>NC_090446.1:279048800-279356900 GCF_031143425.1 Pleurodeles waltl
CTGCCAACACCAGCACAGCTCCCACCCAGCGGGCCCATGCCTCTGTCTCTAGGACACGTCCATCAGCGGTGTGTCTGCCACTACAGGGCACCCAGGCTAACCCAACACCCCAACAACAACAGGGACCTGGGGGCAGTGGGAGTGGGCACACCGTCCAGGAGACAGAGGCCGGGGGAAACCGGGCAGCTCGGAGGGCTGCTGTGCGACAGGGGGGGGAGGAGAGGCCCAGGGAACCCACTCTCCAAGAGGCCCTCACCACCATCATGGGGGCCTACCACCACTCCCAAGAGACGATGGCGACGGTACTGGCCAGGTTCACGGAGATCCAGGCACAGCAGGAGCAACGCTACATGGGGTTCAGGGAGGAGCTGAGAATCATCGGGACCGCAATGGGGACCATCGTCCTGGCCCTCAACAGGATAGAAGACGCGTTGCGGGACCATGTGGCACCACACAGGGCCCCTGTCACTAGCCCGGACCAGGAACAGCCTACCACCTCCGCCGGCGCTAGTGGACAGGAGGCCCCAACACCACGACAGGCCACCAGAACCCCACCTCCTGCTGAAGAACAACCACCCCGTAAGAGGAGCCTGAGATCCAAAAAAAAGACAGAGTAGGATGTCAAGACCCCCGCCAGCAGGACATACCCCCTGAACTCTTCCCACTGTCCCACATTGCCACCCTGTCCAACCATGAACTGCCTCTGCTCCATCCTTCCACAGGCAAAAGGACAATGCACCTGTGAGACTGAGAACTGGACTCTGCCATGGACATTACTCCACCCCCACCCATCACCCTTATAATCACATGTACCAATATCTAGCACTGTAAATAAATCACATATTGCACACAAATCAGTTTGGAGTCATGCTGTATTATTAGCAAATGTATTACATATTACTGTTCAATATCTGTTCTGTCAATTAGTGATGACAACATACCAATGTCAATACGCTGTAGTTCATGGGCAAACCAAGCAGAAGTCAGGCACTGAGTCATACAGCACTGAGAAGGGAAGGGAAAAACAAAAATTACCCAAAAAGATCTGGTGGGAACTACAGAAAGTACAGATGCAGGAGGCTATAAGCAATTGTGAAATGGCGTGGGTGATTCTTACCTGGGTGTTACTGGAAATACTGTTGTATCACTCTGTCCCTATTGTCTGTGTCGTCCTCTGAGTCTTCCTCCTCTTCACTCTCCACAGGCTCCACGGCTTCTACAACACCACCATCTGGACCATCCTCCTGCAGGAAAGGCACCTGGCGTCGCAAAGCCAGGTTGTGAAGCATACAGCAGGCCACGATGATATGGCACACCTTCTTTGGTGAGTACATTAGGGATCCACCGGTCATATGCAGGCACCTAAACCTGGCCTTCAGGAGGCCAAAGGTTCGCTCAATCACCCTCCTAGTACGCCCATGGGCCTCATTGTAGCGTTCCTCTGCCCTTGTCCGGGGATTCCTCACTGGGGTCAGTAGCCACGGCAGGTTGGGGTAACCAGAGTCACCTATTAGCCACACACGTTGTCTCTGTAGCTGCTCCATCACATAGGGGATGCTGCTAATTCGCATCACATACGCGTCATGCACTGACCCTGGGAACTTGGCATTTACATGGGAGATGTACTGGTCAGCCAAACAGACCACCTGGACATTCATCGAATGATAACTTTTTCTGTTTCGGTACACCTGCTCATCGTCTTTTGGGGGTACCAAAGCCACATGGGTCCCATCAATGGCACCAATGATGTTGGGGATATGTCCAAGGGCATAGAAATCACCCTTCACTGTAGGCAAGTCACCCTCCTCTGGGAAAATGATGTAGCTCCGCATGAGTTTCATCAGGGCAGACAACACTCTGCTCAAAATCTTAGAAAACATAGGCTGAGACATTCCATATGACATGGCCACTGTGGTCTGGAATGACCACTTGCCAAAAAATGGAGGACTGACAAAACCTGCACCAGAGGGGGAATCCCTGTGGGTTGGCGGATGGGGGACATCAGGTCTGGCTCCAGCTAGGCACACAGTTCATGGATAGTGGCACGGTCAAGTCTGTATCGAAGTATTATATGGCGTTCTTCCATTGTCGACAGGTCCACCAGCGGTCGGTACACGCGAGGATTCCTCCTTCTCATCGCAAGTCCCAGCGGACGGTGCCTAGGAAGGACAACATGGAGCACAGAGTCAGCCAAACCACAGGTACGTACAGACAGCTTGCACAGTTAAAGAATGGCAATGGGTTGAAAGGCGTGTATGTGTGGCAATGCAAGGCCTAGGCCTGTGTGTCGCAGTCAAAATTAAGCCATGTAGGCCCTTGAAATGGCGGCTGCCTGACCTGTGAAGTGGGACAATGGGATGTGAGGTCAATGCGCTGGCGGGGCACACCGTGGCGGTAGGCGGTCGAAGACCGCGGCGCAAAGCCGCATTGGTTAACATTGAAGCCTATGGGTCTCAGGAGCCAATGACGAAGTGCGCCAGCGGTCGCGGTACGCACCGCCGTGGTACGCACCGCCGCGGGCGTGACCGCCATTTTCTATCTGCTTAATCACTCGAGACCTGATCATCCACAGGAGAGGACCTATACTGCAAGTGCTGCTGTGACCTCGGTCTGGAAGATACAATGGCTGCTGCGACTGGGGAAAGGGCCCATGCCTTCACGTCTGAAGAGTTGGAGAAGCTCGTGGATGGGGTCCTCCCCCAGTATGCGCTACTCTACGGTCCTCCAGACCAACAAGTGAGTACACCGGGTGCACATGGAATGGGCTATGCCTGTGTGGATTGAGGTGGATGTAAGTTGGTGGGGTGGGGGGCGAATGAGGAGTGCAACGCCCGACAGATGAGAGCATGTGCCATATGGCAAAGTTGGTGGGGGGGGCCAATTACATCTAACATGCAGGTCATTGATGATTTCCTCCTTTCCACCCTGTACATGTCAAATAGGTCAGCGCCCATCAGAAGATCGAGATTTGGCGTGCCATCGCCAAGGAAGTCCGGAACTTGGGGGTCCACAACAGACGGGGCACCCACTGCCGCAAGAGGTGGGAGGACATCTGCCGCGGAACAAGGAAGACCGCAGAAACACTGCTGGGGATGGCCTCCCAACCAAGGAGGGGTGCCAGTCGCACCATGACCCCCCTGATGTCCCGGATCCTTGCGGTGGCCTACCCTGAATTGGATGGGCGCTTTAAGACATCACAGCAGACACAAGGGGGTGAGTATCAGCACATTCTCCTATCTTTCTGCGCAGTGGAGGCGTATGGGTGGGGGAGGAGGGCTGGGTGACATTAGGCCAGGGCGCTTTCTGTAGTGTAGTCCTCTCCCTTAGGCATGGCCCTGTGCCCCCGGCCCCCACCTCGGTAGGGTGACAAGTACAGCCATTGAAGGTCCAGCATCTCCCATGTGCGCGTTTGACGTCTCTTGGCCTGTTGTCTTAGTCAGTACTACTGAGTAGTGTACCCCGAATGCACGGCTTAGTGCATTAGGCACCTGTGTCTGTCCTCTCCGCCAACGGTGTTGACATTGCACGCACTCAACCTGGTCTTCTTTTTTCTCCCCCAACCCTTTCTCTTCATCTTCTTGTGCATGTGTGCATTAGCATCATCAGGCGGAGGAGATTTGGCATCGGAGCATGAGGGAGCTGCAGGACACAAGGCCCCGGTGGGCCCAGGAACAGACACCGAGGGCACCAGTGATCCGGAGGGCGAGGGGAGCACCACGACGGGGACCGCTGGTGAGAGCAGCGAAAGCGACACGTCCTCGGATGGGAGCTCCCTAGGGGTGGCGGCAACATCCGTGCCCCCCGCCTCTACAGGTACAGCCGCCACCCAGCGCACCAGCCCGCCCTCCCAGCAGCCCCTCAGTCTTTGCTCCGTGCCCGTTCGCCCAGGAAGGCGCGCGTCTCCTTCGCCCAAGGCACCTCAGCCCCTGCCCCTGTTGCCCCTGCTGCCCTCAGTGCGGAGCTCATTGACCTTGTAAGGACGCTCATTGTTGGGCAGACGACCCTTTTGAATGCCATCCAGGGTGTGCAAAGGGAGGTGCAACAGAGCAATGCGTACCTGGAGGGCATTCATTCGGGTCAGGCTGCCCATCAACGAGCGTTCACTGCTCTGGCCTCAGCACTGACGGCAGCCATTGTCCCTGTTTCCAGCCTCCCTCTTCTAACTGCCTCCAGCCTTTCTCTGTCTCCTGTTCCTCAGCCTATCCCATCCACACCATCAGACCAGCATGCACACACCTCAACACCCAAGAGCAGCTCATCCAAACACAAGCACCACAGATCCCACAAACACTCACCCAAGCAACACCCAGATGCAGACATGCCAACAGCCACTGCCACCCCTGTGTCCCCCTCCTCCTCGTCTCCCTCCTCCCTCCCTGTGACGTCTACACTCACACCTGCATGCACCCCAACATCAGCCAGTGCTTCCATCACCACCTCACCCTCCAGTACAGTCCACACTCGTGCAGTCACCACCCCCACTGCCATTTACACGTCCCCTGTGTCCTCTCCCACTGTGTCTGTCACCCCCTCTTCCAAGACACACAAACGCAGGCAGCCACCCACCCAACAGCCATCCACCTCACGACAGCCTACAGCACCAGCACCTTCACCCAATGACAGCACACCTGACTCTCCTACAACCACCTCCTCTACCTCCACTTCCATCTCCACTTCTCCTACCCATTACCTTGGCCCTAAAAAACTTTTCATGGCTAACCTTGACCTCTTTCCCCCCGATGAGCTCCCCCATCCATCTTCAAAGAGTCCCAAGAGCACCGCAGCCACCACCAGCCCAGCTTCGGGTGTCACTGTTGTGCATGGGTTCTGGAGCCCACCCTTTGCCAGCAGTGACACATCGATCAGCAGCAAGGACACGTCCAGCACCCCCCCCCGGCAAGAGGACCCGCAAAAACAAGGGCCGCTGTGCGAGGACCGACAGGGCTGCCCCCAAGGAGCAATGTGCGGCCACTTCACCACCCACACCATCTAGGGGAGGCAAGGGCCCGAGAGCCCCATCAAAGGAGCGGAAGGGCAGCAGGAGCGCGGAGAAGGTGGACCCCACATGCCACATCCCAGCTGGGAAGGAGGACACTAAGGAGGCCAGGAGTCCGTCCCCGAAGGGTCCAGAAACGTCACGGTCCGAGGGCGACTGAGCAGGGAGTCCAGGCCAGGTCTGGCTCCCTTGACCTGCTGGATGAGCACCGCTGAACAGGGCCCGCGGTGAAGAAGAGCACCGCTGAACAGGGCCCGCCGTGGAGAAGAGCACCGCTGAACAGGGCCCGCGGTGAAGAAGAGCACCGCTGAACAGGGCCCGCCGTGGAGTAGAGCACCGCTGAACAGGGCCCGCCGTGGAGAAGAGCACCGCTGAACAGGGCCCGCCGTGGAGAAGAGCACCGCTGAACAGGGCCCGCCGTGGAGAAGAGCACCGCTGAACAGGGCCCGCCGTGGAGAAGAGCACCGCTGAACAGGGCCCGCCGTGGAGAAGAGCACCGCTGAACAGGGCCCGCCGTGGAGAAGAGCACCGCTGAACAGGGCCCGCCGTGGAGAAGAGCACCGCTGAACAGGGCCCGCCGTGGAGAAGAGCACCGCTGAACAGGGCCCGCGGTGAAGAAGAGCACCGCTGAACAGGGCCCGCCGTGGAGAAGAGCACCGCTGAACAGGGCCCGCCGTGGAGAAGAGCACCGCTGAACAGGGCCCGCCGTGGAGAAGAGCACCGCTGAACAGGGCCCGCCGTGGAGAAGAGCACCGCTGAACAGGGCCCGCCGTGGAGAAGAGCACCGCTGAACAGGGCCCGCCGTGGTGGAGAAGAGCACCGCTGAACAGGGCCCGCCGTGGAGAAGAGCACCGCTGAACAGGGCCGGCGGTGAAGAAGAGCACCGCTGAACAGGGCCCGCCGTGGAGAAGAGCACCGCTGAACAGGGCCCGCCGTGGAGAAGAGCACCGCTGAACAGGGCCCGCCGTGGAGAAGAGCACCGCTGAACAGGGCCCGCCGTGGAGAAGAGCACCGCTGAACAGGGCCCGCGGTGAAGAAGAGCACCGCTGAACAGGGCCCGCCGTGAAGAAGAACACCGCTGAACAGGGCCCGCCGTGGAGAAGAGCACCGCTGAACAGGGCCCGCCGTGGAGAAGAGCACCGCTGAACAGGGCCCGCCGTGGAGAAGAGCACCGCTGAACAGGGCCCGCCGTGGAGAAGAGCACCGCTGAACAGGGCCCGCCGTGGAGAAGAGCACCGCTGAACAGGGCCCTTCTTCTCAAGCACCGCTCCGCTGGGCACCGCCGTCTCAAGCACCGCTCCGCTGGGCCCTTCCTCTCAAGCACCGCTCCGCTGGGCCCTTCCTCTCAAGCACCGCTCCGCTGGGCCCTTCTTCTCAAGCACCGCTCCGCTGGGCCCTTCTTCTCAAGCACCGCTCCGCTGGGCCCTTCTTCTCAAGCACCGCTCCGCTGGGCAACGCCGTCTCAAGCACCGCTCCGCTGGGCCCTTCATCTCAAGCACCGCTCCGCTGGGCCCTTCCTCTCAAGCACCGCTCCGCTGGGCCCTTCTGCTCAAGCACTGCTCCGCTGGGCACCGCCGTCTCAAGCACCGCTCCGCTGGGCCCTTCCTCTCAAGCACCGCTCCGCTGGGCCCTTCTTCTCAAGCACCGCTCCGCTGGGCCCTTCTTCTCAAGCACCGCTCCGCTGGGCACCGCCGTCTCAAGCACCGCTCCGCTGGGCCCTTCATCTCAAGCACCGCTCCGCTGGGCCCTTCCTCTCAAGCACCGCTCCGCTGGGCCCTTCTTCTCAAGCACCGCTCCGCTGGGCACCGCCGTCTCAAGCACCGCTCCGCTGGGCCCTTCCTCTCAAGCACCGCTCCGCTGGGCCCTTCCTCTCAAGCACCGCTCCGCTGGGCCCTTCTTCTCAAGCACCGCTCCGCTGGGCCCTTCTTCTCAAGCACCGCTCCGCTGGGCACCGCCGTCTCAAGCACCGCTCCGCTGGGCCCTTCATCTCAAGCACCGCTCCGCTGGGCCCTTCCTCTCAAGCACCGCTCCGCTGGGCCCTTCTTCTCAAGCACCGCTCCGCTGGGCCCTTCCTCTCAAGCACCGCTCCGCTGGGCCCTTCTTCTCAAGCACCGCTCCGCTGGGCACCGCCGTCTCAAGCACCGCTCCGCTGGGCCCTTCCTCTCAAGCACCGCTCCGCTGGGCCCTTCATCTCAAGCACCGCTCCGCTGGGCCCTTCATCTCAAGCACCGCTCCGCTGGGCACCGCCGTCTCAATCACTGTTTATGGTTCACTGTGCCCACCATGCCTCCTCCTTGACCAGTGGAGACTGTCATCCACCTGATGGACTGTGGCTTTGCACTCCCCAGGATGGTCCAGTGGGCAGCCCACCCACTGTAGAGACATTGAGAGACTGTGGCTTTGCACTCCCCAGGATGGTCCAGTGGGCAGCCCACCCACTGTAGAGACATTGAGAGACTGTGGCTTTGCACTCCCCAGGATGGTCCAGTGGGCATGGTGGCTCCTCGTGGATCTGGCGTCGTGGACTCATGTGGCTGTGGTGCCCCCCCCCTTCCCTTCCCCCTGAGGTGCCTGTAGTTTTTACATCTGATGCCCCTGCAGTGTTCTCTCCAAAGGACTCAGGTCTCCTGTGTGGGCTTTGCCCTTGTTTCTCAAAACTTTGGCCCACGGACATGATGAATTCTTAGGATGTGCAGGACTTGTTACTTCAGTTATACACTGATGTGTATGTCATTTGTTTTCTTGTGAATATCTTTCATGGTTGTACGATATTTTTCAGGACCTTTTTGGTACATAAATATTTATTCCAAATTTGATTATGGCCTAGCATTTTTCTGGGGTGTTTGGGTGGTGTCACTGTGACTTGTTGCTCTGCATTGGTGTGTACATAGTTGGGGGGGGGGGGTCGCATATGTGTGTGCCCGTAACCTTTCGTCCTCCCCCCTCCCGTGTGTCGTAGGTGCAGTACTCACCGTTGTCGTCTGCGCCGGACTTCGTACTCGTGGTAGATGAGAAGGTAGACGAGAGCAGGTAGGATGTTTAATTCGGGTTCCATGCTGTCCTCCTTCCTCCTGGAGTGCGTAGTGGTGAGCGTTTTCCCGTTCGTAGTCTGTTTCCGCCGTGTTTTTATCGGCGGTGCTCCCGCCCCGGAAAAGGTGGCGGATTGGTGAGTTGTGATAGGGTGGGTGGTACATTGTCTGCCGCCTGGCTGTTGGCGGTGACCGCCGCGCTGTTTGTTTGTACCGCCGTGGCGGGCGGAGTGTTAAAGTGGCTGTCTGTGTTGGCGGTTCCCACCAGGGTCAGAATTCCATATTTTTTACCGCCAGCCTGTTGGCGGGTTGGCCGCCGCTTTAACACCGACCGCCAGGGTTAGAATCACCCCCATAATCTCAGAAATAGGAATACCATTAGAACTCCAGACAGATATACTGATTCACGTCCTTCTCGTTCCTTTCAGGACGCACCGGATAGACGTAGCGAGAGAGGGGGCTGTCAAGATCGACGTCCGGAATACATGAAAGAAAAGAAAGACTCGCCACAGTCTACTGTTAAAAAAGAAGAAAAGACTCCTCTATACAAGCCACAATTTAAAAAGAAGAAAGTGGCTGCACTGACCATTAAAAATGCCGGTAGTATTGAGAACACTGTTGAGGAACAAGAGGTGGGCAGTGACTCTGTTGGACAGCGCAGCAGAGGTCACGCTATGTCGCCAGAGTCTGAAAGATCATCTGGATGCGACAGCAACTAGCGATTACATCGCAGTTGAAACGGCGGATGGCCGCGTTCTTCCACCCGATCGGGTTTTTGATTTAACAATTCAGATAGAGGGAGACGTGGAAAGCATTATTAGTGTAATATTTTGGGATGAACTTACTAGTGATATCCTGTTGGCCGAGAGAGACTGGCCACCTGAACATGTCCGCAAGCTCCCACATGGGGAAGATGTCATTTTGCCTTCTTTCTCCGATCTTGTTCCGGAGGCAGACAAACAAGCCTATGCTGCTGAATGGGCTTTAGCGCAGGCACCTGCATTATACCGTAATCATGTAGGATGGGACAAGGACTCTCCTTGTCATGTTATTCTCGTTCGGTCTACACCACACCGGCAGCCACAATACCCTGTTAAACATGAAGCAAAAGCTCCAGTGACCGAGATACTGTCACAACTTGAATATCAGGGAGTAATTGAGCCCTGTACATCGGCAATGAATAATCGCTATTTCCCGTTGCGAAACCTGATCATTCATATAGAATAGTGGTTGATTATAGGCACTTGAATAGTCATGCACGCACTTATGCTATACAAAATTCACACAGCACAGCGCTAATTAATAATATAGTGCGTAAAAAATACAAAACTACATTGGATATATCTAATGGTTTTTTCTGCCAGAATTTAGCACATGAAAGTAGAGACCTAAGTGCCTTTTCCTTTGGTTCCCAGAAACGCTTTTGTCGTTTACCCCAAGGTTATAAGAACAGCCCAGGACTGTTTTCGGCCCGTGTCACATCAATCTTGCACAAGCTTGATTCCGAGGCATTATCATATGTGGATGATATCTATCTCACTGATGACACCCTTGACATTCATCTTGCAAGGGTTGATCGGATAATTCTGGGATTTGCTGCCTACGGATATAAATTTAATTTTATGAAAAGCAAGATTGCCTTTCTTAGTGTATTGTTCCTAGGATATGAGCTATCAAACGAGGGGAAGAGCCTGGCCCGCACTTCCTAGAGAAGTGTGCTCAGCTACAGCTTCCGAACACGCTTAAGAAATTGCAGTCATTACTGGGTTTCTTTAATTTTGGCAGAACATACATTCGAGATTATGCTGAACGCGTAAAACCATTATATGACTTAATTCAGCCCAATTATTCTAGCAGGCGATGGACAATTGAACACACACACATCCTAAGGGACATACAACGAGACATGCTGGAAGCTAGACACTTGTACACACGGGACAATAAAACGAATTTGGTCATCAGAATAATAGCTGGTGCCCTAGGATTTACCTATGTCACCTTTAATGAGGGTGACACGGTGCCAATAGCATACAAATCACATTTGTACTCCAATGCAGAGAAACGTTTTGCTCCTACTGAAAAAATTCTGACGGCAGTTCAGATGGCCGTCATAAAGGAGAGACCGCTTGCCCAGGGGAAACGCATTGTTGTTGTCTCCCCGGTTCCGGCCTTAGAGGCTGTCACTAAAGCGAGCGTTCCAAACGCTAAGGCATTGCATCCACGCTGAATTCAGTGGGCAACGTCTCTGACCGCCACTGATGTTGATTATGTGTTTGACCCAAGACTTCAGACACAGGAATTTCTCCAGTATGAACAGGAGTACCCCGCTCCCTTACACATATTGCCAATAGACAGTTATGATACAATCATTCATACTGATGGATTGGCACAACCGGCTGTGGGTACTAAACATCAATACTCGGCCGCTTGCGCAGCCGTGTGCGGGGTAATGGAAGACGGAGTTTTCCATCCTCATAATACCTACACTCAGACCTTAGGGGACTGCACAGCCCAGTTGGCCGAGCTTAAGGCTCTTCTTTTAGCGCTCGAACATTCGGAGCCAGGAACACAGACTTTGATTGTCTGTGATTCGTATTATTGCGTCCAGTCATACAATGAATACCTTAATCATTGGAAACTGAACGGGTTTAGAGATTCTAAAGGGAACACCATTAAACACAAAATGCTGTGGGGAAGGGTGGCTGATCTTAAGGATAAGTTGCCATGTGTCCATGTAGTTCATACATTAGGGCACCAACGTGTAGGAATACATGTTGCCGGTAATACATTGGCTGACGAAGCAGCCAAAGCATCAGTAGCTACGGCTTCTGTGGCTGCAGTGACTCGTTCTCGGACGAGGTTGGATAATGAAATACTGATTGCCGTAAAAGCCTCGGCTGCAGGCAGGACACTTCCGAAAGGATACCCTACGAACTATACCTATCATATCAGTGCCCAGAATGTTGCTTTTGCAACAATTCCTGATGTTGGTGATCGAGTGATCCCAAATGAAGACCAAAGATTGGAACTGATTACAGCTGCACATGAGGGTGTCGCTTCTGCACATGCTGGTATACAGGCCACTATCACCATTCTACAACAACGGTACTGGTGGCCTGGTCTATGCAGACGGACTAAACAGTATGTCCTTTGCTGTGACATTTGTCAGCAGATTAAGGGCTCGAATATCAGACGCCCTCCGCAGACATCTCTCTTAGTGTCAGACAAACCACTCCATTGTGTGTACCTGGACCATTGTGGTCCTTTGCAACCTGATGGTGCATACAAATACATTTTAGTGGCTGTAGATTCCTGTTCTAGATTCCTGTGGGTATGGGTATGGCCACAGCGGTCGGCTGACGCCCGGACTGTTATAAAAGATTTGCTGATCTTTATCGGTACATATGCGGTTGCAGCATTCCATTCGGACCACGGCCCTGCATTTGCCTCTAAGGCTTTCAGGGACACCATGAGGACAATGGGTGTTGAACTCCATTACTCCTCACGATACCATCCCGAGGGAAATTCGGTCGTGGAGTGGCGGAATCGTGATCCAAAGCAGTCCTTAACAGCTCGAGTATTAGGTTCAGGCCGCAGTTGGTTACATCACCTATATGGGGTCCAGAGAGCACTGAATAATCTGCCAAGACGGTCCTTGGGTGGAAAGTCTCCATATGAGGTTCTCTTTGGGACAACTATGTATGTTCCCGATCTTGATGCCCCTGGTATGGTGGCAGCAGAAACACCATTTGACATAAAAGAACGTCTCGCTGTTTTACAGGAGCTTCAACAATTCCGTGATGATAAATCATCTGCAAGCGCTGCCACCTTGGGAATAAGGGATTTGGCGAAAACTTCGACTGGCTGGATTCCTAACGTTGGGGATCTGGTTCGTGAGAAGATCGCTGTGAAAAAAGAGTTTGGTCCAGCATACAGAGCACCTGTATCGGTCTTGGGGATAAAAGGCACCAGGACTGTCATCCTTCCGCCATTGTCTGGTTCCAAATCAAACAGATTCATCTCCATTGATGACATCAAATTACACCATGTGGCCGATTCTTCACAGTAGACCAGGAGGTCCCTTGGGTGGTTCCCGATCCCCTCTCACTACCCAACAGGACATCCCTCTACATAGTAGGATGACCATCGCTACTACTGACTATGCAACTATGTCAGCTGCTGTTCCAAACACTTCCTCGACCATGGGGAGGGCGGAAAATGAACTTTTGTTGGTTCCCGTAACAACTTCGGAGAACACACCGCTACAGGATTTGGCTGTATTTTACACGAACACTTCCACGACTGGTAACGTCATCTATCATGAACCTCCACGAACGGTGGATGGGAATTCGATGAGTCCTGTGTTTGCGGAGACTTCCTCTGGCTATTTTGTGGACATTGAAGATTTTTCTTCAGATTCATCTTCAACTGAGACTGACAAACTTTCCAGAGGTAGCATGTTCTACTGATGGCTTAAAAAGAACTATTTGATATATCCATGGAACTATCTCTGGTTCTGTTTGACATTTATTGCATTGTTTTCATGGATTGGTTTTGTGACTGTTTTCTTTTTACTAATTAATGGTCACTATATTGCTGATCGCTCCTCAGTGGAGCCTGTTGATGGAATTTTAACACCACATCATTCATCACATAAGGTCCGACGTGATTTGTCCCCTGTCAATATTACAGCTATTCCAATTTCTGATGGGATTGTTTGGGACAAAGTTCCGTTCAATATATACGGGCCAACGGAGATAATTCAAATACCATACGTGTTCAAAATTTCTATGTCTGATGTTATTACACCTAATGTTGTCTCTGATGATTGGGATGTCCAAACAGTTGATTCCATGCTAACTGAAATGAAGGACTACTCCGCTTTTGGAAATGATGATGTATTTGATTTTACAATGAATCATGGTGAAATGTTCTGCTATAATAATTGGGGACATCACTACCTGCACCGTGCAACTAGATATAGGCCTCTTTTTAACTACACACAATGGGAACATTGTTCAACACCACGGGTGGGGAGTCCAAAGTATTACAGTGACAAATTCACATACTTTTCTGGGCATGATACAAAGAAAGCGGAATCTTATTATTTTAAATTACCAACGACACACATTAGAAAACTATTACTAACAGATACAAAACTGATTTATTCAGATCCCTTTGTTTCCCAACTTTCGATTGAGGGTTATGAATATTGGAAGAACACTATTGATTTGAAGAGTGTATGGGGGACGCAAGATTGGCAGATACAGGGTAGGGAGGCTTTGTTTCGAGCTTGCTTAATTCCTGTGCAAATGATTTTTTTGAGTAACACTGTTGAGCAGACATCATGTCTGGGATTAGCACAAATTAAGGATCTCAACACGCCCAGTATTCCTACACCGACAAAATTTAAAGATTGGCAACACTTTCTAAATGTTTCTGAGGAAAGGTTAGATGCATTGGTTAAGGCTGGTGACTATAATCCTTCACTTTCCAGTCCTGAGGGATGGTTAGTATGGCCCACCGATACTGATGAGTGTCAAAGGCGTTTTCTGAACTCTTCAGGGGGTTTTTCCATTCATAGACCAGACCCTCGCTTTTTGTCAGGTCAGCATGCTGGTATAATTACAACATATAGTGTGGGCAAGCTGTGCCAACAATGGGTACAAACGAACACCTTAACAGCTGTAAAACAACATCTGAATACTCTTTCTGACAGTATAGACCGCCAAGACTTCCTATTAGGTCCTAGAAAACAACGCTCGAAGCGGTTTTTATATGCCATGTATAATGAAATTTGGAAACGTTCTCAAATTGAGGCTGCTGCACGTTTACGGCAACTTGATAAAGAGAATTTGGACAAAAACATTAGCTGTTGTCGACAATGGCATGAACACGCTATCCAACAGGATTTATTCCCTGTCGAAAATAGTGTCATCTGCTATTGATATCACTCAGACTGATTTGTCTTGGTTATATCATGGGCAAACACAGCTGCGTTCCATCATGCAGCTGAGTTGGGCATTGCAGACGCTAAGAAGTGGCCACATTCCATGGAAATACATTAATGGGAGTGAACTATTGGCTGCTTTTAATTTTTCCAGGGAACAAGAGACAATGGCTAAAAGGGAGGCTCGTTTCACCTTGCTTCAAGTAGAAAAATTAGATAAGTTGCCCTTCACGGTAGCAGAGAGTCCTTCAACTATCTGGCTCTTACACGGCATTATTAATTTACCGTTTTCAACGTTTAGTTTCTCAAGCTGCCTGAAACATCTTGCAATGGGACGATATGAACAGCTAGGAGATAGCTTTATTAAGGAAGAGTGGGAGTTGCCCTTTGAGTATCGATGTCTGAATGGCGAACAGGAGGTCTTTCTTAGCGGAAGTGAATGTGAGACCACTGTTCGTCATTCCATGATATGCAAACAGGTGTCTCTTCACAGTCTTTGCAATGCGGGGGTCGCGAATTTGGCCTGTTTTCTGAAGGGTACTCCCGTCCCCTTGATTCGTTCAGTGTTTCATGTACTTTCTAATGGGAGTTAGGTTCTTCTGAGCGATGACAGCTGTTGCGGTTTGCGACCTGGAATTGCCTACGCAATCTCAGTCACGAAGGTCGTTACGTGTTGTGGCCATGTTTTGTTTCTCCCCACACAGGAGATACAAGTATCTGAAATGTGGCTCCACATTGATACTATTAATGTGAACTATGACAAATTGAGTAGACTGAAGGCGCTATTGTTTCAAAAACAGGTCGCCTTGACATCCGCAAAAGAGACGTATGCTCTCCAGGTTGCGAGATCATCAGCCGAGATACAATCCCTTTTAAATGCCGATTTCCCCAAACACTTTGGAGAGTTGGTGTCCAGAATATTCAATGCTTCAAGCACAACTGGGATTGTTCATTTCTTTAAGGCTGTCGGGTCTGGTTTTGTGTCCATCTTCCAGACTGTCTTCGGAGTCATCCCATCAGCCATCCATTCTCTCTTTTCCAGTGTGTTTGGTGGCTTTCCAATTATTTTGGCTTTAATTGGCGGACTACTACTGCTATTTTTTCTGATTCGCGGTGGTTGTTTTTTTCCAGCGACACAGAGCAATGGAGCCGCTCCCGTCCACACCGCTGTGCCGTGAACGCATGGTTCGGATCTTCGGTACACCTTTGCTGGTGGAACTGGAATTTGACTGGTCATTGTCATTCCGGCCTTTACTGTGGTGCGTACAACCGGTGTTCCGCTGCATATGGTGTCTCTTTGAACATCTGCCTATAGTCTGTCTTGCTGTTGCACCGACATCTCCTGTGGACCACGGACTGCTGATGTCCCCGATGAGGAGTCATACACGGTCATGCCCCTTGAGACTGAGGTTGCTCCGTGAGGCCACCTATGAGCCTTCTGTTATACGATCTAACATGGATGAGGACACTGCAGCGAGTGTCGATACGCTGATGACTATGGCTCACTTCTGCTCTGTGGATCCGTTTGTCCGTCCAGCTCTCAATTTCACTTCAGACGATGTTGACTCATTTTTAAGATCCTTGAATGGTGACTTCGATGACATTCTTCAAGATCCTGCATATAGCACATAATTTGATGAATTCGCTTGCCAGTTCCCGATTCTAATAAATTAGCAATTATACTAAAAGTTTGCTATACTTGTCATGGTTGATATTAAAGTCTCTGAAATGTTTTCTAAACGAATTTTATAACACAGCATTTATTTTATGATTAAGTTTTTTTGCTTTTTAGTTCAGTAGCAGCTTTTTAGCAATTGGGTTTCTTTACCTTCATCATACCTTCATCATACCTGTTACGGCAATGGGGAGGGTGTAGTGAATCCTAGTTTGTTTTAACGGGTTAACAGGAGTTCGCTTAGCCGTAGGCTTGTAAACTCGTGCCCCCGTCACCCAGTGACTTTTAACCTACTTAGCTTGCTCTGGCTTAGTCCATTTAATTATTTATTTCCTTTAAAATGGCGGCCTTGTTTATAGTTAGGCCACTTGTTATGGGTTCTATTATCAGTGTCACTGCGCCAAGGCGTCAAGATCAAGCACGAAAAGACAAACATACAGTAGGCATTCACACTTAGGGATTTTCCCTCTCTATACTTTCGAGGGATTGTTGATTTAATTGCCGTCCCAAGCATGCCTGTTATCTATTGTTATGAATAACACTTATGTCAGGGGACCTTGTAGATCTGTATAAATACAACACACTTTTAGACAGATAATCAGCGGGATTCCGACCAGAAGGCATCGCCACCATCGCTGATACCGATGCTGCAGTCATCTTGACACTGACCCAGTCTTCGTGTCCCTACGGAGTCTGAAATAGAGACCTCATTCCAAGGTAACGAGGGTTGGGGGCTCCTCTCATGGACACGGCTTTGGCAGATTAGGTTTAACGAACCCAGCTCTTCTTTTTTAGGTAGGAGGTTAGACCTACTCTCCTTAGGGTATTAGGGCTTATTCCATCTTTTACATATACATATATTTCTTTCATATATTGCATAATAGTGAGGGTCTTTATAACAATGACTCTCCTCTTTACAATACTGTTGCTTGATATATTCATTATCCTAATCATTGCAGTTCATGCAACTTATCACAAATTGCAGTTATGTTGAATAAAAACTATTATAACTTTACTGCATCTGTGTTATTGCCTTTGTTTGTATGAGACATAATAAATCTGTGAGAAAAGGGTAATTTCCGTTTAACCACGACAACCCTGAGATATTGTACTTTGAGTCCATGCGTAAGCGACTGCTACAAATCACCTTTTACTATTGTGTTTCTGGTGAGGTACTGCTAGTAAGCCGGTAAGGTTTGGACAACAGTTACAAATAGTTGTAGGAAGAGACTTAGGGCCAGATGTAGCAAAGGTTTGCGATTCGCAAATGGGCCGATTCGCTATTTGCGACAGTACAGAATCGGAAATGGGATGCAAAAAGCCCATTTCCGACTTGCAAAAAGCGATGGGACCCGTTTGCGAGTCGCATCAGTTGCGACCCCATTTTGCGACCCGCAAATAGCAAGTCGCAATTTGCGAGTCGCAAACCTTATGCAATTGCAACTCGCAAATTGCGACTAGTCGCAAAAAGCCCAGTTTGCACGTCCCATTTACCACTAACTCAGAGCAGGTGGTAACCATTACCAAAGTATAAAAGGAGCCCCAGAAGGCATCTGTGCTCACCAAGATGGCGGAGATATACCTGATAGCAGTGAGAAGGAGAGTCCACGCAGCCCAGCAGAGGAGGAGGAGGGGCCACAGACAGGAGAAGATATATAGAACAAGGCAGACTCTTTTTCAGCAAACTGAGGATGAGATATAAGATAAATACCGCCTTAGCAGCGCAGCCATCCTAGAATTAATTGATTTACTCAAACCACAGCTAGAACACCATACCCTGCGTGGCTGCGCCATCCCTACGCATGTGCAAGTGCTATGCTCACTGCACCTCTTGGCCTCAGGGAGCTTTCAGGGGGTCATTGCTGTGGCAGATGGGGTATCCCAAAGTGCAGTGTCAAGGTTCCTCAGGGCCTTCCTAGATGCCTTGCTCACACACATGTCTCACTTCATATACCTACCAAGGAATGAGGCAGAAATGAACAGCACCAAGCTGGACTTTTACCGCATTGCCCACTTTCCCCATGTCATAGGGTGTGTAGATGGGACACACATTCAAATATGCCCCCCTGCAAATCTGGAACACCTTTTCCGCAACAGAAAGTGTACCCACTCACTCAATATTCAGGTTGTTTGTGACGCCCATTATGTCATCACGGACATTGTAGCTAAGTTTCCAGGCAGTACCCATGACTCATACATGTTTAGGCATAGTGGGATACATCAACGCCTGGAACGTGGGGAATTCGGAGACGGTTACCTCCTAGGTAGAGCTACAGACACTTGCAGACTGTTGGAAAATGGGTTATTGGTAGGGCAGGTAGGTACCTACACCTAGCAACAAGCCACAAACCTCCACAAAAGTACAGTTAGGTCTCAGTAAATTAATCCCAGCTCTACCCTTGGTAGCTTGGCATCGAGCGTCAAGGCTTAACTTAGGAGACAAAGTGTAAAGCATTCAAATATCACACAACAGTAATTAAATAAAACACAGGAAACAGTTTAAAAATCCAAAACCAATTTATAAAAATAGCTTATATTTTTATCTTTAAAATGACACAAAAACTATTAAAATCGGTTCAGGGGAACCGGAGATATGAATTTTTAAAGTATTATTATTTTCTAGCGCATAGAAACAAAAAGCGCCAATCGGGTCATCTGGTTGCACCAGGACCGGGACAAAGTCAAACTTTCAGGCCGACCGCGATGGAGCCCTGCTCGGATACAGGTCGCGGGAAGCCTCGGTTAAAAAGTTACCTTCTGACTTAGTCTTTATTTTGAAGTTTTTCTTCACCGGGACGAACCTGCCAGTTGGATCCGACCTCCTGGAGCCCTTGTCCGGATATGCGAAGTCGGTTTCCTCGGTGGTGATTTCTACCTTCGGACTTAGTCGTTTTTTCGAGATGAAAATCCTTCGACCGGGGTAAACCTGGATCTTGATCCGACGTCCGTGGAGCCCTTCTCGGATACGATGGCTGGAAGGTCCCGGTCAACTTTTTACGTTCGGACTTAGTCTTTTTTTCGGATGTTTTTCTTTACCGGGACGAACCACGAAGTCAGGCCGGGTCGCGGTTGAGGCAAGCCGGCTAGAATTTCCGCGTCGGGTCGGTCACTTTATGGAGCTTTTTTCCAAAATTTCTCCAATCTTTTCCAAACTTCTGGGGCTTCACCCAGATGTTCTTTTAAGGTTATTTTGGGGTCCACAGCTCACCCCAAGGGTCCAGAAGTTCTGTGATGGTCCTTGGGAAGTGCGGACTTCAACTCCCAGAGTGCACCTGGCGCAAACTCCTTTTTGGCCACTGGGCAGTGGTCAGCTGGTCACTTTTTCAGGAGTTGGTGCAGGGGACTCTGGTTAGCAATTTTTCACCTGTAGCAAACAGGGAGTCCCTCCTTGAACCAGTGGAAGCCAGGCAAAGTCCTTCTTGTGGTGAAGCCCAAGTGTGCAGCTGGTGCAGTCTTTCTGAGTGCAGGGTCCAGGTGCAGGCCAGGGGTCCAGCAGGGCAGTCCTTCTTCTCCTTGTAGTTCTTTCTTCTTGAAATTTGGTGGGGATCTGAGGCGTGGGTGCAGGTCTGCCAGTTTTATCCTTGCTCCTGGGTGAAAAGCAGGGGGGCCCTGGTCCTCCAATCAGGGACAGGGTCGTCCCCCTGTGATGACCACTTCCTGGGAAGTGTGGCAAAAATCCATCCCAGAAGGTAACAGTCTCTAAAAATCCAAAATGGATGAATCTGATTTTTAGAGGAGAGATCTGGCTGAGCCCACCCACTGGTGTGGCTAAAAATCATAAACACACCCCTCTCCTGCCCTCTCCTAATCTAATCAAGGGGGCACCTAGCTGTCTGGGGTTGCAGGATGTGGGGGTGTTGCTGGGTGCTCCAGATGTCCTTCTCTGCCTTTGAAGACCAGTTTGGCAGCCCTCCCCCTTCCTGCCTCACCATCTGCTGAGGGGAGATTCTCTCCCCCAAGCACATTCCTTTGTGTGAAGTCAGGCCACTTCACACCTCATTAAAGTAGCCTGGCAGAAGCTGCTGCAGGCTGGCCAATCAGAGCACAGCAGCAAAAACAATGCAGAGCTGAAATTGGCAACTTTTTAGGTAAAGTCTAAACTTTTTACCTGCACTAGTTATATTAAATCCCACAACTGGAAGTTGTGGGATTTATTATAACAATCAATTTGATACCAAATTCTTGGTATGTAACATTTAAGGAGACTTTAAAATTTAAAATAAAGTCTGCCCATTCTAGCCTATGAAGGCCATTTACTTCAATGAGGGAAAAACGAATTTGGCTGTTTTTACCTCACCAGGGCTTATAAATCTATTTTTATAAAGTCCCTGCTTATAGTTACATGGCACCCAGCCCTAGGGGCACATAGGGCACACCTTAGGGGTGACTTATATGTAAAAATAAGGTAGTTTAAGACTTTGGAAGTACCTTTAATTCCAAAGTCGAATTTGCATATAACTTTAATTTAAAAGCAGCCAGCAAGGCAGGCTTGCTTTTAAAATGACACTGGGCACCTCAGCAATGCACCTAGGTGTGCACCACCTATGCTGTGGTCCCTAAACCTACATGCCCTACCATATACTAGGGACTTATAGGTAGGTTAACTTAGCCAATTATAATTAGCCTAATTTGCATATCCATTTTACACAGAGCACAGGCCCTGGGACTGGTTAGCAGTACCCAGGGCACCATCAGAGTCAGGAAAACACCAGCATAAAGTGGAAAATGGGGGCAAAAAGTTAGGGGGCCTCTGCAATCAGCCCCAGTTTCTCACACAACCCCCCCCCAGCCCACACGCCCAGGAGACTCAGCCCAACCCTGGGAGAGTCTTCCTGGCTTGTTAGGCGAGGAAGACAGTGAAGAAAACTGGCTGTCCCTTTGCAGGGCCTACTCTGCCTTATATCCTCCTGTCAGGGTCACTCCCTCTGGGTAGTGAAGCCATCCCAACAGTAAAAGGACCCAACTCAAACTGAAACTTCCCTCTAGGGGGGTTTTCCTCCTCTCTCTCTGCCAACTTGGGTAGTGAGGTGCCCACCTCCCCTACTCCAAACTTTGCTAGGGCAACACCTAGCTTACCCAAAGAGGTCACCCAACACTTGAGCAACCCCACCATAACCAATAGGGTCAGGGGGCCTACTTTGCTATTGGCCCTGGGGTCTGCCTCCCAGGCCAAGTACAGTGCTGCCAGGAAGGCTAGCACCCAGCAGAGGCTACTGACAGCTGTCAGTACCCAGAACCACACCCTAAGCTCTCCACTGACAGGTGGCTGAGCTGCTTTAGGGGCATCTTTGGGGTCCTGGCACCCCTCTTGCTGTCTAGAGTGGGGGGCTACCACCTCCTGTGGCAGACACCCTCCTTCCACTCTCCCTTCTGTCAGTGCAGGGGCAACACCTTGCATCTGGACAGCTGCCTGACTACTCAGGACTTCCTTGGGGTCAGGTGAGGCCTCACCAGTGCCAACTCTGGGCTCCCCCCCTACTGGGGCAGAAGGCCTTTGGCTCCTTGGAACTCTCTTTAAGAGTGGCCTACCCTTCCTTTTCTTCTTTCCTTTTCTTGGGGACCCCTGTCTCCTAACTGTAGGGACTGACTCCCCAGGACTTTGGGTTGGGGGGGCGCCCTGGGCGACCACCCCATCTGTGACCAGACTCTCCTCTGGGAGGTCATTGCCCAGGATACAATCTAGGGGGAGGTCAGCACTGACTACCACCCTAATCCAGTCAAGGATACCCTCCCTCTCTAGGGGCACTATGGCTACAGGTTTGGAGGTGACCTCCCCTGTGGCTATCCTGACTTTCTTTGTCTTTCCTGGGACATACATGTCTGGGGTCACTAACCGGTCACTCACTACAGTGTGACTGGCACAGGTGTCTCTCAGGCCAGTGGTAGGGATCCCATTCACTTGAATGTGGTGGAAGTGCCTACTCCCACCCTCAGGGATCACCAGCTTACCATCTGGTCCTGTCTCCCAGCACAATGCTAGGAGGACTTCATCATCTGAGGAATCCTCCTCTATGGCTACACTGGACAGCCCAGTGCTAACCACCTTCTTTGGACAGGCTGCATTTCCTCTGAAGTGACCTGTCTGCTGACAGTCAAAGCAAGCCCTACTGTCCAAGAGCTTTTTTAACCCTGGGTCTCCCTGTCTCTGCATGTCAGAGTGGGAGTGGGATTTACTCTCCTCCTTCTTAGGGTTCTGGGGTACAGAGGGAGTCTCTGTGGTGGGCTTACCACCTCCCTCCTTAGGTTTTTGGGGACCTGTCCCCCCCTTCTTGGAGTCTCCCCCCTGGGACTTGACAACCACCCTGGTTCTCAACCACTCATCAGCTGCCTCCCCTAGCTCTCTAGGGTTGGTCAGCTTAGAGTCCACTAGATGCTGGCGTAACCTTTCTTGGATACAATTGGTCAAGATGTGCTCTCTCATGATCAGATTGTATAACCCCTCATAAGTATTAACTTTGTTGCCAATAATCCAGCCCTCTAGTGCCTTTAGTGAGGTGTCCACAAAGTCAACCCAAGACTGGGTACTGACCTTCTGGGTGTCCCTGAACTTCATTCTATATTGCTCTGGGGTCAGACCAAACTTCTTGACTAAGCACCTCTTCATACTAGGGTATGAATCTGCCTCCTCCCCCCTTAAGGTCAGAAGCCTATCCCTCCCTGAGTTGGGGACCAACTCCCACAAAAGGGAACCCCAGTATTGAGGCTTAACCCTTCTCATTTGGAGTGCCCTCTCAAAGGCCCCTAGCCACTTATCTATGTCATCCCCCTCTACATAAGCAGGAACCACCCCCTTGGGTAATCTGGGGCAAACTCCCCCACCCATGGACACCTCAGCTTCTTTATCGCTGCTTCCATCTTTTTTCTCTTTGCTTGCCCACTTTTTCTTTTCTAGGGCAAGCTTATCTGCTTCCAAAGCTATGTAGGCTAGCTGGGCTTCCAGCTCTCTCTCCCTGATGGATGGGTTCTCTCCTCCTGAAAGGACCCTCTTCCTACCACTAGCTTTGGGTCTGCCCCTAGTGACTGTGTCCAGTGAGGACCGTTCCTCCTCTTCCTCACTTGGGGTCTGATGCCTTTCCTCCCCTGAGTGGTTAGAGTTAGCATCATCCTCTTTTGGTTCCTCCTCTGGAGCTTCCTCTGTCTCTACCTCTTGGGCCTCAGCCCATGCTGTCAGGGATTTAATCAGGATTTCCTTCCTGAGATTAGTGGTTGCAGGCAACCCCCTCTCAATACACAACCCCCTAAGCTGGACTACTGTTAGTGTGGGTAGGCTAGCCAGATCAAGCTCCATGGTTCCCTAGTTTTGTGTCAACAAAAACTTTTTGCAAAAATTGGAAACAAGAATTTAGAAAAATTACAAAAATTCAATAATTGAAATTAATCCAAATTAATTTAAAAAAAAAAAAAAAAAATTAAAAATTAAAAACAATTTTTGCACTAGGACAATTTAAAGGATTTTTAATTTGTTTTATCTAAAACTGTAACGTGATATTGAACACAAGTACAGGATCCCGTCGCTGCTTCCAATTATGTTGGAAAATGGGTTATTGGTAGGGCAGGTAGGTACCTACACCTAGCAACAAGCCACAAACCTCCACAAAAGTACAGTTAGGTCTCAGTAAATTAATCCCAGCTCTACCCTTGGTAGCTTGGCATCGAGCGTCAAGGCTTAACTTAGGAGACAAAGTGTAAAGCATTCAAATATCACACAACAGTAATTAAATAAAACACAGGAAACAGTTTAAAAATCCAAAACCAATTTATAAAAATAGCTTATATTTTTATCTTTAAAATGACACAAAAACGATTAAAATCGGTTCAGGGGAACCGGAGATATGAATTTTTAAAGTATTATTATTTTCTAGCGCATAGAAACAAAAAGCGCCAATCGGGTCATCTGGTTGCACCAGGACCGGGACAAAGTCAAACTTTCAGGCCGACCGCGATGGAGCCCTGCTCGGATACAGGTCGCGGGAAGCCTCGGTTAAAAAGTTACCTTCTGACTTAGTCTTTATTTTGAAGTTTTTCTTCACCAGGACGAACCTGCCAGTTGGATCCGACCTCCTGGAGCCCTTGTCCGGATACGCGAAGTCGGTTTCCTCGGTGGTGATTTCTACCTTCGGACTTAGTCGTTTTTTCGAGATGAAAATCCTTCGACCGGGGTAAACCTGGATCTTGATCCGACGTCCGTGGAGCCCTTCTCGGATACGATGGCTGGAAGGTCCCGGTCAACTTTTTACGTTCGGACTTAGTCTTTTTTTCGGATGTTTTTCTTTACCGGGACGAACCACGAAGTCAGGCCGGGTCGCGGTTGAGGCAAGCCGGCTAGAATTTCCGCGTCGGGTCGGTCACTTTATGGAGCTTTTTTCCAAAATTTCTCCAATCTTTTCCAAACTTCTGGGGCTTCACCCAGATGTTCTTTTAAGGTTATTTTGGGGTCCACAGCTCACCCCAAGGGTCCAGAAGTTCTGTGATGGTCCTTGGGAAGTGCGGACTTCAACTCCCAGAGTGCACCTGGCGCAAACTCCTTTTTGGCCACTGGGCAGTGGTCAGCTGGTCACTTTTTCAGGAGTTGGTGCAGGGGACTCTGGTTAGCAATTTTTCACCTGTAGCAAACAGGGAGTCCCTCCTTGAACCAGTGGAAGCCAGGCAAAGTCCTTCTTGTGGTGAAGCCCAAGTGTGCAGCTGGTGCAGTCTTTCTGAGTGCAGGGTCCAGGTGCAGGCCAGGGGTCCAGCAGGGCAGTCCTTCTTCTCCTTGTAGTTCTTTCTTCTTGAAATTTGGTGGGGATCTGAGGCGTGGGTGCAGGTCTGCCAGTTTTATCCTTGCTCCTGGGTGAAAAGCAGGGGGGCCCTGGTCCTCCAATCAGGGACAGGGTCGTCCCCCTGTGATGACCACTTCCTGGGAAGTGTGGCAAAAATCCATCCCAGAAGGCAACAGTCTCTAAAAATCCAAAATGGATGAATCTGATTTTTAGAGGAGAGATCTGGCTGAGCCCACCCACTGGTGTGGCTAAAAATCATAAACACACCCCTCTCCTGCCCTCTCCTAATCTAATCAAGGGGGCACCTAGCTGTCTGGGGTTGCAGGATGTGGGGGTGTTGCTGGGTGCTCCAGATGTCCTTCTCTGCCTTTGAAGACCAGTTTGGCAGCCCTCCCCCTTCCTGCCTCACCATCTGCTGAGGGGAGATTCTCTCCCCCAAGCACATTCCTTTGTGTGAAGTCAGGCCACTTCACACCTCATTAAAGTAGCCTGGCAGAAGCTGCTGCAGGCTGGCCAATCAGAGCACAGCAGCAAAAACAATGCAGAGCTGAAATTGGCAACTTTTTAGGTAAAGTCTAAACTTTTTACCTGCACTAGTTATATTAAATCCCACAACTGGAAGTTGTGGGATTTATTATAACAATCAATTTGATACCAAATTCTTGGTATGTAACATTTAAGGAGACTTTAAAATTTAAAATAAAGTCTGCCCATTCTAGCCTATGAAGGCCATTTACTTCAATGAGGGAAAAACGAATTTGGCTGTTTTTACCTCACCAGGGCTTATAAATCTATTTTTATAAAGTCCCTGCTTATAGTTACATGGCACCCAGCCCTAGGGGCACATAGGGCACACCTTAGGGGTGACTTATATGTAAAAATAAGGTAGTTTAAGACTTTGGAAGTACCTTTAATTCCAAAGTCGAATTTGCATATAACTTTAATTTAAAAGCAGCCAGCAAGGCAGGCTTGCTTTTAAAATGACACTGGGCACCTCAGCAATGCACCTAGGTGTGCACCACCTATGCTGTGGTCCCTAAACCTACATGCCCTACCATATACTAGGGACTTATAGGTAGGTTAACTTAGCCAATTATAATTAGCCTAATTTGCATATCCATTTTACACAGAGCACAGGCCCTGGGACTGGTTAGCAGTACCCAGGGCACCATCAGAGTCAGGAAAACACCAGCATAAAGTGGAAAATGGGGGCAAAAAGTTAGGGGGCCTCTGCAATCAGCCCCAGTTTCTCACACAGACATACACACAGGTCACTGTGCATGACAATCAGGACTTCCTAACAGTGTTCTTTTTGTGCCCAACAGGTGACAGTGCATATGCTCTTAGGCCTTGGATCATGACTCCGTTTTTATCACCCAGCAATGATTCAGAGAGTCAATACAACAATGCACATGAGAGGACCAGGAACCTCATAGAGCGCACCTTCGGACTCCTGAAAGCAAGATTCAGATGCCTCCACCGCAGTGGAGGTGCCCTCCAATATACCCCCATTACCGCATTCAAAATTGTGGTCGCATGCGCCATCCTCCACAACATAGCCACCCGGCGTGGGCTACCTCTCACCCCCGCAGACCCAGATCCTGATGATGAAGAGCAAGAACAACCACATCGCCATCATGTGGATAGGAGTATAGCTAATCAAGGCAGACTGAGACGGGAACACATCGCAACACAATATTTTGGAAGGTACGTGCCAACTCCAACCATACTCACCTATTGACCAAAAACTCCATTTGTTAAGTGGAACAAAAATAACTGTTTTATTAGTGCATTAATGAAACTATTTACAAGTACTGAATGTCCATGGGCATGAAAATGCAAACCAGGCATGTGGCACATTGACGTCATGTGCCACTTCTTATGGTCCAGGGTGATCTCTAAGACCTTCTGCCCCTCCTGCCAGCCTGGCTGCTCCCTGGTGCTTCAGTGGTGCTCTGCCTGCTACTCCTGAGCACCCTGCTGTCAGTGACAGAGACACTGCTCACTGTCAAGCCCTCCTCACTGTCCTGGGGTGTTTCCCCTGTGCCCCTCGACATATTCCATGTCTCCATCATGTCTATGATGTGGGTCAGACGTCCCAGGCCCCTTGCCACATCCCCAGCAAAATGGCCCATTTCCACCTGCAGCCCAACTGTCCTCCTCGACAGGCCTGTGGTGTTCATGGCGAGCCTGCCGATGGATGTGGCCATCCTGTCCAGTCTGTGCAGGAGCTGACGGTCCCTGCACCACCCACCCTCGGCCTGGGCCAGTAGTCCTCCCGCCAGTTCCCTCATGGCAAGGGCAAGGTCCCCAGTGTTATTGCAGATCATGTCCATCCTTGAGTTCAGGTGCTGCATGCTGGCATGGTTATTGCGCACGAAGCGGTGCAGCACACCACTAATCCTCACTAAAATTCGATTTTGTAGGCGCTGACCATGCAGCAGATGTGCCTCACTGGTGCTGGGAGGAAGTAGCCCGGATGCAGACTGCAGCCTTGAGGTAATGGACCTGCGATGCCTGCGCAGCGGTGGCTGCCCTGTGCTTTCACCTGTCTCATCCCTGCCTGTTGCTGGGGCAGCCTCTTGTGATATTGTTGCAGCAGGTGTGGCTACTGCAGGGATGCTGTTGACCGTGCAGGTGGGGGTGCTGGCGGGTCCTGAGGTGTCCTCATGGGGCTGGCTGCTTGGAGTAGTGGTGGTGTCTTTTTGGAGACTTGTGGGACATGGGGAACAGACTGTCAGTGTCTACTATCTATTGCACACTTCATAATAAACATTTGCCTATGAACTGCCTACTTGACTACATTTCCCATAATGCATCATTCTGGCATTTGCTACCCTGAAATGGAGCTATCTTGGTTGTGCATGCCCCTGTGTACATGGTGGGTGGGGGTATGGCATTGATAGGGGTACAGGCATATCACATGGTACTCACCGGTTGATGTGCTGGGCTCTGAGGTGTCCAGGTCCCCAAATCCAAACACTGCCTCCTGCTCCAAGGTTTCCTCCACCCTTTCTTCCAGGGGTGTGGGTGGTGGCACAGACGATGGTCCCCCTCCTGTGCCTCTCATCTCCCGGAGCCTTTCAGCCACCCTCTCCTTGGTCCGGGAGCGGAGGTCATACCACCTTTTCTTTATGTCGTCGATGGTCCTATGGCTCACCCCCAGGGAATTTAGCTTGTCCTGTATGTCCTGCCACAGCTGTTTCTTGGTGGCTTCAGGAACATTGAGGGCTGATTTACCAAACAAGTCATCATAGTGCTGACAGCATTCGTCTGTCAGCACCTCCAGCTCCCTCTCAGAGAATTTAATCTTCCTCTTCCTTGGTGTTCCCTCCATGGCAGCTGCTGTTTGACCTGTGTGTAGTTCGGCAGTTATAAAAGGGTGTGGTCCTCCCTCCTCCCAGGTGTATTAGTAAACTTCCTGGCTGTGATGTCATCATCATGTGCCAGGAAGTGTTTCCAGAGTGTTCTGGAGTGGTTTCTGGAGTGTTCTGCTGCACCTGTAATCAATTTACAAGTTAATCGCAATTTGCGACATCTACTCGCTAATTGCGAGTTTGTTTTTTGCACACTCGCAAAAAGCGACCTCGCAATCGGCGGACTCGCACACTGCATTGCGAGTCCGGGTGCGAGTCGCTATTTCGGCAGTTTTTTTTTGCCTGCATTCCAATTTGCGACTCGCATTTTGCGAGTCGCATCAACTCGCAAAATGCGAGTCGCAAATTTTTTGTTTGCTACATCTGGCCCTTAGTCACCTACAAACGAAAGTACTGTCATCCTGAGACCAGCAGTCTTGCTCAGAGCAAGAGTCCAAACTACGACACCTGTCCTTACTGGAAATGACAAAAGGCTATTGGGATATTTCTTTGACTGAAGAAGCCAAGACAAAAACAGCCTTCTCCACCCATTCAGGGTTATATCATTTAAAAGTCTTGCCTTTTGGGTTCCATGGCTGCGCCTCTACTTTCCAGAGGCTATTGGACAGGCTCTTAAAACACCACAGTGAATATGCAGTGTCATATTTGGATGACATTGACGTTTTCAGTCCATCCACGACGTTACACTTATAACAGTTGTCCTCAGTGTTCTCAAACCTACAAGCTGCAGATCTTACAGCCAATACAAAAAATGTACTTTGCCCACAACTCTATCAAGTATCGCAGTTAACAAATTCAGGCAGGCACCATCTTCCCACAGATAGAAAAGGTGCAGGTGATCAAAGACACCCGCCTTCCTACTACCAAGAAAGGGTTGTGCTCCTTCTTAGGGTTCTTGGGTTATTATAGATGTTTTAGTACACATTACTTGGACCTAGCCGCTTCTCTCACAGATATACTAAAGAACCATCAACCAACAAAGATAAAGAACTTGTCAAAACATCAGCTGGAGAGCTTTAACAATCTAAAGACAATACTCTGTAAGAAGGCGGAGTTATTCTACATTAATTTCCAGCAGCCCTTCATGTTGCAAACAGATGCCTCTGGTAGGGGTTTGGGGGCAGTTTTATCTCGACCGTGTGAGAGGAGGCCTCTTTTTGCATGGTCAGCCCCCACTTTGTACCTGATGTTGATGTGTTCTAGAAGTTGGTAGTGCCCAGGGCCCCTGCTAAACAGGTTCCCTAGGTCAGATCTATTTCCCTAAAACTGTTGTGATGCTTGGCACAATTAGTTATGCTTAAATACCCCATAAGTTTCTAGTAAATGGGTACCCCAGTACCCCGGGCAAGAGGTATTAAGAGTAGGCCCCTGGGGGCAGCAGCACTGATTGTGCCACCCCAAAGGGCTCGGGACCCAGATGCACCCAGCATTGCCATTGCAGTCTGAGTATACTGGGGCAACCCTAAAAGGATAAATTCGACATGGCACACTGTCTGTGTCCCCTGTCCACCATACACTGCATATACTATGTGTAAGTCACCCTTCTAGTAGGCTTTGCAGCCCAGAGGCAGGGTGCACCATACTATGTGTGAGGGTATAGCTGCATGAGCAATATTCCCCCACTATGTCCTTGCTAAACCTAGGACATATTGAGTGAACAGGGCAGCTATTTTAATGTATGTACTGGGCAATGGTCAAACACGAGTTCTCCAGCTACATAATGGCCACTCTGCACCCTGGGTTGTTTGGTATCAAACGACTCAGAATATGAAATCCAAACTGATACCAGTATTGGATTTAACCCTAAATGTACCCAGGGGCCACCTTAGAGATGCCCCCTGCAAAAGCTAACCCTAACTGGCAGAGTTGCTGGATGGTTCCATCCAGCTGACACTCTAGACAGCCAATATACAAACCTGGGGAGAGCCCTGGCTCTCTGGTTTGTAAGACTATGCCCTTCCTGGGTGGAGGAGCTACCTCCCCCTCCCTTAGAAATGTGCAAAACCCTGACGGTGAGCTTCAAAGGGCTACAGCCCTTGAAACTCGAGCCTCCAGGCCTGCTGCTAGCAGCAGTGGGCTTCCCCCTTTGCAAACCCCCACTTTTGGCAGGAGCAAGGGCGGGAAAGCAGACAAAGGGTAGGAGGAGTGGCCTCACTGAGCATGCACCACCCCTAAGGACTTGCATGCGAAGTGGACCGTCTGATTCAGTTTTCTCCATCTTGGAATGGAAACAGCCAATGAGGTTTAGGGAAGTGACCCTTCCCACAGGAACTGGTTACTGTAGTGGGTGTAGCCACCCAAGGGTAAGTGTCCCATTAGACCTTAGCAGGTTCCCCCTAAAACGCCCACTAAGTTCAGTATTTAGTGGGCTCCCCTAGACCAAGATTTTAGGTTCGAAAAGGATTCCAAGAAGACAAGAAGACCAGCACCAGAGAAACCGCCAGGACAAGAACAGAGGACCTGCTGCAACAGAAGAGGCACCAAGTCCCCTGCTTGCTGCACCAGAGTCCCGACAATCGCGATATCGGATGAGCTGAACACTGGACCAACCCCAAGAAACTCAGGGGACATCCAGGATTCAAGGATCACCCCAGATCTCCATCCTGAGTGGAGGCTCCACACAAGAAAAGCAAGAAAACTGCAAAAGACCAAGAAACCAGAGAAGGACACTTCACTGAATCGCCATTATCTCTGCAACCAGAAGTTGCAGCTGGAACCAATGATATACAGATGACAGTCCGGAGGTGCCCCCCAACTGTACCAAGTTTGGTGGTGCTGTGACTCCTAGTGGCCAAGATAGAGCAATACCCTGGGTCCTGGTCAGTCGACCTCGAACCAGGAGAAAACCAACTCCCCCAGAGATGACAAAGGATCAGGAGGAAGCCCCAGTCGAGGGACTTCAGGAACACCCTGGACCTCTAACCAGAGTGCCCCCGTTGTCCTGCAAGCAACCCTCCAAGAGACTTACCTCCAGCTTGAGTGGACTTTGTTGCCCACAGCATCCAGGACCTCCAAAACACCCTGCACCTGGCCGCCCTAGGCCTTGCATCATTGATTCTGATGTGTGCCCCAGATCCCCAACCCCTTGTGACCTCGACAGCCAAAGGGGACCCCCAGGCACCACTTCGAATTTTCAAACAACCTCCTTTTCCCAGTGGTCCATCCAGGTGGCCCTGTTCCTGTGCCAAGAACTTTTCCAACGCTACTCTTGCCGGAACTGGGAGCTGCCCGTAGCTCTCCAGCTGGCACAAGGTGCCCACCGACCACTGCGACCACCCTGCAAAAGAAGAGACTGGTAACTCAACCGTACGATTTTTAATGCATTTTTAAAAGTGACTGCCTATTGTTTCCAATGATGAGTAATTACGCACAGAAAGACTAACTTTGCTAAAACTTTAAAAAGTCATAACAAGAAAAGTACTTAACCTATTCTAAAGATTTTGGTCTGAAAAATTGTATAAAAGTCTGAAGTATTTTAATATCTTCTGGTCTTGAGTTATTTATTGGGTGTGTGTGGTGCATGATTGGATTTGTGAGTACAGCATATACTTAGCACATCTCCTCGATTAGTCTAACTGCTCGACCAGCTACCTTAAAAATGAGAGCCTTAGGTGGTCTTATTTTTACCCCTGAAAACGAACATGTGGTTGTTCGGGCTCTCTGCATAGTGTACTTAGTTTTGTACACTACATAGAGGGTCAGCCTCCAACAGACTGGACAGAAATGGCGAGCTACACCTGGTTGTATACCTCAGTAGGGAATTGCTAACCTGAGAACAACATTATCTAACCATTGAAAAAGAATGCCAAGCTATTAAATGGCCTGTGGAGGCATTGCAGTACTACCTCCATGGGTGCACCATTACTTTGCTTACGGACCATGCCCCTTTGGTTTGGCTTCCCCGAAATAAGGACTCAAACTCTAGGATATTACGATGGTTTCTAGACTTGCAACCCTTTCCATTTCAGGTAGAACATTGTCCAGGTTGCTTACAGAATAATGTGGACTACCTATCCCAGTAACCTGTGTCTAGCTGGCCAATTGACCAATCCTAAAGAGGAGGTATTGTAGCCAGGTCAATGGCTGCATTTGTAATATGGCTGTCAAAGAAGCCCTGGAGAAGCCTGGGCCGAGTGCTATAGAGGTGCTGATGCCGGTATCTCTGACATCAGCACCAGGAAGCAGAAAAGGAGGCAGCCCGAAAACACAAGAGGAGAGCTATTGAGAGAACACCAGAGTTTCCAAGTCAGAAGAAGAGCATGAGATTGCGAGAAATGTGGAAGAGGAGGAGTGTCGCCAAGGAGAGGGAGTGTGGTACTCCAGAGAACAGGAAGCTGGGACTCGGATCGGGGAAGGATCTAGCAGAACTGCGGTCTCCAGCAACCCAAGTTGGGAGAGAAGAACAGAGGACTGCCAGGTTTGCCCAGAGAGTCAATGCCAGCTGCTCCCAGATGACACGACTCTAGACCCGAGTCATGGCCCACGCCCCCATGCATTGGGGTTTATTTATTCCGTGTTGGTGATAGAGGAGCTTGACAAACTAACGGGGTGCTAAGAGGTGGGAGGGGGAAAAAGAATGAAAGAAGGAAGAAAAGAAATCACATTAACACAATTCTTTTATTTGTGCATGTTGGTACCTGAGTGTTGGTGACGGTATCAACAGAGGACAAGAACAGAATCTCAGCGAGTCTCTTTTCTGTGTTTTCTCTCAGAGGCATTACGGAGACACAAGTGGGAACATCTGATCTGGGAGGACAGAACAAGGCCAAGTTGTGCAGTCCATGTGGAATGTGTAATAAAAGGACCTAATTCACTCCCTTTTTACTGGTAGTCACTGGAGGAACCAAACATTGCTGTTCTCTTTAGTTGTAGTTTCTTCCTTCTTTTCTCTTCCCAATAGTGGAGAAAAAATAAAAATACAGTCAAACCCCAGCAGCAAGAGAGTGTGGTCATCCTTACTCTTTACACCTTCCTTCTATTCCTTATCCCTCCATCTGTAGTACTTGACACCTAAGACCATCAAGTCTACCTAGAAAACAGTACAAAACAAATCCAATTCAATGGCATCATCCTCTAATGTTTGAGTGACATATGGAGGATAGAACTCAGCTGGCCAGATAAGCTCCTCCAGATACAAGCCCAACCCAGCCTCCTTTAACATACCCCAAAGATCCATCTGTGGGCCAGTGATCATAAATCTGAGTGTGGATCTTTTCCTGGACCGATTAGCTTACAATAATATCAGAATTTATCAGTACACAGAGGATTTGCAAACATACCTGAAAATTGCTCCTGGGAACAACATTAAAGCCCTCATTATACCATTGACGGTTAATCCCACTTACCGCCACACTGACAGACACCAGTTTACCGCCTCCGCCGCGGACATCTGTTCACCATATTATGACACAAACACCAATCCTACAGAATTCAGCCACACACACAAATCCGCCAGCCCAAACGTCATTGATAAACTGGCAGCATCAAAACCCACACCGTTAAGCCAACAGAACAACGCCCATCACCTTATGACCCACGAATCACCACAGTGGACATTCAATGGCGGTAAACCATTGGTGGTACATACCACCGCGCTCACAATGGACACCCACAAACAAAAGAACTCCACAATGGACAATTCAAACAACACACATCTGATTCCCATACATACACCACACCCACACACCTACACCACTATAAAACACCCACCCACATTACCCACAACCCTCTATGATTACAAACCATTGCCAGCAGAGAGACACCAAGACCACTGACACACCTAGTGCCACACACTATTCACACCAATACACCATTCACACACTACACATCACACACCCCAACACATTACCCAACACACCCTCACCAACACACCTCACAGAACACCCATGGCACCAAAAAGACACTCCTGTTTCACAGAGGAGGAGATAAGGGTCGTGGTGGAGGAAATTGTCAGGGTAGAGCCACAGCTATTTAGAGCACAGGTGCAGTAGATGTCAATAGCCAGGAAGATGGAGCTACGGCGGAGAATCGTGGACAGGGTCAACGCCGTGGGACAGCACCCAAGAACTAGGGATGACATCAGGAAAAGGTGGAACGACCGTTCCATTACAGCAAGACACCAGCTCGCTATCCAGAGGACTGGCAGTGGTCCCCCACCCCCTCCCCACAACTCACAGCATGGGAGGAGCAAGTCTTGGCAATACTGCATCCTGAGGGCCTGGCCGTAGTCAGAGGTGGACTGGACTCTGGTAAGTCAACTTTCTACTATTATCACCCCCCTACCTGCATGCCATCACATACCCTCACCCTCACTACCATCACTCCACAACATCCCACACACCCCACCATCACAACCTACTCATCCCAATGCCAAGCCCTGCATGCTGTACCAATGCATGGATACCACTCACAGCCCTACATGGACACTCATCACTAAAGCATGCACACCATAGAGAATTAACTATCCCACCATACACTAACATACACAAGTGAAAGCTGGCAGAGCAAATCCAACCATAGAGGGGAAGCCACAGATGTACAATATGTCAGACACCGAAACCATAACACATCATTACATCCCCACAGGTAACCCAGCCAATGTCAGCGGAGAGTAGGTGCCACCTCTATCCAGTCCCCCTACTGAAGAGGCCTACAGTGATGACAGCAACTGGACATCCGGTTACCCAGGCCCAGTCACACACTACCACAGAGCCTCCCCCATCTGGAAACACCACCACAGCACCCACCCAACATACCCATACCTCTGTCCCCAGGACATGTCACTCAGCAGTGTGTCCACCTCTACAGGGACCCCAGGGCACAGCTTGCCCCCAAGACAATTAGGGACCTGGGGTCAGTGGCAGTGGGCACACGGTTCAGGGGACAGAGGCACAGGCCACCAGGGACACTGGGAGGACTGCTGTGCGCCAGGGGGAGGACAGGCCCAGGGAACTGACTCTCCAGGAGGCACTCACCGAGATCCTGGGAGCCTGTCAACATTCACAGGACATAGATCCTGGACAATGTGCAGGAGAACAGGCGGCTGCAGGAGGGATAGTACCAGGGGATCAGGGAGGACTTGCAGGCCATTAACAACACCCTGATCTCCATAGCAGGGTTGCTGGAAGACATGGCAAACATTGTGAGGGAGGGAGTCTCACACCAGCGGGCCCCTGCCACTAGCCAGACATCAGAACAGCCTTCCATCTCCGCTGCCGGCCAGGAGGCCCCGCCACAGGACTCACAGGCCACCAGCACCCCTCCCCCTGCAGAAGGTGAACCACCTCGCAAACGTTCCCTGCGATCCAGACAGAAGCCAGAGACGATTGCCAAGACTCCCACCAGGAAATGAGACTCTCCTGATTGTCACCCTTGTGTCCCACTCTGTCCCCCTGTCCACCTTGAACTGCCATTGCTCCAATTTCTATGTCACCTTGGACAACAGACTGGAACAATACCCTGGACTTTCCTCCATCATCTCCCCATCCCATTGCACTTGACCCTCTATAAATGTGCACTTCAATAAACACACTTTAAAAAAAATCAATTTGGAGTATGTCATTTATATCAAATATGTATTCATTGATACAGGTACAAACATTGCAAATCACACACCTACAGAGAATGAGCATTGACTAATGACCTGTAGCTGGTTGTAGGAGTATTTTTCAAATCACCAACATCTGCAAAATGAATTGCCAGAGGGACCAGTAAGTGGGCATAGAAGTGGAAAATATCAGCATGCCATTGCTACACAAATAACAACAAAGTCATTAAAATGTGAAGTAACACTGTCCTACCTGTGTGTCATTGGAAGTATTGTTGGATCACATATTTTCTGTTGTCCTCATCCTCTGCCTCCTCATCCTCACTGTCCACACAGTCTACTGCTGCCACACGGGCATCTCCAGCGTCCTCCTCCAGCAGGATTGGGACATGGCGTCAGAGGGCCAGGTTATGCAACATGCAGCATGCCACCACTATCTGGCAGATCTTCTTTGGTGAGTAGCACAGGGAACCACCTGTTAGATGGAGGCACTGGAACCTGGCCTTCAGGAGGCCAAAGGTCTTCTCAATAATCCTTGTGTTTCGCCCACGTGCCTCATTATAACGTTCTTCTGCCCTTGTCCTGGCATTCCTCACAGGGATCAGCAGCCAGGATAGGCTTGGTTAACCAGAGCCACCGGCAAATATTGTGGGACAACATTTAGCCACACACTATCCTAAATGGCCCACACCATACCCATACACCAGCATATACTGGGTGGGAACCAGGGCTCACCTATTAGCCACACCCTGTGCCTCTGCAGTTGGGCCATCACATTCAGGATGCTGCTATTCCTCAGGACAAAAGCATCATGCACTGATCCAGGATACTTAACATTGACGTGGGAGATGTACTGGTCCACCAAGCAGACCATCTGAACATTCATGGAGTGGAAACTCTTAAGATTCCTGAACATCTGTTCATTCTGCCGTGGGGGGACAAATCCAATATGTGTACCATCAATTGCCTCAATTATGTTGGGAATATGTCCCATTGCATAAAACTCGGCCTTCACAGTGGCCAAATCCTCAACCTGGGGGAAAACAATGTAGCTGCACATGTGTTTTATCAGGGCAGACAACACTCTTGAGAACATTGGCTGTGACATTCCTGCTGCCAAGCCCACTGTCTCTTGGAAAGAACCAGTTGGAAGGAAATGGAGTACTGATAGCATTTGCACAAGAGGGGTGGATCCCAGTGGGGTGACAGATAGCAGATATCAGGTCAGGTTCCAACTGGGCACACAACTCTGTGATTGTGGCCCTGTCTAGTCTATAGGTGAGGATAATGTGCCTGTCCTCAATGTTGCCAACTCCACCAGTGGTTTGTACACGGGGTATGTCTCCATCTCCTATTTATCCGCATTAGTAGCAATCTAAGGGACAAAAGAGTGAGGAGCCGGTCACAAACTGCAATGTAGCTGCAACAGTAGTTTGCATCCTGTAAGCATGTAATGGGCCATGTGATTTGTCCAGTATGTGCTAATTTCTCTTGTGATGCAGCATTATTCCAGGGCCTGCCCCCCCCTGAAATGGCATCCATCTGCCCTGTGTGGAGGGACAGGTGGAAGTGAGGTAAATCCGCTGACGTTGAACCGCCTTGCAACTCATCATTGGTTAACATTGGGCCCTATGGGGTACAGTGGCCAATGGTGATCTATGCCGGCGGTGCCGGTATGCACCGCCGCGGACATGACAGCCATTTTCTATCATATTCCTCACTTGCTACCTGACCTTTCATTAGCATCATCTGGCGGAGGAGCAGAGGCACCGATGACGGAGAGAGCTGCATCCCACAGGACCCAGGAGGCAGAGTCTACTGATGGAGAGGGCACTAGTGGGACGGAGGGCAAGGGCGACACCACGCCGGAGACTGGAGATGACAGTTCAGACACAGATACCTCCTCCGATGAAGCTCCCTGGTGGTGGCAGACACTTCTGTGACCACTGCAGCTACAGGTGCAGCGGCCACCCCCTGTACCAGCACCGTCCTCCTAGCAGCCCCTCATTGAGTTGCCTATGCCCGCTCACCCAGGAGGGTGGGCATCTCCTTCGACCCAGGCACCTCAGGCCCTGCCCCAGTGAGCACTGCTGCCCTGAGTGAGGAGGCTATTGACCTTCTGAGATCCATCTCTGTAGGACAGTCAACCATTGTGAATGCTATCCAGGGGCTTGCAGCCCAGATGCAACAACCTAATGCATTCCTGGAGGGCATTCACACTGGATTGGCGGCCTAACAGAGATTGATTCAGGCTCTGGCCTCCTGTCTGATGGCAGCCATTGTCCCTGTTTCTACCCCCTCCAACGTCCACTGCCCAGTCCCATTCCCCTCAACCCCAACCTATCCCAGGCACACATACAGACGAGCAAGCACACAAGACAACACGCAAGAGTGTCATAGGCAAACACAAGCACCAAACTTCATCCTACAGACACTCACACAAACACCATCCAGTGTAAGACACAACATTCACTATTTCCACCGTCTCCCCTCCTCTCCCTCCACTACCTCCTTCCCAGCCACGTCCACACTCACACCTGCATGCACTACATCATCACCCACCACCAGCATCACCAACCCAAGCAGAACACACACCTCATGGGCAGACACCTGCACAACATCCATGTACATGTCCCCTGTGTCCTCTCTCACTGTGTCTGTCCCCCTCCTAAAGTTTACAAACGCAAGCACTCAGACACCCAACAGCCATCCACCGCACAACAGCATACAGCCCATGCACCTGCACCCAAATCCAGCAGACAGACACCTCCAACAACCACTCCCTCATCCTCCACTCCCATTCCCTCTCCCTCTTCCCCAGCAATGTCCCTGAAATGCTTTTCCTTGCCCATTTTGACCTCTTCCCTCCCCCCGTCCTGCATGCATGGCCAGGGTATCACAAACCCAGCCAAGCACCTCAGCCACACAGTTCACGCGCCCAGTCCTAGCTGCACCCACTTGTGGTGTATAGGGATCCATGCCACATGTACTGAAGGGGAAGAGCCTGCTCCAGCAGGCAAGAAGGGCAAGGAGCCTGCATCTGTCACCCAAAAGGCTAAGGAACTTGTACCTGCCACCCGAAAGGCCAAGGAGCCTGCACCAGCAGGCAGGAAGGGCAAGGAGCTTGCACCAGCCGGCAGGAAGGGCAAGGAGCCTGCACCAGCAGCTGTGACGGAGAGCCCACCACCAACCATGGTTGTGCATCTGTCCGAGGGTGCAGGGGATGTGCAGAAGCCTCCCCCCACCAGCAGCACCACCACTGTGCATCCGTCTGAGGATGCAGGGGATGTGCAGGAGCCTCCTCCCACCAGCCGCACCACCACTGTGCATCTGTCCGAGGGTGCAGGGGATGTGCTGGAGCCTCCCACCAGCAGCAGCACCACCACAGTACATCCGTCTGAGGGTGCAGGGGATGTGCAGGAGCCTCCCCCCCACCAGCAGCACCACCACTGTGCAGCCGTCACCGCGGGCAGACGCTAAGTAATCCTGCCTTCATGGGCTGCTGTGTGGCCTGTCCCCTCCAGAACCAGTGGGGAAGACACACACTCGAGAGACTGTGGCCTTGCATTCTCCAGGACCAAGCACAGGGCATGTTGCCCCATCCAGAACCAGTGGGGAAGACACCCACTCAAGAGACTGTGGCCTTGCACTCCCCAGGGCATGTTGCCCCATCCAGAACCAGTGGGGCAGACACCCACTTGAGAGACTGTGGCCTTGCACCCCCCAGGACCAAGCACAGTGCATGTTGCCCCATACAGAACCAGTGGGGAAGACACCCACTCGAGAGATTGTGGCCTTGCACTCCCCAGGACCAAGCACAGGGCATGTTGCCCCATCCAGAACCAGTGGGGAAGACACCCACTCGAGAGACTGTGGCCTTGCTCTCCCCAGCACCACGCACAGGGCATGTTGGCCCATCCAGAACCAGTGGGGAAGACACCTACTAGAGAGACTGTGGCCTTGCACTCCCCAGGACCAAGCACAGGGCATGTTTCCCTATCCAGAACCAGTGGTCTTGTTTCATTCTCCTGGCAGAGGTGCCCTCCCGTCCTCCTGAGGTGCCTGCCTGTTTACCAACTGATGCCCCTGCAGTGTTCTTTCCGTGTTGAAGCAGATGACAAGTGGGGCCTTGGACTTCGGCCTGTGGCCATGCTGCTCACACAAACTGAGGACTGGGCTGTGCCTCTTTTTCTGTAAATTTGTATATATCTGTTATGTTGCCTATCTTATAATTTCTAATGTGTTGTTCTTATTACAAACAGTTTGGCGAAATCATTTTGTCCTTGCATTATTCAGCTGATTTAGGGGATAAATTGTTTTTCTTGTGCATCTGGTTGTATGTATGGCATGTGTGTGCGTGGGGTGTGAGTTGTGCATGTGTGTGTCACTCTCGTATTCCTTCCCCCTCCCTTGTGTGCTAGGTGACTCTACTCACCGTCGTCGTGGTCTTTGCCGGCGTTGGTTTTGGTGTTCATGGTGGAGCAGAATGTAGAATATCATCGGAAAGACATGTAGTTCTGGTTCCATGGCAGCATTGTTCTTCTCTGTGTCTCCAAAGGTGAGTCCTTTCATTTCTGAGCTCAATTTCTGCCAGGCTTTCGATGTCGTAGGTACCGCCCCGGAAAAGGTGGCGGTTTGCAGGGTCTTAATATGGTGGGTGAAACATTGACTTTGGCCTGGCTGTAGGCAGCTACTGCCGTGGTGGCTGTTGTTTCCGCCCTGGCGGTCGATGTGGTACATTGGCTGTCTTTCGGAGATCTTTCCGCCATGGTCATAATTCGGCGGTAGTTACCGCCAGCCTGTTGGTGGTATTACCCCAACTTTATCCCCGACTGACAGGGTCGTAATGAGGGCCTATATGTGCCTGTCCTGTATTATTATTGTGAATGTCCTTCCATCTAACTCCATCAGAAAACGTCACTACACAAATGATTGAATTTAATTCTTGATGTCACTCATTGGCCCCTGAATCATTTTGATACTTCATTTTACTTCTGTTTGAACGATTCCCTTGTCAGCAGTTTGCCTTACTATATATAGTTAGATACCAAAGCTCACAAGGGTTTGTTGGTTCTCCCTTTTGTTCAAACTGTTTGAGCTAGAAACACAATTTTATTTGTTAAAATTTGCAGGTCATGCAGCAGATTATGGTTTATGTAGAAAATGTGGCAAATCCATGATTATGACAAGAAAAACTGTGGATGAGAATCGAAAAATTGCAAAGGCACTGCAAAAATACACCCAAAACATATAACAGCTAGCTTTGCACTATATATGTCACTGAAATAAATATATGCATAAATAAGTCGCTCATGGGAGGGAATCATTTGGCTGCCTAAATGTGCAAACAGTAGAATTCACATATTTACTCACTTTTGAAAATCCCCAAGTCGCATAACAAGAGTAAAGTTGGACTTGAGTTTGCACAAATTGTTGATTTATTTTGACTGAATTAACACTTTAGTTTTTCTTCGTTTTAGATGCGAAATAGAAAGGAAGTGTTTGTCATAGACATAAACCACAGTGTATTTACAATTGAGATCTCACTATAATTCTGATATGACTACCTATCCCTTTTTAAGTCAAAGATTTTTATGATCCGTGGACTACTGCCAAGCACTCTCAACCATCAACTTTTCTTTCCCTGATCCCACCTGCCTTAATCACATGGGTCAGTACTTTTGAACCAATGGAATTGAAGCAAGTTTTAGGCGCACAGGAAAAGTAAACAAAAGACTTAGGGCCTGATTTAAGAAAGATGATCTGCACCCAATGCAGCACCACTTTTCTTGTGCCCCTTAGCACTCTCCTAACGCCACCATGTGTGCGCCATAGCTAAGATACGATGCACCATGGCGGTAGTTGGGGAACTAGCGTCAACATTTTTGACACTAGTTCAGAGCTTTGCAGGATTAGCGTAAGCAAAATGACACTAATCCTGCAAAACCCATTGCAGCTTATTGTAAACAATGGTGTGCCTCCTTTTAACACCTACTCTGAGCAGGCTTTAAAAGTGACTGAAAAACATGACGCACAGAAATCTTTTAGATTTCTTTGCACCATTTTTTCATCCCCTCTAAAGGGGGACGCCCCTTGTGCATACATTATGCTTGGTGCAGGCATGATGCAGCCCAAAGGTTTACAAAGTGGCGCAATGCATGCATTGTGCCACTTTGTAAATTTGGGGTGGCGATTTTGGCCTCGTTGGGCCACATTAGTGTAAAAACATTCTTCTAATGTGGCGCAGGGAGGAACTAGGGGCTCTTAAATCTGCCCCTCAGTTGGTTCAGCCTACCCATGCTGAGCACACTGGATCTGGGAACTTTTCCCCTCACTGGCCTTTTATACTATAAGCCTCATAAATACCTCTTTATTACAGGGTGATTACCAGACAAATGGAAGGTAGTAGTAATCACTCTACTGTTTAAGAACCCTTGTGCAAGCCCTGCTGTTCAACCGATTTTAGACCTGTGTCTCCATCTTGTGTTCCTGTCTCCCTAGTCTCTTGGATTAGTATCTATCTTTTTCTTGTGTCTCTCCTAGTATCTCTCTACCAGTGTTATCTCACCACCAATACCCATAGACCCTCATTGACTGGGACTGATTCATAAAGGTACACTTGCATTTATTTGTAAGTTTAGGTTTGTTTGCAATTCACAGATGTATTGTATATTTCAAGTAGTATCTTTATGACTACGGAGTGTCCTCATACCATTATGAATTGCAAAGGTGGACGTTTAAGTTTGTGATTCAGGCCCACTATGTCTCAGCCTCAAAGTCTGCTCCATAACATTGCTGTTGGAAATGGCTCTTTCTGCAGGTTCACCCCCAAACTTTTTGCCTTCTTCCACCTGTTCTTCTGACTAATTTTTGCTGACTTTTAGGATTCTCGGCCCTTTACCACTGCTGACCAGGGCTAAAGTGCAGGTGTTATGTAGTCTAAAAATGGTAACATTGACTTTTGGGGATTTGGCATATTTAATTTACTTGTAAGTCCCTAGTAAAGTGCACTATATGTGCCCGTATCTGCAAATTAAATGCTACTAGTGGGCCTGGAGCACTGATTGTGCCACCCACTACAGCAGCCCTTCAAACATGTTCCAGGCCTGCCACTGACGAGCCTGTGTGTAAGGTTTAAACTGCCATTTCGACCTGGTAAGTGTAGCCACTTGCCAGGCCTAAACCTTCCCTTTTATTACATGTATGTCACTCCTAAGGTAGGCCTAGGTTAGCCCCAAGGGCAGGGCGCAATGTATTTAAAAAAGGTGTACATGTACTTTTAGGTTGCCATGTAAAGATAGTGAAAAACTCCAAAGTACGATTTTCAACATTGCAAGGCCCATCTCTCCCATAGCATAACATTGGGATTACCTTAAAAAAATCTTTTAAGTGTAATTTCCAAATGGGAGAAGACAGAAATATGGAGTTTGGCATCCCTCAACTCACAATTTCTAATCACAATTTATGGTGAAATCAGATTTTAAATTGTAAGTCAGAAAATCCCACTTTTAGGAATGTTTGCATTTTCTTACTTTAAGCATTCTGTGCCTCTGAATGCACATCTGGGGTAGATGACAGTTGGGCTTTGTGCATTTCCTCTAGACCAGGGGTCATAAACTGGAAGGTGGGGGGCCTCTAGGGGTTCCTCAAGTGATCCCATGGGGCACCAGGCTGTGGCCAAAAGAAAAATTATACTGATAACAGTGTCACTAACATAATTTTTCATTTATATCCTGTCTGGAAGAAGGTGTCAAAAGGGAAGGGACTTCTAATATTCTTCAAACCCCTCACCCCCATTTCTAATAATCACACTGTGGCTACTTTTATACGTTAGTAAAGCCTGCCTGACCAGAATAATATGTTTAGTAGTCATGTATTTGATTGCAATTTTAAATCAGTAACAGAACTTAATGGCAATGTTTGAATAAGGCTAGACATATTTAAGCATTGCCAGATTAATAAAATAATTGGTAAAAATGTTTAGGGGGAGCCCAATGATTTTTTTCCCCATTGGAGTAGTTGGGTGGGTGCGGCATTAAACAGTTTGAAGACCACTGCTCAAGGCAGTCACACAATAGGAGCTTTGGTGTGACTTAATGGCCCTTTACCTGGCTTGATGGGGGGCAGGTGGAAGTTTAGAACTGCCTCACTTACACCTTAACAGGGCTGTGACTCCTCCCACACAAAGGGCTGCATAACCCCCTATAGAGTGTCTGCAACCAGGGAGGGCAGAACAGGGACGTGGTGGACTTCAGAGGAATGCCTGAACATTTCTCCCACCTTCCAGAACCAGGTCCCCACAGTATAAATACTGGGCCTCAAACCCCACCAAATCATATCTCTAATGGAACCTAGGACACTCTGCCAAGAAGAAGTACTGCTGTGCTGCTAGGAGGGACTGCCACCCTGCACCTGCAACTGCACTGCAGTGTTGGCCTAATGCTTGTTGGGCTGTAGGAGGGACTGCCACTTTGCTACTTGCTTTGCTGTGTTGGCCTGCTGCCTGCTCTTTCTGTCCCGAAGTGAGAAGGAATGGACTTGTTCTCTAAATCCTTGCTCCCAAGAGTTTCCAAGGGCTTGCTGGCTTGCACCCTAGTCTTCTGCAGTCTCAGGTACATCAAAGACTTCTTGCAACTCTACTGGTGCTGTTGGACTCTGCCATCTGTAGATCCTACCCTTGCCTGAGGTGCCCCCCTCCTTTCCCGGGCCTCAGAGGTGGGTTATACAGAATCAAACCTCAAAAACTGAAGCATCGCCCGAGTATGGCAGAAAAGTCTGTGCTTTGCTTCTCCAACAACAAAGCAGCGGCTACCCAACAACGGCGGCTTCACCTCCTGCGTGGCCCAACGCTCTGAACGTGGGCCGCTGCTGATGCATCGCATCCACTTCAACAGAGCCCGACGATGACGCATCGCCCTGAAAAAGTCAGAAATATTGACCCATTGTGACCTCACTGTCGCCCATGGATCCATCAAAGATACTTTTTAGCGAACCCTGTGTAGGTTCTGTAACCAGCCTACCATCCATCGTGGTCAGACTGGAGTTTGAATTTGCAGCGGACTTGCGATCTCAAGTAACCTTTTTACCGCTATGGACTTGCAAGCACTGTTTTCAGATTTAGGCCCTCATTATGAACACGGCAGTAAACACCGTTGACCACCGTGGTGATGTCGAACAGAAGACCGCCATTGGAAGTGAACAGAAACCTGCCATATAATGATGAAAAAATCAGAAACCGACAAAAATATCCCTGCAACCAGTCACCACCAGGAGCTTGTTGGCGGAAATGCTGGACCTCCCACCCCGCCACCGCCGAGCACACAACTCTCCGCCCTCCAACTAATGAAGCACAAATCATGCAACGGTCAGTGGAAGCTGAATGACCATTTGCGGTACAGACCGCCCCGGGCGCCAAGTGGACCCAATAGTTAGAAATGCATACATTGGCAAGTTTGAAACCCACACACCTGACACACATCCACAACACTATAAAACACTCACAGACACACCCCACAATCCTTTGCAATTAAATTAGGCCCACTAATACAGAAAACCCCAGAAGCAGACACCGAACACCACAGTACACAATACATACACCCAACCACACAAGAGCACCCTCACCTAGATCCACACAAGACACCATTCACAACACACACCATGGCACCTCCCAAACACCCACGCTTCACAGAAAGGGAGGTAAGGACCATGGTTGATGAGATATTGAAGGTCGAGCCATAATTATTTGGGGCACAGGTCCAGCACACACCCATCGCCAGGAAGATGGAACTATGGCAAACAATAGTCAACAAGGTCAATTGAGTGGGATACCATCCACGGACCAGGGATGACGTCGGCAAGAGATGGAACGACCTGCGTGGGAAGGTCAGATCCATGGCATCCAGGCACCACATTCCAGTCCAGAAGACTTGGAGTGGACCTCCACCAACACCACCCAACTACACTGCCTGGGAGGAAAAGGTACTGGCCATCCTGCACCATGAGGGACTAACTGGAGGGATAGACTCGGGTAAGTCGTCTACATTTACCCCATATCCATCACACCTGTAATGCATGTACCACCCCACCCCTCCAACACCCACCAGGACCACTACCCCACCAGGCCACAATCACTACATCCAGTCCTCCTGCATGCCCACAAACCCACTAACAGGCCCACATCTCTCCACCTGTGTACAGCTACCCACCCCTGCAAGGAATCACAATGGCCTACAGCACCCACAATACACCTCCACATCCAAAGCAAAATACAATGCTAACCTCACAAAAGAACCCTGCATGGCCCCAAAGTGTGAATACCTGCACAAAACTGCCCAGTCCTGTGCATCCCATCCGATCATGCAATTGTAACAGACATGTCCATTCCTCCCAACAGGCACCACCACCCATGCCGCCCTGATGGACAGGACAAGAGTGGCAGTGCCCCACAGGGAGACAGAGGCACCTCCCAGGACACTGGCGATGGAACCCTGGACAGTGACGATCACCCTGGCCCCTCACACAGTCCTGGACTGTCATTATCCAGCAGTCTCACCCAGGATACCATTGACACCCCTCCACCCAGCCAACAACATCAGCCCAGGGCAACCGTCCCCACACCTGTGTATCCAGGCCACAAACTGGTGGAACACATGGACAGAGGCCACGGTCACCCCCTACCAAGAGGCAGGAAGATGATGGCCCCAGTACAAATGGTACCGCCAGACCTGTGCAGGGGATACAGGCACAGGGGGCTAGGCCCAGTGGAAGGGCATCAGTGGCCCAAAGGGGAGGCCACAGGATTGATGCAGCAGCCCAGAATGTGATCGCTGAGGTCCATGGAGCATATCACCATACCCCGGACAGATTGGCCCAGATAGAGCCCACCCTGGAGCAGAGTCAAAAGATGCCGCTAGCAGACCATCATGAGGCCATGGAGCAGTGGAAACTGCACAATGCTACAATGGCCAGCATAGAAGGTGCACTGCTGCACCTTTTCCCAACACAGCCTGAGGCCCACATAGACCAGGATGCCCCCACTACAGGCCAGGCTACAGACCGGACAACAACAGCATCAGCAGCACCCTGCACCAAATAAAACACCAGTTCACCTATTACAATGTCCCCTGTCATTACGTTTAAATAAAGTGAAGTATGGATGCAACTGTATTATAACTCATTTATTATTATCTGAGTAGCAGGAGATGCACCACATGCATAACATGTTGTTGTGCCTACAGATGTGTTGAACTATTATACTATAATGTTACCTGTCCTATGCAGACCTGTTCACAGTGGCAATGACTATTGACCCAACACCCCCCTAGATGAAAGGGCACACTGACAGTATGCTGCACAGACAGCAATCTCATCCAATAGTCTCACATAGTTACTGGAAGTAGAGTTGTATCAGTTGGGTCCTGGAATTTACATCTTCCCCCTCCTCATCATCACCATCACTCTCGTCCCCTCTCTGAAGAAGCTGGTCTGGATATACAGCACCCTCCTCCTCCAAGAGAGGGATAGAATTCCTCACAGCCACGTTGTGCAGCATGCAGCAGGCCACCACTATTCTACACACCTTTGCAGGCCCATAGGCAAAGGAACCGCCAGAGATATGTAGGCAACATAATCTAGCCTTCAGGAGACCTATTTTGCGCTCTATCACCCTCCTAGTACGTCCATGGGCCTCATTGTAATTCCTCTCTCCATTTGTTCCAGATTACTCAGTGGTGTTACGAGCCAACGCAAGTTGGGGTAGCCAAAATCACCTAAAAAAAGGTGCAAAACAGGACTGTCAATGACAACCCTCAGAGGCAGACAGCCTGGCTGTCTGTTATGTGGCAATAAGTGTCAGAAACACCTACCTATGATCTATCCTATGTCCTCTTGTAGTTGTTCTATCTTGTGTGGCACACTACTGTTCTTTAGCACAAAGGAATCATGGACTGATCCAGGGAACATGGCATTCACATGTGAGATGTACTGGTCTGCAGTACACACCAATTGAATGTTCATGGAATGAAAGTCCTTCCTGTTTCGGTATACCTGTTCACTGACTCTTGGGGGGATGATAGCTATGTGGGTGCCATCGATGGCACCAATTGCATGGAGTATGTTGGCAAAGGCATAGAAGTCCAACTTGATGGCAGGGAGGTCAGCACTTTGGGGAAACCTCACATAGGACTGCAGGTGTCGTAGAAATGCATTCTGGAATCTGGACAGTAAAATGCTAAACATTCGCTGTGAAAAACCTGCACCCATGCCCACTGTCACTTGAAATGAGCCCGCGGCCAGGAAATGGAGTGCAGAGAGCACCTGCACTTCAGTAGGGATGGCATGCTGATTACGATTACCCGGTCTCAGTACTGAATCCAGTAATGCACAAAGTTCATTAATAGTAGCACGAGTGAGTCTGTAATTGATAATGATGTGACGCTCCACCATGGTCCACAAATCAACAAGTGGTCTGTACACCGATGGGGCCCTCCCTCACCACAAGGGTCTGTACCTAGGAGGCGTTGAAAACATGTGTGAGGAACACACATACATCTTCACACATTGTTTCTCATTCAGCACTGCTGGCATGACTGTCGACGACACAAATGCTTAGTGTGTGTGACATTACAGCAACATGACCACAAGGACATATCAGGACTGGTCAGGTGAGGTAATGTATATTGTTTCATGCCTATGGATGTTTAGGGGACAATAGGGCCTGCATTGTGCTGATGAGGGTTTTACAACTGCGTACTTAAGGCCAAAATGTCTGCCCCCTGTAATCCAGAAGTGTTGTGGTGGAAGTGACCTTATACCGCTAGCGGTTGACATAATAGCGTAAGGCAGTGTTTGCTGCTGTGCGCAAATTCATTGGTTTACATGGTTGTCAATGGGCATTCTTAGCGTATCATGATCGCCACCAGCGGTGACGGTGCACACCGCCGCGGTGCGTACGCAAACTTATCACCGCAACTTCACTTGACTCCCTGATTTCGTGCATGCAGGTACTCCACTGAGTGTACTACTGTGTCCTGCCTCTGGTCATGGAAATGGCATGTGTTGCATGGGAAAGGGCCCTGGCATTCACCAACGAGGAACTGGAGAAGCTCGTGGACGGGGTCCTGCCAGAGGTACAGGTGAGTAGGAGGATTGGTTGGCATGGATGCGTGTAATGGTGGTTGATGGCTGCATACATGTGTGCACGTGTGCCACTGTATATTACAGGGTTCCTCACATGCTGTATATGTGTGTTCTGTTAGGCTGTTTGAAGTGTCCGTCCAATAGTGGACGTATAGCCAGCTGTATATTATTTGTCATTGTCTGACCTCAGTGACTTTTTCTGTGTGTCCCTTATAGGTAAGGGCCCACCAGAAGAGGGGACTTTGGCATGCCATTGCCAAGGAGGTGTGGACCCTGGGGATCTACAACCGGCAGAGCACCCACTCCAGGAAGAGGTGGGAGGACCTTCGGCGCTGGGCGAGGAAGATCTGTTAGGTCCAGCTGGGGAAGTCCTCCCAATGAGGAAGGGGTGTCCATCCGGCACTGACCCCCCCTTATCTAATGCATCCTGGCGGTGGCGTACCTGGATGGGCGCTTGAAGGCTGCACAGCAGTCACAAAGGGGTGAGTACATATATCATATTTTGGCTTCTTGATGGATGTGTGTGTGTACGTTTGGATTTATGTTGTCTAGTGGCAGGGACTCTGACTGTTGTCCATCTACATAATGGCCCCCATGGGGAGTAGGGGTGTAAGGGTCAAGACTGCAGTACGTCAGGTCCTTCAATTCTGTGGGAAATGGCTGTAGAGCAGGGTTCTGGCCACTAGTCAGGGGCATAGCCATGTGTATAGCGGTAGGTACTGCCTGGTGGAATATTTTCTGGGTGGGTGCATGTGTGAACCACTTATGTACCTCCATTCAGCTATTTACAAGTGTCTCTCCTGTTTTGTCTCCCCATCCCTGTTCTCTTGTGTTGTCTGTGTACATCAGCATCATCTGGCGAGGGAGCTGAGGCACCGGTGAGTGGGGAGGCAGCGGCCCATGGATCCTCGGAGGCAGAGTTGTCCGACACCAAGGGGACCAGTGGGTTGGAGGGTGAGGAGAGTTCCACGGGGGAAGCAACTACCACTGGAGGTAGTGACTCCAATACCTCCTCCGATGGGAGCTCCCTGGCAGTGACTGACCCTAGTGGGCCCACCCCTACTGTGTCATCTTCCGCCACTCCCATACCATGACTGCTCTCCCAGTTGCTCCCCATCGAGTTGCCCCTGCCCGCTCACCCAGAAGGGTGGGCGTCACCTTCGCCCCAGGCACCTCATCCTCTGCCCCAGTTAGCCCTGCTGCCCTCACGGGGGAGGCTATTGACCTCCTGAGAACCATCTCTATAGGGCAGACAACCATCGTCAATGCCATCTTGGGGCTAGCAACAGAGGTGCATCAGACCAATGCCTATCTGGATGGCATTCACGGTGCCGTGTCTGGCCTACAGAGATCTTTTCAGGCTTTGGCCTCCTCCTTGATGGCAGCCATTGTCCCTAGTCATTCCGTCCGCCCCAACCACCTCTACCCCTTCCAGCACCCCACTCCCTTCACCCTTCCAAAGCACACATTCTGACACACAGGCACACACCTCAACACAAAAGAAGCACACTTCAGAACACAAGCACCACACCTCCAACCACAAGCATACACACAGCCAACATACACATGCACACACACCAACCTCCACTTCCCCCAGTGTGTCCACCTCTTCCACCTCCTTGTCTGTCCCCTGTACATTCACACCCACATGCACTGCACCCTCATTCAATGTTGCTGACCCTATTCCTGCAGTCACCACAATAGCACACATCCATTCATGCACCCCAGTCACCACAATGACTTTAGTTGACACATGCAGCACACTCACCCGAATTGCAGACACCCAGACAACATCCATTTACACTGGCAGCCTGTCTTGTCCCACTGTGTCCATCTCCCCTCATCCCAAGACACTCAAATGAACCAAAACACCCACCTATCACACATCCACCACACCTCAACTTACTGTCAAGTCACCTGCACCCACGTCACGCACACCTACACCTGTCACGACCACTCCCTCTACCTCCACTCCCACTCCTTCCACCAGGTCCACCCCAATTGCACCTAATAAACTTCTCCTATCCCTGGTGACCTATTTGAACCCACTGGCGCTCCACGTCTCGTCCCTAAACGTGCTCACCTCCTTGCCCTGTCCACTCCTCCCACGTCACAGCCCACCCCTGTACGCCCTTCCCAGTCCCTTGCTACCTACCCTGTGAGGAAGTGACCCTTTGCTGGCCCAGGAACATCTGCCGCACCCCAGGCCAAGTCCGCTCCACCAGCTGCTGTCACAAAACCTAAGCCCCCTCCACCTTCCAAACGGAAATCTAAGCCCCCCCTCCCAGTTGTAAGTACCCATCCCCACCACCCACTGCCCCTGTTCCCTGAGGTGCCTGGATGCCCCATTGTTGCCCCAATGAGGTGGAGTACCGTTGCACTTGTGAGAGTCAAGTTGAGATCATTGTGGCCCATCGGACTTCTTTACCTATGGACTGGCCATTGGCCTTATATGCACTTCTGTTGCTCAGTGAGCAGAATAAAGGTTAACGTGTAGCCTGTGTTGTTGAAGGGACACTCTGGATTTGTGGACTCTCATTTCTTTGTTTGAGGGTGTTGTGCACATGTATGTACTTTGGGGAGGTTGGATTTGTCTTGTGTCGGGTAAGTACCTCTTGCTGAGGGTGTATGGCTTGTGCTGCTGTGAAGGGTTGTGGGAGCGCTGCCGGGTGGGTGGAGTGGGTGGGTATGTAAATGTGCTTTTTTTCCCTTGTTTAGTAGGTTGCGGGACTTACTGTCGTCGTCTTCGTCTGCGCTCTCGGTCGTGGAGGTATATGGCAAGGAGCAGGGCTGGCATTTTTCTCTCCATGTCTGCTTTGGCATGTTGTGTGAGCCTCCGGTGAGTGTTTCCTTACATTTGGTTCATTTCGGCCTGGCATTGCATGACGGTGGTTCCCACCCCGGAACTGACGGCGGTCTAGTGCTTCATTATTTGATGGGTGGGTAGGGCCTTTCCGTCTGCCTGTGGACGGGCTCTGCAGTCGTTGTCGGCACTCCTCTGCTGGCTGTGAATGGTTTTTAGGATGCCTGTGTTTCAGCTGGTTCATTATTTGGTGGTTCGAAACGCACATCTGTTGGCAGTTGTTACTGCAAACGCCGGCGGTGCGGTGTTTACCGCTGTATTCATAATGAGGACCTTAATCTTTAAAAATATATATTTCGACTTCTATTGATTGGAAGTTTGATGTTTTGGTCTCGTTTTACTAAGTTAATAATTCTCTATATTTCTAAAGGATATTTCTCCCCGTTGTGCCTCCCTTACACCTTTTCTGGTGAGGCACAGGCTTTTGAAGCATTCCCAGGTTTACAAAATCTTGCAGATCTCAAAATGTGTCAAATGCCATGGCTGTTATGTGGGAAAATCCACTGTAAACACCCATGGCATGCCTCCCTATAGCAGTGTGAGACAACGCAGTGACTTGCACTGAGTTGCCTCACTCCAGATCTTTTAGGCCATGGAAAGTGACGCAGGGTGGCTTTACATGCACTTATAGGTATGGCTCGGCAGTGTGCGCCACGGGAGCTTCAAAAAAGTGATGCTCCGGTGTCACATGGGGCTTGTAAATAGGCCCCAAGGTTTTAATTTTTTTCTTGAAGCCAGATGATGTGTCATCTCTTTCAAGGCACGAGGTAGACCATTCCAAGATATGGCAACTAAGGGCCTGCTTTAGATCTTGGCGCGCAAGGTTACTCTATCCATCTGTACCTTAGCTTCTCCTGTGACTACATACACTGAAGTGTTCCTCCGTGAAGTCTGTGTTCAAGGAGCCAAAATCCTCTGCTCTACTCCCTTGAAAAATGTTACATAAGCAACCCACACTTTCAGCCTCCCTGCAGTTGCAATGCTGGTACTTGAAGCAACTCCCTACTCTATCATCCTGTACCGGACTACACAACAAGCTTCAAATGCTACAAACAACCGTTAACTAGAACAAACTGATTTTGAGTTCCATCACTTCTCATCCTCAAAACGTCTCTTGGAATGTATTGCTCTAAAGAACGTTGCGGTACAATGTGGTGCTGTTGTACTGTGAGCTCTAGTGGAGACAGATTATAAGGGTGTAATTAGATCACTTGAGTAACTTGTGTTATCAGGGAGGCTGAATAAAGTGTTTACAGCTGACATTTTTACATTAGGTCATTGGTTCTTAAAATGTGTGTGCTTTTTTAAGAGGAGGTGTGGGATAATGACTTTGATGTGATGTGTGCCTGTGTGTGGTTTAGTTAGGAGTGTGTGTTCATGTGTGTGCACACACATGCAGCTTTGGTTTGGGTATGTTTTCAGTGAGATCTCATAGATGAAATGATTATTAAAAGTCAGACAGAATATTCTGTCGCTGATGTGATGGAGTACTCTTCCACCTCATTCAGAGACGCCTCTGCTGACAGAGCCCCTGTTAGCCTTTAAACTCAGTACTTCTTCCAACAGGACAATGGAGTAGGGGCCACTGGAGGACGGAAATTACACCATCCACCATTTTTTGGGTAGTGGAACATTGTCTTTTTTCCTGTCCATCATCACTAGGAAAGAACCTGGTGGTGAGGGACAGGAAAATAATTATAACGACCCCCTCACCCTAGGTAAAAACTCCCAGGGTGTGAGGGTTATTAGTGTTTTGGTTTTTCAAAAAAAAACTGCCACTTTGTGAGTTTGTTTTCCAAAAAGAAGCACAGTACTCCATTAGTGTGGTAGAGGTAATATCCACCCTGACAGGCTGTACTCCAGCTGCTAATAGTTAAAACAGGCCCTAAGTGTAGGCTGCTTCATTTAAGGTACAGAATGGTAAAATGTGGTGCCCTAAATAATGTAGATGTAGAATATTGGGATGCTACTTTCTGAGTACTAGAAGAGAGAGAGTAGAAGGGTGATGGTTAATGCTCTGGTCATTTTCTATGCAGTTAGAATCTGTATTTATTGCACTTGGTGTGGATGACTTAATTAAAAGGAAACTATTAGACATTTATACTCTGCCAACAATTCCTCAGATGCAGCCCTTCCCACAAAACCTAGAGACTTCCCTAGTTATGATTACAATCATACAAAACCATCTTCCCTATGAATGGCATCTTAAACAATGTCAAACAGAGCACATGCAGTTCATTCCTAATGGATTTTTGTTGAATCACAGACCACTATTATAACACCTTTAACAAGATAATGCAGGCCCATCCTTCACTTCTACACACCTAACGTCATTCAAAACAAAAATGTATTCACAAGGCCCTCCTTTTTATTGTTGACCGTACCCTCAAGGATTCCTCAAGACCAGACAATGGCTACAATGATAACCTTGCCATTAAACCACAAATACTGGCAGCAAAGCTGTCCCCAAAAAGGATGTGCCTATAATGGTGTTTGGACAAAATATCAAATTCTAAATATAATGATACCTGAATATTGTGTCAAAAATATTGTGGTGCAGGAAATATCTTAGACAGGAATATCACAGATAAGTATATCATTGCTTGGGTATGTTTTTCATACCGTTGTTAAATATATCTTTGTAAAAGATACAATTGTTACTATTTTAAATCAATGTTTTTGTTTATTTTTAACTGTTATGGTAATGTTTTTTAGTAGCTGGATGTTTGATGTAGGGCGAAGGGGTGAAGAGAATATTACAAATGCTGTAATGTATTTTTTTAGTTTAAAGTTAGAATTTAAGAAGGTTTTAAGCATTTTTGTAGGTGCTAATAATCATTTTAATGCTCTGTTTTACAGATATAATAATGTTTTTGTAAAATATAGATGTATTATGTTTTTCAAGATTTTTTAAATAGACATTTTATAACAAAAATAATACTTTACAGTAATAGTTAAAGCACTTGTCACATAAATAAATATTTTTGCTACTTGTTAATTTGTAACACTAATTTACAAATCATTATGTTGTATTTAAATTTCCTTATAGTGCTAAAAAGTATTAGATTTACATTTTTAATCAACATTTTTTTAAATAATAACTATTATTTCTTTAAATATTACATTTGTTTTTGATTTAGTGTTATACATTTATATTTGTCAAGTTTGTACATGTTTTTATTGGTATTAAAAATATATTTTGGACTGTGTTTTAGTGTTTTAAATGTACATTATATGTATTTATATATATATTTGTTTTAGTATAAGTTGGTTACAGACTTTAGTACAGGTTATAATGATTTTGTAGTGTTCCCCAAGATGGTTTAGTTTGGAATGGGAGTAATACATTACTCTTCAATACCTTTCAAAGGGGGTTAAATTACAGTTAGAAGAGGCTATTATAATTATTGAGTCTGTAATTATTTAAGTAGGTTTATTATATTGTAGGGATTTAGGTGTATTAAAGTTTGTTTGTGTTTTGATTACTGTGTAATTTGAGTTATGCATATATTCGTATTAGATATGCAAAGTGATTTTGTATTGCAGTAGTTGTAGTTGATTCTGGTGTGGATTTTGTTTTGCATTTAAATAAATGACAAGTTGTTTAGTTATAAATATTTTATTAACAGATTTTAATATTTGTTAAACTTTTTCATGTTATGTAGAATACTTATACATTTATTATAGTATAAAAGTAACATGTTACAACATGTTTTTTGTTTTGTATACAAATAAATATTTTGTAATGTAATCTTATCTACACATTTTTATGTCACATAAAATGTTCTTTGTTACATTGTACATGTTTGTATTTCAAGTATTTATAACTCGTGCTTTAAGGCAACTATAACTCGTGCCCTCACTATGCACAGTTTTTTTAGCAATAATTTTCCTGCAAATGTTACAGTGTTATTATCAATGATGTCATAGAAGATATTCTGAATGCAATTATCCTGCTCACACCCCAACACATCCACAGCCAGCAATTACAGCAGGAAATTAAACAGGCCTTCTAACCAATTGGTGGGTCCTCTGAGCCATGGACTGCACACATGTGCAACTTATACCACCTGCCGCAACAGAACATGTGTACCTCAACCGGAAGCACACACACTCAATGAATGTTTAGGTCATTATGGATCATCGCGGCTTAATCATCAATGTGCTGGCCAAATACCCAGGCAGGGTCCATGACTCGTTCATCTTCAGAAACTCAATCATCAACAAGAGGTTTCAGGATGGTCAATACGGGAATGGCCTGTTGTAGGTAAGCAAACAGCAAGTACCTAACAGGCACAAGAACAAAGACATACGAGGGGCACAATACACAAATCACTTTCTGCCTACATAGATGGGAACTTCATAATGAGACCTGTCACACAAACATGCACTATGCCTCACTATACAGATCTGATGCAAATCACCCTGACATATAGGTGAAGACATCTTAAGCCACGTTTGCATATGTTGCATGATGGAAAGGCACACAGCCATGCATGGCAGACAGGAAATCTGCTCTACATCCCTCTGTGCAAGGGAGATGTTCTATCTTCTCTGGGGGTGGATACACACAACACACATGGGACATCAGCAGTGTCATGCCTCACACATCATGGGTTAGCGGCCTCAGTTACCCTGTCCTCGTGCCACTCTGTGCCACCAGAGCAACATTTTTTGGATGCTCCGCTGGTACAGTGTGCCAGTCCATATTTACAAAGCCATGCAAACCCACCTTTTATGGCTTGTCATGGCCTTGTAAATTTGGACCCCTTAGGACACTATAAGAAATGGCCGTTCCTTGGGTGTTTCTTGGGGTATATCAACGCAACGCCATGGAAAAAAAAGGTACCTTACGTATTCACAGATCTACAAGGCAGGGAATGTATCACAATTGTATGGCATCTCAGGGATGGCATATGAGTGACGCAATGGGGAGCAATATCCCTATCACTTCCTCTTCCTATGTGTGCATTCTGCAGCTCACAAAGAAAGAGGGAAACAGCTCTCATGATTGATATTTTATGTGCAGGAAGGTGTTCCTTCTTTCAAAAAACAATCATCCTCACAATGCATGTACCCTTGCATCATGTTGCAAGGCTGCCTACCTTGGCGCCTGGCAGCTAGTTGTGCATCAGTGCAGGGGGAGGGGACAGAAAGGTGCCATATCTTGTTGCTAAGGCCTTTTGTTGGCACTCCACAGTGGCGCATGGCAGCACAGCAAGGTATGTGCTGTGCTGTCCTGTGCCATGGGCCACATCAATAGTGCCCTAGGTGCCAGATGACAAACCACTGGCCATGGCCAGGTCACATGTAACTGTACAAATGTACAATGCTATGTCAAATAACTCCCATCTCACATATGTGAAGTCTAATGGTACACACAGACATCACTCGCCGTGCTACTGAGGCAGCAGCCTTGGCTGGAAGTTGCTCACGCATACACAATATACATCCTGAAAACTAAGTGTACACCTACAATGCCTGACGCAAGTTTAAATGTGTATTCCCTAGGCAACTTGTGTATAATTCCAGTTGTATGGACCACAAATTGGCATTAGTCTGCAAGTAATATTTATCAGTTCCCTTTCTTAAAGACACAGTACAGTGCAGGAAGTTATGTAGCTGGACTGCAGATTAACACCCACAAATCTGCAGTATTCATGTATTGTGGGCACATTTTAGGCACAATTTCCTCACACAGGTAAACAATGTCAATATAATGTGACATGCAAACATGGTTTGGGAAATTCCAGTTGTCACATCAGGTCACCCATTTGAGATGTGTGAGGGTATACTTGGTATACTGTGTGGATGGCATGATGTCTACTGTCATTGACAATGTGGGCCAAACTAAGGCATGGGCAAAAGTAATGTAGGGCAATTACAACATCTGAGGAGGAGCACAGACCCATACACATGTCGGTGTCAGCAGTTTGGCAGGTCACCAACAACCTAAGTTGGACCAACAGAAAAGATTCCCAGCCACAATCTGTTGCACCACGCATGTAGTGGCAACACAACACATGTAGTGGCAACACAACACAAAACAATGACTGGACTAGAGCAATGGGAATCAGACACCATCCAACCCTGCTGCACAAATTTGACAGCCAGGAAGTTTATTGTTATAATCTTATCTGCCAATGTATTGCATTTGACCCCACATATAGTGAGTGAAACTGGAAACTGCACCACACTGGCATGACTAACATATCATGTAGTCATAGTTGGCTGAAGTGCCTGACAGTGGGCAGGATGTTTGAAAATGCAGTCAACCAAAGCAATTACATATTTTTTCATTCAACATTTCAGCTGACCAAGGTTCTGCCATGGGCGATGACCCCTATAGCTTATCCACAAACAGATGCAGATAGGGCCTATAACCAGGCCCATACCCGGACCACGGTTGGGAGAACATTTGGCTTGTTAAAATCCTGCTTCCTTCTCTATATGTATCAGGTGGGCGACAGCTTTTTTCACGATCATTAGTGTTTAAGATGATCCTGGCATGTGCCATACTGCACAACACCTGTTTGAAAACGAATGGCCCATGGGATGAGCAGGAGGCTCCCAGTGAAGAGGAGGAGGATGACCACACAAATCATCCTGACATACACAATACTGTTTGCTGGGACATAACAAGGTGCGCACATTGTCCAGCATTTTTTCACATAAATACATGTGGAATAAGGCATGACTGCCAAACATGTAAATATATTATCCCATATAACATAAGTCTCGGAGTGTATGTCACAGTCCTATTTCATAAAAAAATATATCCTGGGACCCAAGAGTCGTTAATCTAGTGTGAACACTGATGTCATCCACTAAGTACCAGACAAAATGCAGTGAGCTCAGAAAAGTGTGGTGTGTAATGTTTGCATTGCATCCCAAACAAACATGTTTGAATGAATACACACATATCCGCCATTGAACTGGTGTATCAAAATGAATACAGGTAGATAGGAATCACTATGTGAAGCATCAGGGCAAGATCTGTAAATATTAGTCAGGAACTGCAACAGTTGATCACTGTGAGATATGTGTCAAATCAATAGGTGAAAGATTCATAACACTGCAGACAACTCACAGCATTCACATCTTTTTGCACTTACATGTATGACAAATAGCAAGTATATCTCAGAGGAGAGTACATCTGTATGTGTAGCCCAGTGTCCAACAAATCAGTGTTCATCTTGCTTGTATGCCAATCAATATAATTGAATATCTCATGCCATAGGCTATGGGTCTGAGTACATCATGACACAGCATGACTTGTACATAAATGTGGGACCATTAGCCATTAGCTGTATGCCAAAGGATATTGTCTGTAGCTGTAGCTGACTACTCCTCACCAACATATCCACAGGGAAGCCAAGCTGAGTCCAAATCAATGGGTAACAGGGCGCGCTACATTGTGGAGGAGGCTAGTAGAGTACACCAGTATTACTCTTGGAGTCATGATGGGTTGTGGGACCATTTACCCTGCTCCCAACCAATAGCAATTGAAACAGTACCACTGTGCTGCATATTGCCAGACATGTGCAGGACATAATCTCCTATGAACCAATGACAATGAGGAGCAGGAACAGCTGAACGATGATTATGTGAAAGATGGGGAGTAAGCCCATAATGTAACATCAATAGCATCAATATTGCTGAGTCTATAATTTTTAGTCCAATAGGCGGTAGATGCGTGAGTGAATCACACAATGTCAGAAGAGCATCATCCACCTAGTGTAGCCGAATTACCTGCCCATTCACAGTGTGAGAAAGTCATCCAGTTTGCACATACTACAAAAGTTAAGTTACTGAAAATAGGGTGGACTGACTCTGACTGTACCCTGGGTCTGCTACCTAGCCCTAAGGTCACAACTCTGAATAAAAAGTACATAGTACATTGGCACAAGCACAATTGCAACTGACAGACTCCTGTTAGTCCATAGTAGATAATAGGGCGAGGTTGACTCCAACTACCTATAAGTCCCTAGTAGATAATAGAGCAAGGTTGAATCCAACCACCTATTAGTATCTGGTAGGTAACAGGGCAATGTTGAATCCAATTACCTATAAGTCTCCAGTAGATAATAGGGCTGGGAATGTTTGACTGTCTGCTGCATGTCAAATGTGGTGCCATTTACAAGACCCTTGTGCCGCTGGTATGTCACTTTTTGCCATATAAAAAGTAACACTCCAGTGGCACAATGGCCATGTAAATTACGCCCTAAGCATCACAACACTTGCTTGCACCAGACACAGTAAAATACCCCCCTTGCTTGACAGCCTGCTGTCTGCACGTTGGGACACAGCACATATCCTCCAATGTCTGCCCTGTCCTAAATGTGGGTGTGTATCCCACATTCCAGGGGTAGTCCATGTCATCCCTGGAGACAAACTAAGCAACGGTCTCAGGTGCCAACACATAGGGTTATATTTACAAGCCCCTTGCGGCACCAAAAAATCATTTTTTATGACGCTACAGTGTAGCAGAACTGTCTCCCACTCTGCGCGATTTACAAACTGGCACAATTGTAGCATTGTGCAGTTTGTAAACCCTAGTGCCACAACATATCTACACCTTGTACAATGTATGCAAGGGAGGCTTTTCTCCACAAGGAGGCCTTTCAAAATAGTGCAGTGAGATCTACTAGATTTCACTGCATCATTTTAGTGTCATTTTTAGCTCCTGTTCAAGGGCAGGAGTTAAATTGACTGTCTTTTGTTCTACGGGCCTCCCTGCGATTTGCTGGACTAGCGTCAAACTTTTTTACACAAGTCCAGCAAAGCACCACAAGTGCTTCAGAAATTCAGACGCAGCTGGGCTAATGAGTGCTATGGTGCACTGTATTGTGATTACAGTGCTACCCTGTTAGGTCGACACATGGTGGTGTAAGAACACTATTGCATTGATCATCATGCACCATTTCCTTGTAAATGAGGCCCATTGTTGACACAAGGGGCAACCCTCTGAAGGTGTGGTGTCCGCGAAGCATAGGAAATGTGGCCTATGCGTGGTCTGGTCCATTAAATGCATGACTTACACCCATGTACACTTACAAAAAATAAATTGGACACATGGAAAGAGAGGAGTATGTGAAATACAACCATTCACAGGCAACACAACAGCCCGTAGGCCTAGGAAAATTATTCCCAATAGACACCATAAACATATGGGAAAATTTACTAACAACACGGTCAATGCAACGCTATGCATTGACCATACTCCCATTACCATGCATATGTGTTTACTATGTTGCATTTACCACCCATATGCATGGTGACAGCAGAGAGAGCAGAACAGGAAGGAGCTGCGACCAGAGAAGAGAGAGGTAAGTGGGGACAGGTTTGGGCGGAGGGTTGGGGTAGTTTTTAGTGGAGGATCAGGGGATCGGGGTAGTTTTTAGGACAGGTTGGGGTAGGTTTTAGGACAGGGAAGGGTTTAGGGTTTAGGGTGGGTGGTCAGGGTAGTTTTTAGGACAGAGCAGGGTAGGTTTTAACACAGGGCAGGGTAACTTTTAGGGTTTAGGGCAAAGGCGGGGGTCGGGGTAGATTTTAGGACAGGGCGGGTATGTTTTAGTGTTTAGGGCGGGGGATCTGGGTAGTTTTTAGGACGGGGTGGGATAGTTTTTGCCACAAGGTATGTTTAAGGGCTTAGGACACGGCAGGGTAGCTTTTAGGGTTTAGGGTGGGGGAGAGGTCATTTTTAGGACAGGGCAGGGTAGGTTTTAGGATTTAGGGTGGGGGTGGGAGGTCAGGGAAGTTTTTAGGACAGGACATGTAGGTTTTAGGACAGGGTAGATGTTAGGGTTTTGGGTAGGGGCTCGGAGTAGTTTTTAGGACAGGGTGGGGTAGTTTTTAGGATAGGGTGGGGTATGTTTTAGGTTTCAGGGCAGGGAGTCGGGCAGTTTTTAGGACAGAAAGGGGTAGTTTTTTGGACAGAGTAGGTTTTACAGTTTAGGGTAGGGGGTCGGGTAGTTTTTAGGACAGGGAGGGGTTGGTTTCAGGGAAGGGCAGGGTAGGGCGGGATGTTAGGACTCATGGGTAGAAGGGGTATTTTAAGGGCTTGGGCGGGTGCAGTATGGTGTCAGGTATAGGGGGCGGGGGGAGAATTTGTCACACATGTTCCTTTACTAAACATGCTCTTTCAACAAAATTTGTTGTAAAGGCATGTGTAGTGAAGGGATGTGTGCTAAAGACAGGGTTGTTGTAGAGACAGCGTTGCAAAGGCATGCGTGATATACGCATGTGTTGTTCCATCATGCATCCCATTTCTTGAAGGCCATGCATCTAAAAAACACAATGCTTTGCCCCACTGCTTGTATTTTCCATCAATCCTGTATGCCAAAAATTGACGCATGCCATCTGCACGTCAGAAATTCGTAAAAAATGACACACTGCCCAAAAACGTGCCGCAGCAGCCTAGGAAGTGATGCAATGGTTCAGTCATGTGGCAAACCAGGAATTGCAAAGTTACTTTCACTTTCTTTATGGTCAAAGTCTTGTTGTCTGTGTTGGAGAGAGGTGGTGTGTTGTTGGAGGCGTGTTGAGGAGTCGTGGTAGAGATATCTTTTGTGCTGTCTTCTGTCCCTATAGTGTCACTGACCTTTGTTTTGTCCTGTCTATTTGTGTATTGTATATTTTTGTGATTATATTGTCAGGTGTTTGTCTTTGGGGTAGTTTAGTATGTTGGGGTAGTTGGTGTTAGCTTGGGGTTCATTTTTGTTTGTTATGGGTAACGTGGGTTTAGATTGGGACATGTGGGGAAAGGGGGGCCCGTCACCTCAGTGTCAATGATTTGGGAGGATTCATCTGGCTGATAAAGCACTACCTCCCCAATAAGGCAGCCATGGAGGGAAGAGTCATGCAAGGATACAGGACGGAGGAAAGCAAGCTGTGGTGGAGGAAGGTAATGTTTCATATGACCTGTGATTCTGAGGTGGTGTACACAGTCCACCAATTGAAACATCACTGGGCAGACATCATTGCCAGGGAACAGTACCTTCTGGACCACCTTGGAATTGAAGTCCTGTTCTTGTCCCCTGTGTTTAGCCACCAAATTCTGATGTGCACCAATGCCGACACACCTGTGTCATGGTGCAAGGATAAATAGTTACCAGAGATGAGTGTCAATGTCCACTTAGGGCCAGACTACTGTTATGTGTTGCATTGTCATGTCCATGTGATGAGAAAACTGACACAGGAGTGAAGGGATTCATGGCTGAGTGTGTGTGTGAATCATGTTTGGCCAGAGTGCCACCACAATTAGGTATGCTTTGAAATGGTGCAGTAGGAGCTCATCTACAAAATGTGAACAAAGTAGCTGAGACATGTATGCATGGTTCATGAACATATGTGAACATGTCAGCCTTGCCGACCAATGTATGTCACTGAGAGATGACTAATGGCCTATTTGCATACTCACTAACCAAGATCTTCTATGTTCATTAGCAAATCATGTGTAATGTGCAATAGTTGTCAATAGTGTTCATTGTTCAATGTTCACAGTGCTATGTCTCATGTTATTTCTTGCAGGTGGATCCCAGCCATATACCATTGGAGAGGTGTCAAGCTTTGCTGACCACAATGCTACCAGTGAGTGTGAATCTGCATGTGTAATGTGTAGTGCACGTTTTGTGTGTGATGTTTTATGTTGTGTGCAATGCCATGTACCAAATGAATGTATGCTACTACAGACATCATATGCAATACATGGATATGGACTGTATGGTTGATGTTGTGTGTAGGATCTGCCTCCCAAAAAACAATGCACTGGTGGCAACATGTGCTGCAAATTGCCTTTTAAATGTTGGACATGGTGTAAGAGCGCAAATACAGTGATGACAGACTGATGATAGTAAAGACAGGTGCCAGAACTACAGGGACCAACACACATATGCAGGGTAGCAAAATGTTCTCTAAACATGTTACTGCTCTGTGTGGCACATATAGCACACAGTAACTCAGGCCATGGTGGAATTAGTGACCATAGGAATAGATCCCAAAGATTAGCAGGACAGTTGTCAACATACCACTCTTGAAAATGCTGTAGATTTGCCAGCCCACGTGGTGTAATGCCCCATACTCTGGGGGTGATTCTAACCCTGGCGGTCGGTGATAAAGCGGCGGCCAACCCGCCAACAGGCCGGCGGTCCAAAAAATGGAATTCTGACCCTGGCGGGAACCGCCAACACAGCCCGCCACATTAACACTCCGCCCGCCACGGCGGTACAAACAAACAGCGCGGCGGTCACCGCCAACAGACAGGCGGCAGACAATGTACCGCCCACACTATCACAACTCACCAATCCGCCACCTTTTCCGGGGCGGGAGCACCGCCGATAAAAACACGGCGGAAACAGACTACGAACGGGAAAACGCGCACCTCTACGCACTCCACGAGGAAGGAGGACAGCATGGAACCCGAATTAAACATCCTAACTGCTCTCGTCTACCTGCTCATCTACCACGAGTACGAACGCCGGCGCAGACGACAACGGTGAGTACTGCACCTACGACACAGGGGAGGGGGGAGGACGAAAGGTTACGGCACACACATATGCGACCCCCACCCCCCCCAAACTATGTACACACCAATGCAGAGCAACAAGTCACAGTGACACCACCCAAACCCCCGTGAAAAAAGCAAGGACATAATTAAATTGTGAATCGAAATTTATGGAAAAAAAAAGCCACTGATAAGTCATAGTCAAATAGTAATAACAATTTTAAAAAATCAATTCAATATTTAGTGCATACGATAAACCGAGGCAATTAGTCCTGCACATCTAACGAAATTCCAAGTGTCCGTAGGGCCAAAGTGTATCAACACAAGGGCAAAGCCCACACAGGAGACCTGAGTCCTTTGGAGAGAACACTGCAGGGGCATCTGATGACAAAACTACAGGCACCTCAGGGGGAAGGGAACGGGGGGGGCACCACAGCCACATGAGTCCACGACGCCAGATCCACGAAGGGGCCACCATGCCCACTGTGCCATCCTGGGCAGTGCAAAGCCACAGTCACTCAAGTCTCTACAGTGGGTGGCTTGCCCACTGTGCCATCCTGGGGAGTGCGAAGCCACAGTCTCTCAAGTCTCTACAGTGGGTGGCTTGCCCACTGTGCCATCCTGGGGAGTGCAAAGCCACAGTCTCTCAAGTCTCTACAGTGAGTGGCTTGCCCACTGTGCCATCCTGGGGAGTGCAAAGCCACAGTCCATCAGGTGGATAACAGTCTCCACCGGTCAAGGAGGAGGCATGGTGGGCACAGTGAACCGTGAACAGTAGCTCGAGACAGATCCGGCACTGTCATTGTGCCAGTGGTGCTTGAGACGGCGGGGCCCAGCGGAGCGGTGCTTGACAGGAAGGGCCCAGCGGAGCGGTGCTTGACAGGAAGGGCCCAGCGGAGCGGTGCTTGAGACGGCGGGGCCCAGCGGAGCGGTGCTTGACAGGAAGGGCCCAGCGGAGCGGTGCTTGACAGGAAGGGCCCAGCGGAGCGGTGCTTGAGACGGCGGGGCCCTCGGAGCGGTGCTTGAGACGGCGGGGCCCAGCGGAGCGGTGCTTGAGACGGCGGGGCCCAGCGGAGCAGTGCTTGAGACGGCGGGGCCCTGTTCAGCGGTGCTCTTCTGCGCGGCGGGGCCCTGTTCAGCGGTGCTCTTCTGCACGGCGGGGCCCTGTTCAGCGGTGCTCTTCTGCACGGCGGGGCCCGGTTCAGCGGTGCTCTTCTGTGCGGCGGGCCCTGTTCAGCGGTGCTCCTCTGCGCGGCGGGGCCCTGTTCAGCGGTGCTCTTCTGCACGGCGGGGCCCTGTTCAGCGGTGCTCTTCTGCACGGCGGGGCCCGGTTCAGCGGTGCTCTTCTGTGCGGCGGGGCCCTGTTCAGCGGTGCTCCTCTGCACGGCGGGGCCCTGTTCAGCGGTGCTCTTCTGCGCGGCGGGGCCCTGTTCAGCGGTGCTCTTCTGCGTGGCGGGGCCCTGTTCAGCGGCGCTCTTCTGCACAGCGGGGCCCTGTTCAGCGGTGCTCTTCTGTGCGGCGGGGCCCTGTTCAGCGGTGCTTGTCCAGTAATTCAAGGGAGCCAGACCTGGCCTGGACTCCCTGCTCAGTCGCCCTCCGACCGTGCAGTCGCAGGACCCTTCGGTGACGGAGACCTGGGCCCTTTGGTGTCCTTCCTTACAGCCGGGATGGGTCTTGTGGGGCCCTCCTGCTCCGCGCTCCTGCTGGCTGACTTCTCCGCCCTGCTGTCCTTTCGCTCCTTAGAAGAGGCTCTCTGGCCCTTGCCTCCCCTGGATGTTGTGGCAGGTGAAGTGGCCGAACTCTGGTCCTCGGGGGCAGCCGTGTCAGTCCTCTCACGGCAGCCCTTGAGTTTCCGGGTCCTCTTGCCTGGGGGGGGGGCTGGCTGTCCCCTTGCTGCTGATAGAAGTGTCACTGCTGCCAAAGGGTGGACTCCAGAACCCATGCACCACAGTGACACTCGAAGCTGGGCTGGTGGTGGCTGAGGTGCTCTTGGGACTCTTAGCAGATGGAGGGGGTGGGTCAGGGGAGGGAAAGAGGTTAAGATTGGAGAGGTAAACTTTTTTAGGACCAAGGTAAAGGGTGGGAGTAGTGGTGATGGGAGTGGAGGAAGAGGATGTGGTTGTAGGAGAGTCAGGTGTGCTGTCTTTGGGTGCAGGTGATTGTGACGTAGGCTGTCGTGAGGTGGATGGCTGTTGGGTGGGTGGCTGCCTGCGTTTGTGTGTCTTGGAAGAGGGGGTGACAGACACAGTGGGAGAGGACACAGGGGACGTGTAAATGGCAGTGGGGGCGGTGACTGCACGTGTGCGGACTGTACTGGAGGGTGTGCTGGTGATGGAAGCACTGGCTGATGGTGGTGTGCATGCAGGTGTGAGTGTAGACGTCACAGGGAGGGAGGAGGGAGACGAGGAGGAGGGGGACACAGAGGTGGTAGTGACTTTTGGCATGTCTGCATCTGGATGTTGCTTGGGTGAGTGTTTGTGGGATCTGTGGTGCTTGTGTCTGGATGAGCTGACCTTGGGTGTTGACGTGTGGGCAGGCTGGTCTGATGGTGTGGATGGGATAGGCAGAGGAACAGGAGACAGAGACAGGCTGGAGGCAGTTAGAAGAGGGAGACTGGAAACAGGGACAATGGCTGCCGTCAGTGCTGAGGCCAGAGCATTGAACGATCGTTGATGGGCAGCCTGACCCGAATGAATGCCCTCCAGGTAGGCATTGCTCCGATGCACCTCCCTTTCTACCCCCTGGATGGCATTCAAAAGGGTAGTCTGCCCAACAATGATGGTCTGAAGGAGGTCAATGACCTCCTCACTGAGGGCAGCAGGGGTGACAGGGGCAGGGCCTGAGGTGCCTGGGGCGAAGGAGATGCCCGCCTTCTTGGGCGAACGGGCACGGAGCGTAGGCTGAGGGGCTGCTGGGAGGGCGGAGCTGGTGCGCTGGGTGGCGGCTGTACCTGTAGAGGCGGGGGGCCCGGATGTTGCCGCCACCGCTAGGGAGCTCCCATCCGAGGACGTGTCGGTGTGGTGCTCCCCTCGCCCTCCGGATCACTGGTGCCCTCGGTGTCTGTACCACGGCCCACTGGGTCCTTGTGACTTGCAGCTCCCTCGTGCTCCGATGCCAAATCTCCTCCGCCTGATGATGCTAATGCACACAAGCACAAGATGATCAAGAAAAAGGGTGGGGGGAGGAAATAATAAAACAGGTTGAGTGCATGCAATGTCAACACCGTTGGCGGAGAGGACAGACACAGGGGCCTCATGCACTACGCTGCGCAATCGGGGTATACTACTCAGTACTTGTGACCAGGCCTACAGGTCTATGCACAACAAATACACACATGGATGATGCAGGACCATGGATAGCTGTACTTGGCACCCTACAGAGGTGGGGGGCGGGGGCACAGGGCCATGCCTAAAGGAGAGGGCTACACTACAGAAAACGCCCTGGCCTAATGTCACCCACAACCCTCCTCCCCCACCCAGACGCCTCCACTGCGCAGAAAGATAGCAGAATGTGCTGATATTCACCCCCTTGTGTCTGCTGTGATGTCCTCAAGCGCCCATCCAAATCAGGGTAGGCCACCGCCAGGATCCGGGACATCAGGGGGGTCAGGGTACGACTGGCACCCCTCCTAGGTTGGGAGGCCATCCCCAGCAGTGACTCAGCGGTCTTCCTGGTCCCGCGGCGGATGTCCTCCCACCTCTTGCGGCAGTGGGTGCCCCGTCTGACGTGGACCCCCAGGGCCCGGACTTCCTTGGCGATGGCACGCCAAATGTCGACTTTCTGATTGGCCCTGACCTATTTGACATGTACAGGGTGGGAAAGGAAAATTCATCATTTATCTGCATGTTAGATGTGATTGCCCCCCCCCTCCCCAAATTTGCCATGTGGCACATGCTCTCATCTGTCGTGCGTTGCACTCCTCATTCGCTCCCCATCCCACCATCATACATCCACCCCACTCAACACAGGCATAGCCCATTCCATGTGCACCCAGTGTACTTACCTGTTGGTCTGGAGGACCGTAGAGTAACGCATACTGGGGGAGGACCCCATCCACTAGTTTCTCCAACTATTCAGACGTGAAGGCAGGGGCCCTTTCCCCAGTCGCAGCAGCCATTGTATCTTCCAGACCGAGGTCACAGCAGCACTTGCAGTATAGGTCCTCTCCTGTGGATGATCAGGTCTCGAGTGATTAAGCAGATAGAAAATGGCGGTCACGCCCGCGGCGGTGCGTACCGCGACCGCCGGCGCACCTCGTCATTGGCTCCAGAAACCCATAGGCTTCAAATGTTAACCAATGAGGCTTCGTATAGCGGTCTTCGACCGCCTACCGCCATGGTGTGCCACGCCAGCGCATTGACCTCACATCCCATTGTCCCACTTCACAGGTCAGGCAGCCGCCATTTCAAGGGCCCACATGGCATAATTTGTACTGCGTCACACAGGGCTAGGCCTTGCATTGCCACACATACACGCCTTTCAATACATAGATAATCGTGTGCTATGCATGCTGTGGTGAACGTACCTGTGATTTGCTTGACTCTGTGCTCCATGTTGTCCTTCCTAGGCACCGTCCGCTGGGACTTGCGAGGAGAAGGATGAATCCTCGCGTGTACCGACTGCTGGTGGACCTGTCGACAATGGAAGAACGCCATATCATACTACGATACCGACTTGACCGAGCCACTATACATGAACTGTGTGCCCAGCTGGAGCCAGCCCTGATGTCCCCCATCCGCCAACCCACAGGAATTCCCCCTCTAGTGCAGGTTCTGTCAGTCCTCCATTTTTTGGCAAGTGGCTCATTCCAGACAACAGTGGTCTGTTTGGCTGACCAGTACATCTCCCATGTAAATGCCAAGTTCCCTGGGTCAGTGCATGACGCGTATGTGATGCGTAATAGCAGCATCCCTTATGTGATGGAACAGCTACAGAGACAACGTGTGTGGCTAATTGGTGACTCTGGTTACCCCAACCTGCCTTGGCTATTGACCCCAGTGAGGAATCCCCGGACCAGGGCAGAGGAACGGTACAATGAGGCCCATGGGCGAACTAGGAGGATCATAGAAAGAACCTTTGGCCTCCAGAAGGCCAGGTTTAGGTGCCTGCATATGACAGGGGGATCCCTGATGTACTCACCAAAGAAGGTGTGACAGATCATCGTGGCCTGCTGTATGCTTCACAATCTGGCATTGCGACGTCAGGTGCCTTTCCTGCAGGAGGATGGTCCAGATGGTGGTGTTGTGGCAGCTGTGGAGCCTGCGGAGAGTGAAGAGGAGGAAGACGAAGCGATCGACACAGACAACAGGGACAGAGTTATCCAACAGTATTTTCAGTAGCACACAGGTAAGAATCACCCACGCCATTTAACATTTACTGAAAGCCCCCTGCATCTTTACTTTGTGCATTCCCCCCCCGTTCTTTTAAACTGATGTTTGATTTTCCCTTCCCTTTTCAGTGCTGTATGACCCACTGCGTGACTTCTGCTTGGTTAGCCCATGGACTAATGCTTATTGACATCGGTATGTTGTCATCACAAAATTAACTGAACATTATTGATCAGTAATGTGTTATACATTTGTAAATAATACAGGCTGACTCCTGAATGATTTCAGTGCAATGAGGGATTTATTTTTAGTGCTAGATATTGGTACATGATATTAAAACGGTGATGGGTGAGGGTGGAGTTATGTCCATGGCAGAGTCCAGTTCTCAGTTTCACAGGTGCATTGTCCATATGCCTGTGGAAGGATGGAGCAGGGGCAGTTCAAGGTTGGACAGGGTGACAATGTGGGACAGTGGGATGACATCAGGGGGTATCTTATGCTGGCGGGGGTCTTGGCATCCTACTCTGTCTTCCAGTGAAATCTCAGGTTCCTCTTGCGGGGTGGTTGTTCTTCAGCAGGAGGTGGGGTTCTGGTGGCCCGTCGTTCTGTGGGGGCCTCCTGACCACTAGCGCCGGCGGAGGTGGTAGGCTGTTCCTGGTCCTGGCTAGTGACAGGGGCCCTTTGTGGTGCCACATGGTCCCGCAATGTGGTTTCTATCCGGTTGAGGGCCTGGACTATGGTCCCCATAGCGGTAGCGATGTTCCTGAGTTCATTGCTGAACCCCATGTACCGTTCCTCCTGCTGTGCCTGGATCTCGGTGAACCTGGCCAGTACCGTCGCCATCGTCTCCTGGGAGTGATGGTATGCTCCCATGATGGTGGTGAGGGCCTCTTGGAGAGTCGGTTCCCTGGGCCTGTCCTCCCCCCCCTGTCGCACAGCAGCCCTCCCAGTTCCCCTGTTTCCCCGGGCCTCTGTCCCCTGGACGGTGTGCCTACTACCACTGCCCCCAGGTCCCTGTTGTTGTTGGGGTGTTGGGTCAGCCTGGGTGCCCTGTAGTGGCGGACACACCGCTGCTTGACGCGTCCTGGAGACAGAGGCATGGGCCCGCTGGGTGGGAGCTGTGCTGGTGTTCCCAGAGGGGGTTGGGTCTGCTGTGGCGTGTCTGTGTGTGGGGAACCGACTGTCCAGAGGTCCCCGATGGTCCGGGCTGGTCATCAGGTTCTAGGTCGACAGAGCTGCTGTCCTCACTGGGGGCCTGTTCTGGGGGTGGGATGGACAAATCTGGACCCTCCGTGGCGGTGTGTTGGCGTTCGGGCCCTGCAGGGGTAAAAGAGTATGGTTATTGTTTCTGTGTGTGCCATGGCGTGCATTTTGAGTGCCCTTGTCCCCCAGTGCTGGATTTCCCTTGTGGGAGGTGTTGTGAGGGTGGTGGTGGGGGGGTGTATGGGTATGTGCAATGGTCATGCTTTGGTGGTGGCTGTCTATGGTTTGTGTTGGCATTCAGGGGTTGGTGTTGTTTAGGGTGGGTTGTGCTGGTGAGACATTGGCAGGGAGGTTGTGTGCTGGGGGGTTGAGATTGGGGGTGAGGGGGGGGGGGTTGGCATGCTGGTGGTTGGGGGGGGGGTGAAGTAGTTGAGATTCGACTTACCAGAGTCCATTCCTCCGTGTACTCCAGCGAGGCCATCAGGATGCAGGATGTTTACTACCTCTTGCTCCCATGCTGTGAATTGGGGTGGAGTGGGTGGGGGTCCGCTGCCAGTCTTCTGCACAGCGATGTTGTGTCGCGACACCATCGAGCGCACCTTCCCCCGTAGGTCGTTCCATCGCTTTCGGATATCTTCCCGATTTCTGGGATGCTGTCCCACAGCGTTGACCCTGTCTACGATCCTTTGCCATAGCTCAGCCTTCCTTGCTATAGTGGTGTGCTGCACCTGTGTGCCGAAGAGCTGGGGCTCAACCCTTATAATTTCCTCCACCATGATCCTGAGTTCTTGGTCCGAGAACCTGGGGTGTCTTTGGGGTGCCATGGGGTGGTGTGGATGAGGTGTGGGGTGGTGTTTGTGGTGATGTGCGTGGTGATGTGTGGTGATGTGTGCGTAGATGTGGTGTGGGTGATGAAGTTGGGTTCCTGTGTGTGTTGGGGTTTTCGATTGCTGTGCTCGCTCTCTCTATCTCTATCTCTATCGCCTTCTCTCCGATTTCCAACTAGTGGGGGTTTGTGGGTGATGTGGGTGTGTGTTTTATAGTTGATTGGATGTGTGGGAGTGTTGTTTGTATGTGTCTCAGGTGTGTGTATTTCAAATTGTCCAATGTGGCTGTGTTTTGGAGCTGTGTGTGTATTTTGAGCGCGGCGGTGTGTACCGCCAATGGAATACCGCGGTTGAAAGACCGCCGCGTGGATTCGTGGGTCAGAATGGCATGGGCGTGTTTGTGTTGGCGTGACGGTGGAGGTTTGGTCATCTCCAGTTTTCCGCGGCCCGCTGATGAGGCGGCCTTCCTTGGATGTCGGGTTTTTGGCGGTTTCACAGTTGGTGGTCAGAATGACCGTGGCGGTTTACCGCGGCCGAGGCGGTAGAATGGCAGACTTCTGACCGGCGGTAAGGGCCTTTTACCGCCGAGGTCAGAATGACCCCCTCTGTGTTGTAAGTTGTAACATGGTGAACCCATGCCATTCTCACAGATCTTGACATGTGTGTTTGGCCTGAGGGATTTCCTTACAATATTGTCATATGACATTTCATCACTCAAAACATCATCAGATAGTGGTGGTCCGGATTGCTTCCATGATGTGATGCAAACAGCTTCACACAATGTACAGCATTAGCCAGTGCTGTTCCAAGATCCCTGTACAGATGAAGTGTACGGCATGCATGCACCCACATGTGAGATGGCAGTGCTGAGTGCTGTTGTGCAACACATTAACCTGATTTTTGGACACATATACAGGCAATGGGCAGCACAGTGAGGCACAAGAAACTCTGGGACTGTGTTTGGGGACATGGCACAGGTCACCAGGTAGTGACCTGAGTGGATATGGGTATAGAGTTATGCTCCTCTGCATGTCCATTTTCAGATGTTATTCCTGTCACATACATTTTCTATGTAGCAGTGTGTTCAGACATTGCTCCTTTCCATATCAGGCACAAAATGTTTACATTTAACTGGCAGTCCTTGATCAGATGAGTTTCGTACGTGACAACGGATCTAAGGGCAATAGTGCATGCATATGAGACACTGATGAGCAGTCCAACAGATGAGTGTGACCTACCATGGTCACATAACGTATGTGTGTGATGAGCATAGTCAATGGTTACGTGGTCCTTTAAAGATGTTCCAGGAATGTTCAATGGTATCGTTCAACATTAGCTAGCCTTGAGTCCTTTGACATGAGCAAGATGGAGATGATGGTTGGTGTGCAGATGTGTATGAAACTTGCCCTTCAAGATTTCATTTTGATTTGTGCTAGCCAACATGTGATTACTGTAGATTGTGTTTCTCGTGCATGCATGTTATTTATTTCCATAAAATACATTTGGCTGACGTCCTATTTCTGTTTCAACTATCAACATGACACGATCGCTAAAGGGGGAATTTGACAAGCATGGGCAATACCACTGCCACATCTGTCTGGTGCAGAAGGGCTTCCGGAGGATGGGGAGGATGTATAAGCAGGAGCGATCATCGGGCGCCTGGAAGACCTTTCCTGAATGGGGACCACCCAAGGGTCCATCCACCTCCAGCATCCACACAGCAGGCCGGTCTAAGGCAACAGACAGGGCAGGGTCTACAGGAGCTGGACCATCACTGTCAGCTGGACATACAAGTGCCCCTGCTACTCCAACAGCTGTTCCTCCCTTTGTTGAGCCCCCATATATGCAGGAATTTCGTGCGGAGCTTGGTGCCCAAAGACACAGGACTGCCAGACTTGAACGTTACAATGTGGAAATGATGAAGATGCTGAGAGAGAGAAAGGCTGCAGTGAGGAGGCACTGAAGGAGACAATGGACAGAGGGACACTACTTCCCTTCCCCTGGATATAGTAGTTGACATAATTGGGGTATTTCGATAGTTAGATTCGTTAGTGTAGTGTAGGTTTTTGTTAGTGCATAGTGGTTCTTCTTGGGGTGGATTTGGGGTTTCTCTTTTCCTTTGGTGTTTCTAGGGGGGTGTTGTTTTGGATATATGTATTTAAAAAATAAATAAATCAAAAAAAAAAAAAAAACACCTATGTTTAGGCTATATGTTTAGTTAGTAAATGTTTAGCTGTAGTTCCTATTATCCTTGTCTACAAATGTGCTTTGAGGTGGTTGGGGGGCATTGATGTTTGCCATTTGGTGTTGATTGTGTAGGATAAGTTAAGTTAAGCCAAGTTGGTTGCATGTATAAATTAGGATAAGATAATGTAGCTTAGGTTAGTACAAGTAGGTTAGTTAGTTTGGGGAATTTTAGGCTTATAGTTATAGTTTATGAAATCTTCTTGTTACCTACTACATGGTCTCTATCACGCTTTACTGTCTAGGTGGTACCATGTCTGCACAAGTCTACACCGGCATATGCCTTTGTCTCTGCATGCAGTACTTTGAGACATGTGTTTCCCTAATGGTCAAGTACCTGTCAGGTTGGCAACGGTGTCACATCAGCTATCTCCAGACATCATTCAGCAATGTACGTGACAATGTGGATGTGCATGGATACACATTCCAAAGCATGTCTTCATACGCAGTTGCTCTGTGTGGGTAAGTCATGGGACAGGCATTGTTGTAATGTTGAATGCACTCACCCCTAAATCTAGGATTTGTTGCTAACACACTTATGGCTGCCATCACAGTTTTGGACATGCATCATTTGTTAGTCAAATGAAGGTTCACCTTTGCCTACCATCCTTTTTTAGCACAGCCACCTGTCTTGTGATTTTACCACATCACAATTCATGCCTGCTACCTGTAGCATGATATCCTTAGGAGGCTCAGGAACTGTTTGCTAGTCAACATAGATATCAGTCACCTCACTTATGTTTCAGTCAATGTGTGTGGCTTTGTTTCTGTCACAAATCCACACATATCCCTTTGGTAAGCAGTCAGTGTGTTAGTTTCACACGTCACAAAATGTTCATGTTGTTAACGCGTTTGACACACATACGACACTAAGATTGTGCAAAGTAAATTTATTTGAAAATGTAATGTTGCATGCATTAATTCTGTACATGACATTTAATGCCAACCTTAAATTATGTATTTAACCATTGGATGTCCAGAGTCCATGAGGGTGAACAAGTCCTCGGACATGTGTAAGAAAGGAGTGTTTCAGTGAGGATGTGGAGGAGCAAATTGCTGTTAGGGAAGATTGGGCAGAATGGCAGTCCATATATGTGAGAGGTCAACAGTGGGAGAGTCCATTTGTGGACAGTTGCAGATGTTATGACACTGGCATGATCTTAGGCACAGAGCAAAGGAGAAAGGGGTCATGTGCCACAGAGAAAAGCTACTGACCAGTTTTCCTTGTGAAGGATGCTCCTTTCACATCTTCATCCTCTGATGAATGTGGTGACTCTTGTGACAGGGGTTTTGTACGTGCTGCAGTAGAGGAAGGCACAAACACATAAGGGGCTGAAACTATAGATGTGGTGTCCCTGGCAGCTCTCATTTGTGGGAACATGAGGCATCACAGCAGCAAGGAGGGCCTGCAGGGTCTACAACACTACAGCAACATCCCGGTGGTAGTCACCCAAGTTGGCAATGAGGGAGTCCAGCTTCAGCTCTATGGACTGGAAGACGTGTTGCATTGCCCCCAGCCTGTTGTCAATCACATTGGTGCCACTTTGCCACTTTGGCAGGGCATTTCCCCATGCCTCTGCCTAATGACACCAGCAATTTTGGCCAGGGACTGCCTGAGCCCACGAATCAGAGAGTGGGTGCCCTCCATGGATACTGAGTTGTCCTTATTCAGATTGAGGCACCTTTGGACTGCCTCTAGGGTACCCTCCACAGTCTCCATCCCCACCTGCACCACATCTGGAGTCCTCCTGAAGTTTTTTGGACTGTGACTGTTGAGTCCTGGGAGTCCAGAACTGGGGGTTGAACTGGCAGGTGGTGCTTGTTGGCTGTTGGGTGGATCATCAGGAAACCACGTAACGCTTCTTGGCCAGCCTGCAACCAAAGATGGTGTGTGTATGGCACCTAGGATTTCCTCCAGGGCCTCGTCGATGATGGTTTGCAGCTACTTATCCACATCATTGGAGAAGTCCAGGACAGGCAGCTGGCCAGGAGGTATGTTGTTTTCCTCTGCAATGAAATGGTGATAAGTCAATGTTGAGCTCTTCTAGATGTTGGCATAAGTGATCATCTTTACAATCAAAGTTTCCAAGTGAGCATTGCTGGTGCCTCATTTCCAAGGCCCTAACACCACACTGCACAACTGGAGTCTCAGTGATTTTGATGCTCCAGTGGCACAGTGTGGAGACCACTACTTTCACAGCTCACCCAACACCAACTTGTGTTATTTGTGATGCCCTGTAAATATGTAACCCTTTACACCACATGACAGTTGAGTCCCAGGGGTGTTGGTGTTCCCCCACAACACCCATGGATGCCCTAAGGAATGTTACACATTTACAGATTTAGTCATCTGGACATGCATCAGAATCGTGAACCACATGAGGTGTGGCTTTGAAGTGGTACAACAGTGAGATCTGACATTGTAGTCCACATTTTTCCTGTTGCTTTGCATGCTCCATTCTGCAGCACACATGAAAAGTAGAAAAGGATAAACATGATTGTTCAATTTCAGGAAAGTGTCCCTTTTAGCACATGGGCAATCATCCCAACAACGCAGGTACCCCCACACCATGGTGCAAGTGTGCCTATGTTGGTGCTAGTAAGCAGTGAGTACATGATCACAGAGGAAATACAGGACTGTCTTGCATTTTAGTACGTGCAACACAGACCTTCACTTTCACAAGACACAGCATAGCAGAGCAAGCTGGCTGTGTGGGCTGCACTGCATAATTTCCTCATACATGAGGCACTAAGAATCTCAATTCCATGGCCAGTGGTGCAGGGCGATGCAGCAGGTACCTTGCAGAGCTGCCTTGTGCCACCAGGCAAGGGCAGGGATGCACCATATGTGCAATATAGGGTGCATTTCTGTCCTCTCTGTGGTTCACAAAATACTGGCTATTGCCAACGCAGGCACCCTTGGACCATTGTGCAAGGATGCTTGCATTATGGGAATGATATTTTAGGTACATGAAGGGAGATCTTCCTGCTCACTAACTGCCCCAAGGGGTGTTATCATCGTTCAACGTGTGTGGCATTCTGCAGCACACATAGGAATGGTAACACAAGAAGAGTATTGAAGATATTTCTCCCCATAGTGTCATTCTTATGTCACCCCTGAGGTGGTGTAGGAATGTGACACATTCCCTACCTTGTTAATCCCTGTGTATTTCAAGTTTCTTTGGGTTCCATGGGTGCTGAAAGTGTGCAGCCCAAGCAACACCCATGGAATGCCCCTTTCACAGAGTGTTCTGCATGAAATGTGTCCATATTTCCAAGGTAATGACAAGCCATGCAAAGCTATGCTCCCATGACACAGTGTGCAATAGTACCCTGTCGAGGAGGCCCACAGTGGGGTACACCTGCAAGGATGCTGCTCTTCGCACAATGTGGTAAGTGACGTGCTGGTTCTGTCATGGGATGTGCTACTTGTGATAAGTTAATGCACATTACAGGGCTTCTTTCCAAGCCCCTTTCTCCACTGGTTTCTCCCTTTTTAAATGTGAAGAAGTGAAGCACGAGCAGCACAAAAGACTTGTAGGTGAGCTCCTACAGCTGTTTGCTGTGAATATTAAGTATGCCAGCATCCTAGACTGTAGGTTGCAGACAGTACATTTTGACACAGGGACATGACTGCCTCCCCCTTTTGTCATAACGTATTTCCCACATTGCCTCCCAGTGCGACTTACCCTGTGGTTGCTATGCCTCTTCACATGTTGCATTTGAAAGACTCCTCAGGGATGACAGCTGCCACCATCTCCTCCAGGTCATCCCGAGATGCCGGACTTCTACCTCTGGTCTGCAGTGCTGCCTTGCAATTGTGGGCCTGTTTCTTCCTTGTTCTGCGCTTGCAATTGTGCCAGCACCTCTTACAGTCAACAACTGACCTCTGCCAAACTATTGACTTTGTCAACTATGGACTGCAATATTTGCCTCCTTCCTTAATGGCAATTTGGAGGTGACAAATAGCTGTTCATGATAGTGCGACACCTCCCTGATAAAAATGCTGTTCTCCTCACTGAACCTGCACTTCTGCTTCCTCTTCCGCTTCTCCTGGGTATCTTCCTGGACATCGTGGCTAGTACCTGGGTTGTTGGGGTTGTCATAGCGGCTATTTACTCCTGGGTTCTCCAGGCTCTCTTGTGGTATATTCTGTGCCTCCTGTGTGTTTTTCTTTTTTTGGAACGGTGTCTCACAGCAGTTTTTTTTAATGCTTTTGGCACTAAATGATTATAGGCTGATTAGAGTCAAAATACGTGCCGCTAATCAGACTAACGTCACGTTTGCAGCACTAGCGTCATAATGCTTTACGACGTGGCACAAAGGCCAGCATCATTTTTTAACGCTAACCAAATCCTAGAGCACCGTTTTGTAAATATGGCACACATATGGTGTTAAGATCTGATGTTAGCTGGCGGTAAAAAATTGATGCACAACTGAGCTAGGGCTGTTTAGCATCACTTCTTGTAAATGAGCCCCTTAATTTCCTATGTGAAAGTTTACAAGTGGGGATAGGATGCAGTTATGATGGATTTAGCCAAACCTAAAAATGGATTTAGGAACAAATTTGAATGGGAAATGACAACAGTAATGTGTTTACTAGCAAATGTCATCTGTTTAGCATACGTAAGCACTACATATCTGCAAAATAGGGTGTACAGATACAAACAAGGCATTGCATTTGAATGCATGAGGATTGCTTGTATAGAGCACAGCTACTCTTAAGAATGTCCCGCCGCTAAGGTTCTAGCAAAGAGAAAAAGCAAGGGCAACCAAGGCCAACCTTCTCCTGTTTAAACAAAAAAAAAATCAGCTCTTTCTTAAATTTATTATTTGCATTGGTTGATCTTAAATGAACAAGAAGCTGATTCCACGCCTTGGCGGCTACAACAGTGAACGAAGAACCTCCATGATGCTGCCTTTTAAAACGGGGGACCACCGTCAAACCGGCAGTACTGGACCGTATTGAACATACTGGATAATATTCAATCACCTTCAACAGTCATTCAAGGTCATTCAAGGTGATGATACTCAATCACCTTCATTGACCTTGTCAAAGAAGCAAGTCAAATATTTGTATATGCCTAGAGAACATTGGACAGGGTCCACGGCAAGAGCCTCATTTAGCATGTAAAGACAGCTCCGTCTATGCTGTATACTGCTAAGCACTTTTATCAGGGAAAGAGAAATGACGTATGTGCCACTGCACTGCAGATGTGTGTATGACCACTTTGAAATCTTTGTATTATTTTGATTGAGACTTGAGACAAGTATCACAAATGCAGGCCTTACTCCATTGACACTAAATATGCCATTCAAGATATGACTAAATTGACACAAAAAAGCATGTATGATATAGCATGAAATCCTCAAAGCATAACCCTTCCTTCCCCCAGTGGATACAACACTTATGAGGTCTTTTGGAGTCTGGTTCTGTTTTCCGTTGGTGTATTTTTCTTGAAATGCAGCTAGCTGCAATTATTACCCCAGTTATGTCTACTACACTACAAGCCCCATAATGCCCCCATAAAGCATCCTTTAAATAGCTCCAAGGAGACCTTGACCTCATAAATAGTGTAACCATTACAAACAGGGTGTAAGCAAACAAATAAACATAAAATAACATCACTTTCACCCCTCACATTATACTACGAGGCACGTAAAGCAGTTCATGTGTTTATCGGGTTTCTGCTGCTCAAGCTCCTCCAGCTGAGCAGTTCAGGCCGTTCTTAGGATCCTCCGGTAAAGTGGGCTGAGGTGGAGCCTATGGACATGTGACTGGGAAGACAGGCCAAAGAGTTCCTGGGCCTTACTCCGGGCCCAGCATCGCAGATTCTCCCAATGCTTCTGCAGTCCGCTGCAAGTCTTTCCAAAACTGTGTGCGTGCTGCAATACTCAGCTGGTCATCCAGGTCCCCATAAAGCTTATCAAGCACCCCTCTGCTAGGGTGTTTAATTGTGTCTCAGTGAAAGGTGGAGCCTTGTCATCAGAACTCTCAGCCATGTTGCAGACAAGTTAGGTACATTGAGAAGGGGATGGCAGTATATTTTCATGCAGGTGAGGATGGCTCAGAATGACTGCATAATGGCTACCAAAAGCTTTCTATTTAGAACTTCCTGCTTTTTACTTCCTGTATGAAACTGTTGGGCTCCCGCCCGAGTGCAGAATCTCCATTCTGTGTGAGGAGTGTACGCACTCAGGGCGGAGACTCCACAGTTTGGCAGCAAATCTGTAATATAATCTAGAAAATGATATACAGGCAACCAGAAAGCAGGAAAAAAGTACCTACTGTGACACACAGCCAATGGAATGTTTTTTGAGCCATCCTCAACACATTCATTAGAGCAAAACACTCCAACAGCTGACTTAGACTGGCCAAACTGTATCAGGAGTATGTATGATTGCATTGCATCATGTATGCATCACACAAAAGAATTATTTACAGGTTTTTCGGGCAGGGAATCTCCACAAGCCTTCTTGCTGTACTGCTCTGCATCAAAAGTAAAGGGCAGGAATGTTCCATATCTCTGAGATACGGCGTATTTCTATCCTTTTACCCCTGCGCTCATGCACACTGTGCTGCAATGCGCCAATGCTGGCACCCTTGCACCATGGTGCAAGGGTTTCTGTGCTGCAAGGATGATTGCTTTTGTGCAGGAAAGGACACCTTCCTGCACAAAAACAATAACGAGAGGCATTTCACTCTTTCTATGTATAGAAAAAGGAAAAATGGGGTGGAAATACATTTATTTCTCCTCATTGAGCCTCCCTTACACTTCCCCTGGGGAGGTGTAGGCTTGTGACACATTCCCAAGTTTACAAACTGTATTCCCTCAGTCCATATCTACAAGGCCATGAAAAGCTATGCAGGGTGATTTACGTGGCCTCGTAAATATTGCCCTGCAGTGGGTCATGCCGGACTGTCCCTAAAAGAGACGTTTCGGCAACACACAGGGGCTTGTTAATAAGCCCCAAAATGTTACATGCATGACACAACACTCCATGTCAGATGTAAGACGCAAAACCAAACAATTGTGATTGGCTTAGGGTGGCCTCATAAATCAGAAGTAGCAGAATGATGCACACTGCTGCATTACACCACTCTGCCCTGGCTTGCAGTAGTTATTTACATGCAAATAAAAAGATTTGGATACATCCAGAAATTTCAAGGCTATGTGGCCTTGGAAAAAAGCAACAGCTCTACGCCTTCCCGGGTGAGGCACAATGTTGTGACAAATCACTATTTCTCCCAGACCATACGCATACAAAGAGGCTAAAGCATCTTAGGCTAGTCTATGTGCAGGAAAGTGCCTCTTCCTGCACAAATACAAAAATGCATGCAATACAAGCACCCTTGCACCATGGTGCCAGCGTGCCTGCATTGGCACTGGGCATATCATTAATCCCTAGCTTAGGGGTAGAGGCAATGAATACTCTATATGCCTCACATATGGCCCTTCCTGACCTTTCGAATTTACACAGTACATGGCAACAAGTTGACTTGCAGTACAGCACTGCACCATCTCTTATTATATTTGCCCCCAAGAGCATTACACGGCCTAACACCCCAATGTCACCACATGTATTAGGGCCTTTCTCCACCGTACAGTCTGACACACAGCCAACCTCCTCTCGGCAATGGATACAGTGTGCTAGTTCGAAGTTGTGTTTTTTCAAAATGTCAACAGCTTTCATTTAATTGTTCCCTTTGCAGTTACAATTCTAATGTTTCCATCTTGGACCCAGTGCAAAATGTAAATGACTCCATGCATAGGCATCATCCATTGTTACAGTTGGGTGCAGATTGTTGTGAATTTGGCACGCTTTCGCGCAGCTAGTCAGCTCGCAGCACTGGCCTGCATCCTGGTAAAATGGTAGAAAAGAAGCCTATCTACAGCATACTGTGCATTACTGACCTTCAATCAGCCTAGTGCTAAACAAGGAACTCATGCACCATGGTGCAAGGGTGTCTGTGTTACATGCAGGATTGTTTTTGTGTAGCAAGGGGTACCTGCCATTGCAAACACATTCTTGGGAGACACATTCCACTCTCTATGTGTACAGCAGAATGTAGCTCAGTTCAGCTGATGACAAAAGGATGTGAATGAATGAGTTTACTCCTCATTGGGGAGGAATTAGGTTTTAACGGATCCCCAGGTACACACGTTCTTGTGAATCTGGGTAGGCATCTAAATCCATGGGTTTTGGGTGGAAACATAGAAAGGCTCCCTTGTGCAGAGTGAGACAATGCAGCAATTTGTGTAGACTTGCCCCACTCCATATCTATGGGGCAATTCCAAGCCATGCAAAGTGATATGATTGCAAGGTCAGCACCACTACTGAATCACAGAAAGAGATGCTACAGTGGCACTAGAGGCTCAACGAAATGGTCCTTGGTAGGTGGATAGTTTAAGAGATTCGTTGTCCGGGATGATGACACAATTAAATTGACATGTAGCCCCCTTAGGTAATAGAGTTATTTTCAAATTTGTAGGCACTTTACACTGGCACGTTCACAAAATCTGTAGCAGGACCTGACTTTTAAGTCATGAATACATCTGTCATTGGCAAACTATGTGTATGGTTTATAGAAAAAAGTCTCAGAATAGAATTTATGAACAGAGTGTTAAATTTCCACCAATCATTATTGACAACAGACTGTGCAACCTCATAAAGTCTGTAACACAACTACTTGCTCATGAGAATAAAGTATCAACCAGCTGGTCACGCACCTGCATACCCTGCTCCCTGTTGGGTCCAAAGGCCCGGTTCCCTGGATTCAGACCTAGGTAGGGGTTCAGAGGTATTTGTAAGCCATGATTTACTGCAATGCTGTGTAAGACACAACAGGCTACTATAATCCTGCTCACAGCTTCAGGGAAGTACAGCAGTACACCCCCTGAACGGTCAAGACATCTGAAACATGACTATAGGAGTCCAAAAGTACACTGGATTATGGCTCTTGTGTGTAGGTGTGTCCTATTGTACCTTTGCTGAGATAAAGTGATTGCACGTGTTTATTGTGTGAGGAGATGATGGGAGAGTGCATATGCAGCATCACCTGAGGAAGGAAAAGTACAGATTTTCATACATGTCCCTATTGTATGTATTAAGTTACTGAGAGATTAAATGGGTCATGCAGTGTCTGTTGGCATAATGTATGTGTAGCAAAAAATTATTTACATTGTGAAGGATGTGAATGAAAACAATGTTACACATATGCAAACTTCTCTGTAGTTTGTTTACTTACCCAGAAGCCACATGTTGCCAAATTCTAACACTGCCAGCTGCTAGGTCAGATATGACCTGCCGGATATGTAGCTGTCATGCATACTACCGGGGAACACTGCATGAAGCTGTCACTGGCATCACATACACCCTTCATATTAATGGAATGTCAGCTGTGTCTTTTGCAGAAGATGTGGACACTGTGGCAAGGTGGCTGAAGTGCCACATGAGTGCAATCAATTGCACCAACCCCACGTGGGAAGCAGGAAAGATGACAAAATCCCTGCCAACTCTTTGCCTTCCTGCCAGTGTGTGGGACATACATATGTACTGATGCACTCTCCTAATATTGCAGCACAGTACCTGACACAAGCATCAGGATTGGCTTGCCTGTGATATGGCCACAATGTCAATGGACACCCTCTGGAATGATCCATTAGCAAAGAAGTGAAGAACTGCTAGGATCTTGACATAGTCTGGGATGGGTGGGAGTGGCAGGCCACAGAATCAAGATTCTGCTCCCACTCAGAAACCATCTCCAAATGACAAAAGGGGGGAAACCTACATTTTCCCTGACATCTTGGCTGGAAAGCCCAAAGAGGTCAATCCTTTGCCTGAAGATCCTCTCTGCTCTCCTCTTCCCCCTCCTTCTCCTCACATCATTCTGTTTCATGACTAGGGGCAAACCAACAAACACATTGACTGAAATGCTGAATGGTCTGAAAGGGTTTGTTTGTGGCAGCTCAGTTTTTATATCTGTACCTAGGCTGTGATAGGCCAACAACTTCAAGCTGGTGCTAGATGGAGGATGGTAAGCACTGACACAAGTGTGTGTGGGGTGTGTTTGTGAGGAACTTTGGACTCTTAAGTTTGTTCATAGATTTAAAGTGGCATTTTACCTTCACAGTTTAACTATTAGTGGAAGACGTTAACTGCCCTATGATTGTGGGTAACATGTGATGCTGCAAGAAGATGTTTAGGTGATATAATGTAGTATTTAAACAATCTTGTAATGTTGTGGTGTTTTGTATTTTTTACAGGATACTTGGTACTGCAAAACACACCGTACACGTCCATGTATGTAACAGCCCAGTGCCTACATGTAGTTATTTCATGTTGTCAGCAATGTATTATTTACTATTTTTTTTGTACATTTTGAAATTTTTGTTTTCTGATTCAGTGCGGATTTCTCCACCGAGTGCGTAGATTCTGCCCCGAATGTGAAGTCTCAGCCCCGAGTGGGGAGAATATGCCTGAGTGCGGACATAAAAATACTGCTTGTAAATGTCCTTTGTGAACGTCCTTTGTGAGTTCCCAAAGTTGTAAACTAAGGCCCATATTTATACTTTTTTAGCACTGCATTTGCGCCACTTTTGGATGCAAAAACTACGCAAACTTGCTAAATACCATTGCATTTTGCAAGTTTGCGCCTCTTTTGCATCACAAAATGACGCAAGTGCGGCGCTAAAAAAGTATAAATATGGGCCTTAGACTTTTAATTTAAGTTTAGACCAAAAGTCTAAGTTTACCTTTGTGAATCGGGCCCTGAATCTTTTGGACCTGGTTCCTTGGAAATAACCAAGGAAAGTTTCTATTCTCGAATCTTCAAATCTTTCCAAAATCTCTCGGCTAGACCTTGCCGAAATTGCTGCATAATTCATGTAAGTTAAGGAATTTATAATAAATCTTATTATGACAAATTTTTATTTTTTTCCTTTTCCCTTATGGAAGCTTTGGACTAGGACAGAAAATATGCCTTGGTACAAAATTAAAAGCAACCCCATCAGTGAATTAGATAGCTAGAAAAGTGCTCTGTGTTTTGCCAATTGGGATAGTTTTGAACTTGTAAAGGCATGCAATATAAGTACTTTGCAAATGCTTGAAGACTATATGAATTTGGGCTTGCTGTAGCCAGTGTTTGTTTTAATATCAGAGAAATCAACAGTAAAAAAACAGAGCAGCAGCAATAAACAGGCTCACAAGCAGTCAGAAATTTGGCCCACAGACAAATCTCTCAAACCAGCTCTTCAGGCACAGCCTGATTGCTTGCCAGGACAGTCTGACCATGTATGGAAGATTGTAGTAAAGTCCTCCTTTTTACCCTGGTCATCCTCAAACCTTTTGACTGATACTGGTGGTTACTGACTCTGACTGTGCCCTGGGTACTGCTAACCAGTCTCAGGGCCAGTGCTCTGTATACAATGGATTATGCAAATTAAGCTAATTACAATTGACTGTGTCAACCTATCTATAGCTACCTAGTATATGGTAGGGCTTGTAGGTTTAGGGACACCAGCATGAGTAGTACACCCATAGGCACACTACTGTGGTGCCCAGTGTCAATTTTAAAGGCAGGCCTAACTTGCTGGCTGCTTTTAGGTTAAGGTGAACCCCAAATTCGACTTTGGAATCAAAGTACTTCCTAAGTCCTAAGCTACCTTATATTTACATATAGGTCACCCCTAAAGTGTGTCCTAAGTGCCCCCAGGGTTGGATGCAGTGTAACTATATGCAGGGACTTTGTAAAATATGTTTTATAAGACCATGTAAGACAAACATAGCTACATTTGTTTTCCCCTTTGTAGTGAATGGGCTCCATAGGCTCATGTGGAAAGACTGTATATTAAAATAATAAAGTCTATTTTCCATAGGAAGAAGCTACATATGGCATGTTTAGTATCAAATTAAAAGATATAATAGATCAAACAACTTACCACTGTTGAATTTAATATAACTCGTACACAGAAAGAGTTTTAGAACTCTTGCTAAAAGTTACCAACTTTAGACTTGCAGTGCCCTTCTCTGGTTGGTCAGCCTCTGGCAGCCTGAAACAGGCTGTCTTGATGAGGTGTGAAGTGGCCGGGGCTGAAACAAAGGAAGCATCTGGTGGCAGGAGAGCTGCCTCAGCAGATGGTAGAACAGGATGGGGCGAGAGCAGCCAAACTGGTCTTCAAAGGAGGGAAGGACATTTGGGACAGCAACTGTACCTCCCTCATTTCCTGCAAACCCAGACAGCCAGGTGCCCCGTGATTAGATTACGAGGGGTTGGAAAGGGGTGTGTTAAGGGAAACTTAGCCACACCAGTGGGGTGAATCAGCCAGATCTAAACTCTAAGATAGAATTCTTGCCATCTTGGATTTTGGAGGAATGCTGCTCCCTGGGATTGATTCCCCCCACTTGCCACCCCAGGAGCAAGGTTAAATATGGCAGAGCTACACACAACTTCAGATCAGACAAGAAGAAGGGCTGCCCTGCTGGACCCCTGGCCTGCACCTGGATACTGCACCCAGAAGGACTGCACCAGCTGCACACTTTGGGCTTCATCAAGAAAAGGACTTTGCCTGACTTCTAATACCTGAGGAAGGGACTCGCTGTAAGCTACAGGTAGAAAAGAGCTGACCAGAGTTCCCTGCAATTTCTGCAAAAATAGCCCAGCTGACCAATGGCCAATGGTCATTTTTGGATTGATCCAGGAACATTCTGGGAGTTGAAGTCCCAACCCTCAAAGAGCAGCTCAGAGCTTTTGGAACCTTTGGAGTGAGTTGTGGACACCTAAAGTACCTTAAAAGAACTTCTGGAAGAAGATCCAGAAGCTTGGAAAAGTTTGGAGCAACTGTTGAAAAAAGCTCCATAAGTGGACTGACCCAATGTCGTGAGCCAAGCCGGCCAATGTCAACCGCAACCCGGCCTGACTTACAGGATCAACCTGTTGAAAAGCTCAGGAGCCCCAAACTTCAAGGATTTCACGGGGCTTTAAGGAGAGGCAACCCAAAGATGTTGTATCGAAATCAGCTTGCGGTGGAGGGTTGCCTGATGTCGAAGAGAAAAAGCTCAAAAAAAGTTTTGATGTCCGAATGTAAACGTTTTCCTGAGGCTTCCCGCACAGTGGATCTGAAGAGGGCTCCTGGCAGGTCGGCTTCAGTTTCAACTTGGTCCCGGACAAAGATTTCCATCCCAAAAAATCGTCAAAGTCTGAACGTAGAATTCTTCACCGAGTATCCGAAAGGGGCTCCATGGAGGTGGGTTTCAACTGGTGACTTCGTGCCAGTCCAGGAAATCTTCACGAAAAAGACTTAGGGCCACATGTATGGCATTTTGTTTTGCAACTCGCAGTTTGCGACCCTATTGAGAATGGCTGCCCTCACAGAGATAGTGGCCTGCTGGGGACAGCAGACCAAATTGTCCACAGAGATGGTGGCCTGCTGGGGACAGCAGACCACCATGTCTGGTACTGCTTTTAAATAAATCAGTCGTTTTTTTTTAAATGCAGCCTGCTTTCCTTAAAAGATAATGGGATGCATTTAAAAAATGAAAATGAAAGGTTTTCTTTTCCTTTTTTAAGAACAGGCAGGTGGCTCCTAAAAAATGCTTTTACAGACAATCACAAAGGGAAAGGGGTCCCTTGGGATCCCTTCTCTTTTGCGAATGGATCACCACCAACTTGAAGTTGGTGGTTACTGAGAATGATTTGTGACTGCATTTACGGTCGCCAATATTTATACAAGCCAGTGCGATTTGATGTTAGGAAGAAATGCCATAAACAGGTCCCTTACTACTACCGACTCACAAAAGCAAAATGTGATTCTGCAAACAAGTTACTGAGTCGCACTTTTCTTTTTGTACATGGCAGAATACATTTTACCTGTCTCAAACGACCGGTAAAATGGTTTGTACATCTGGTCCTAAGTCCAAAGGTAAAACTTTAACTGAGGCCTCCCGCTCTCTGTATCTGAGCTGGGCTCCATCATGGTCAGCCTCAAATTTAGACTTTGCCCCGGTGGAGTGTGACTAGATGTCCAGATCGGATTTCTAAGCACTAGAAAACATTTAGGCCCTCATTACAAGTCTGGTGGTCTTAAGACCGCCAGACTTGAGGTGGCGGTCATACTGTCGAGGTCGTAGAGGTCCGAGCACCACATTACGACTGTGGCAGAGCCACCACGGTCCAACCGCTGACACCGCCGACACCGCCTGGTTGCCACCAGTCGACAGCCTGGCGGACTCGGTGGCTGTAATCCGCCAGGGTGGCTCTGCATGCAGCGCCGCCCTGGGGATAACAACTCCACAATCCGCCAGCCTTTTCATGGTGGGTGGACCACCATAGAAAGGTTGGCAGATGGGGGCGTTGGGGCCCCCATGGACTGCCCCGTTGCACTTTCCGCAGCCTGAAATACAGGCAGTGGAAAGCGCGGCAGGTGCTGCTGCACCAGCCGCACTGCCACATTGCCATCAGCTTGATTACGAGCTGGTGTCAATATGAAGGCCCTGTTTCCGGCTGGGCTGGTGGGTACAAACAGCTTGGAATAAGGCCGGCGGTGTTATGGCTGCACTGGGGCGCCCACCAAACTCATAATGACTGCTTTTATCTTTAAAAATGATTATCTCTCTGCCAAAATTTAATGAAGGTTGAGGTATTTAACACATTTATGAATGATCAGATATGTTAATTACCTTCCAATTTGTAATTCAGACCCATGCATACACAGGGGTTTACGCACAGGTCAGAATACACCGACCCAATGCATTTTTATTGTTTAATGACCCAATAAGTTAACAGATCTTTTTCTGACAGCCAAATATTTAAGGCCAGTTTATGGGACAATGGCAACCATTATTGGTCTCCCAGGCTTATGTTTTATCATCAAACTTTGACTGGGAGCAAGTGAAAGAAAGGAGGAAGGAAGAAGAGAGAGAGAGAGACATGAAAATAATGACAAAGGGAGAAGGCAGAGTAAACAATCTAACGCAACAGTAAGGGTATCCTGGTGGAAGAAAGATGTGAAATGTTATCATAACTAGCCAATTGTGGCATTTGGCAACTCTGGCATTCAGGAATACCAGCAGTGGGATTTTAAGTAAAACCTGAGACCCCCACGTTTATTTTTCATTTAAAAAAATTACAGACTGGTAATTAGTAACGTATGCAGCATAGTTCCAATTTGATCCCATTTAAATTAGTGTTGCCTTTCTTTGCGTAGAAATGTAACTAATACCACCAAGGAACAATGCTAGGAAGCACAAATATGGGAGGAAAGGATATATGATTTGAATATTTAAAACACATCAAAGTAGGTTAATTGGGATGGTTAAGTAAAACTGTAAGTCCCAGAATGCAATGTGCACTTGGCTGAAAAAGGAAACACGGGCTCCATTAGTCATTGCTAACACAATGGAGTAACTTGTCATCTTGTTAATACAGTGGAAACGGTTTTCCACTTCCTAACATCCACCATTGTAACTTTCCACCCTCACTCCATTCCCTCAATGGTCTACATTGTCATATACAGCCTGGGAAACAAGCAGAACTGCTTGGCATAAAACACCTGCTTTTATTTCTTGTGACCTAAAGGGACTGGAGCACTTTCCATGAGCACTAGCTCCAATTTTTTAGGCAGCAGGAGTGTGAGAAATGGGGTCTTTATTTGGCAGTCTGGTTACCCCTGTCCAAGCAAGGACCTTCACTCTAGTCAGGGCAAAGGAGTAACACACCTGGTTAACTCCCACTCACTCCCTTGGTAGCTTGGAAAGAACATGCAGGCTTAACTCTAGAGTATTTGTACCAACACACACAGTAATGCAGAGAAACGCTACAAGATTGACACCTCACCAGTTTAGACAAATGGCAATATTTATCTAAATCAAACAAGACCAAAATGACAAAAACCCAACATACACAAGCTATGATATAAAGTTCAAAAGAATAAGAGTCTTACACCATAGAAAACAATGGAAACATGGATTTTGCACAAAGTACCTGGTTTGTGTAAAAAATAAAGCTGCACAGGCGAGCGTGCATTGGAAAAGTCAACAATGGGTTCATTCCTTCCTCGCAAGAGAGGCTGTATGTCGTTTTTTCCCCGGTCGGCAATGTGTCGTTTTTCTCCCTCGCAAGACAGTGATGCATCAATTTCCAGATGGGGCACCTCGGATCCGCGCAGAGTTGGGATGACTTTGACGCTCAGGGATGATGCATGGAAAATCCAGTCGCACAGTGTTTGAAAACTGCGCTACGTGGGGTTTGCGTTGGTATTAGCAGCAGCAAGCGGGTGTTGTGCGTCGTTTATCCTTCTCGACCGCAATGCAGGTGGAGTGTCGATTTCAGCTGGGAAACCAGTGGAACAACGTTTATCAGTCGCGTTGCAGATGGTGCATTGAAAATTTCCACACACGGCATTCTGTGCGTGGAGTTTCAGCTCTTGTTCTGCCAACTTCACCTTTCAAGGGCCCAGGGACTGGGTAGGGCACCACTTGGCAGAGCAGGAGTCTCAGCAGAGAGTCCAGGTGCTGGCAGAGGAAGTCATTGATGGCCATGAGACTTCAAAACAGGAGGCAAGCTCAGTTCAAGTCCTTGGAAATTCTTCTCCAGCAGAAATGCACAACAAAGTCCAGTCTTTGTCCCCTTTCACATGCAAAAGCAACAACTGGATGATAGCCCAACAAAGCACAGTCACAGGCAGGGGCAGCACTTCTCCTCAGTTCTTCCCCTTTCTGCCCTTGAAGTTGGTAAACTTCAAAGGGAGGTGTCTCTTGTTTGCAAGATCCCGCCTTGCCCAGGCCAGGCCCCAGACACACATCAAGGGGTTGGAGACTGTATTGTGAGAGGGCAGGCACAGCCCATTCAGGTGTAAGTGGCCACTCCTCCCTTCATTCTCACACAGATGTCTCATCAGGATTTGCAGGCTACACCCCAGCTCCCTTTGTCTCACTGTCAAGAGGGGATTCACAAACAGCCCAACTGTCAAAATGACCCAGACAGGGAATCCACAAACAGGCAGAGCCACCAAATAGTTTAGGCAAGAAAATGCCTACTTTCTAAAAGTGGCATTGTCAAACTAACAATCTGAAAACCAAGTTCACCAAAAGATGTATTTTTACATTGTGAGTTCAGAGACTGCAAAGTTCATATTCCTATCTGCTCTCAAAGGGAATCTGCACTTTCAGAATATTTAAAGGCAGCCCCCATGTTAACCCATGAGAGAGAAAGACCCTACACAGTGAAATTAGCAGTATTTAATTGTTAGGACATGTAAAACACATCAGTACATGTCCGACCTTTAACATACACTGCACCCTGCCCATGGGGCTACCTAGGGCCTACCTTAGGGGTGAATTGCATGTATGAAAAGGGAAGGTTTTTGCCAAGTCGAATTGGCAGGGTAAAACTGCACACATAGACACTGCACTGGCAGGTCTGAGCCATGTTGGCAGGGCTACTAATGTGGGTGACACAACCAGTGCTGCAGGCCCACTAATAGCATGTGATTTACAGGCCCTGGGCACCTCTAGTGCACTTTACTGGGGACTTACCAGTAAATCATGTATGCCAATCATGGAAAGCCAATTACACATACATTTTACACAGGAGCACTTGCACTTTAGCACTGGCAGCAGTGGTAAAGTGCCTAGAGTAGCAAAACCAGCAAAAACAGAGACCAGCACACATCAACAACCTAGGAAGCAGAAGCAAAAAGTTAGGGGAGACCACGCCAAGGAAGCCAAGTCTAACAGGGAAATTTAGCAATTTGCCCCTAATCACAGGATATTGTGCTCACGCCTGCAGTCAACTAGGGACCAGATTTACAATGCCCTTGAGCCTCCCTGCGACACACTAGGTTTTTTTTTAATGTTAATGTGGCGTTAAGGGGGCCATTCCCCAGAGCCATATTTACAAAGTGGTCAATGCTTGCATTACATCACTTTGTAACCCCTTGTGCCACATTATGCCTGTGTCAGGCATAATATATGCAAGGGGGGTGTTCCCCCGTTAGGAGGCCCAGAAAATTGCACAGTGAAATCTACAAGATTTCACAGAGTCATTTTTTCTGTCATTTTTAACACCTGCACAGGGCAGGTGTTAAAGTGACAGACCCATCGGGCATACTTAAGAGCCCCTAGTGCCATTCGAATGTAACATTAGTGTTATTTGCTTTACGCTAATGTGGGGTTAGACGGTCAATAACGCCACTTCATATTTACAAAGTGGCGCAATGCATGCATTGTGCCACTTTGAAACCCTTTGTTTTACATTATGCCTGCGCCAGGCATAATGTATGCAAAGGGGGCATTTCCCCGTTAGGAGGGCAAAAAATTGGCGCAAAGAAATCTAGGAGATTTCTTTGCATTCTTTTTTCAGCACTTTAAAAGCCTTCTCAGAGCAGGCGTTAAAAGGAGGCTACCATTGGTTAAAAAACGGCTTCTGGGTGCTTTGCAGGATTAGTGTCAAAATTTGACTGCAATCCTGCAAAGCGTCGGACTAACATGAAAAATTCTGATGCTAGCCCCGTAACTACCACCATAGTGCGCCGTATTTTAAATACGGTGCACACATGGTGGCATTAGGAGGGTGATAAGGGGCCAAGAAAAGTGGTGCTGCACTGCGTGCAGCGCCACTTTTCTTAAATATGCCCAACCATAGTAACCTGTGGGCCTCCTTACCCATAGTAACCTATAGGCCTCCCTAGTACTTTGCTGCACTAGCGCCATAATTTATGGTGCTAATGCTGCAAAGCATAACAATATTATTAATAAATGATGATGCTACTGTGGAATTGACCGCCATGGTGAGCCCTCTTGTAAATACGGCGCAACCATGGTGTCTTGAGGTGGGGCAGGGGTGACGCAAGAAAAGTGGCATATCAGGACCGAGGTGCCACTTTCTTCTAAATTTGGGCCTTGGTTTTCCAGGTCCAAAGTTGAAAACTCTGGTCGTAGTGCCACATACTCCATCAGTTTAGCAGCTGGTTCAAAGCAGTCCAGAAAATAAATATTAGGGCCCAGATTCATGAGGGCTTAACGCCATTCCAAAACCACATTAATGTCATTTTATTTTTTAACCCTTTGCGCCACATTATGCCTGCGTCAGGCATAAAGTATGCAAGGCGGGTGTTCTTGCAATATGGGGGCTGAAAAATGGTGCAAAGAAATCTAAGGCCCTGATTTATGGTGGCCTAGCGCCATTCCAATGCCACACTAGCATATTTCTTTTACGCTAATGTGCCGCTCGAAGGGCAAAAAATGCTGCACCAAATTTGCAAAGTGGCTTGATGCTTGCATTGCACCCCTTTGTAACCCCTTTTGCACCACATATGCCTGCGCCAGGCATAATGTATGCGGGGGATGTTCTGGTGCTTGGGGTGCCATAAAAATGGTGCAAAGGAATCTCAGAGATTCCTTTGTGCCATTTTTACTGGCATTTTCAATGCCTGCTAGGTGCAGGTGTTAAAAAGGAGGCTCCCATTGTTTTCATTAGGCCTCTGGGTACTTTGCAGGATTAGTGTCATAATGTTTTACACTAATCCTGCAACGCGCTGGACTAGCATAAAAAATTATAACACTAGTTTCCCTGACTACTGCTATGGTGCGCCGTAATTTAAATCTGCACACACATGGTGGCGTTAGCATGGCGCTAAAGGGCGCAAGAAAAGTGGCGCTGACCTAAGTGCAGCGCTACTTTTCATAAATCTGCCTAGCAGAGTGAAAAAGGCATAAAAGTACATTCATTTCTGTTTCGGTTTTCCTATTTTTGCTTTTTACCCCTCTCACACTTCCTCCTTTCTGCCGTTCACTGCTTGTTCTGGTAGGTCACCCTGATGTCCCTGCTTTAGCAGCCTATCTTTGAGCACGATCCACACACACACTGCACTTAGAAAGAGCCCTCCCCAACACACAGCACAAAACCCACGCCTTGAACATAGCAAATGCAACACACAGGACAGCACAGCTCACACCGAGTTCTCCCCACGACCACAATACAGTCACACCGAGCAGGTCGCTGGAAATAATTGTGCTTTTTTGATGGTTTATGTTAAAAATGGAGGGGCCCGCAGAGAGAGAGACTCGCTCTAGTCTCTCCGCTGGAGCATTCGGGAGGACAAGAAGTGGTGCTGACGGGACGGGTTAGGCTGCAGGTATGTGGGGAAGGGACTAGGGGTAGTAGTTAAAGGGGGTGTGGGGGGAGGGATTTCCAAGACGACGTTTAATCGGGACAGAATTTGGTCATGGCAGGGGTTTTCTATTGAGGCAAGTTTTTTCAGGTATCGGTGAGGCTTTCTGCCTCGCCGGATAACATTAACGCAGCACTCCGCCGCTATACTGATTCAGCGCCATGGCAACCAGCCCCGACGCTGAAGCAGTTATAGACGTGCTTTGCATCATTGGCAAAGCCGACCGGGCCGCCTTACTCAGGCCTGGCGTCCTGGATCAAGCCTGTGTCGGCATGATGCGGCCGACGTGGGCTGCGACAAGCCGGGTAGCGCAGTTATAGCTGCGTGGTCGTCACCAGAGCGGGGGGAGGGGGCTGGGCTGCAAATGTCTTTGGAAACCCCAGGGGCGAGCGCGATGCACATCCAGTCCCCCATACCAGCCCACAGTGACTCAGGGCCCATTACAGGCTGCAGAGGGGGCGGGGTGGCGACAGGCCCCGAGTTTGCTATTTTTGTGCTCCCCTGGGACCAACAGGTTTTGTCTACATGGGGAGGGCCTGACTCGTACACAGAGTCAGGCGAACACCCTTTGCCGGGCCCAGCAATATATGTGCCCCTTTGGACCTGTCTTGTCCTAAGGAGGACACAGCACACCTTAAGGGCCTCGGGCCCCCAGTCAAGAAACGTGGCAAGTGCGCAGCAAAGGGGAAAAGCGGGCCTGCCAAGGCCAAGACAGTGAGCAGGCGGTGTAAGAAATCCAAGTTAGGGGCAGGGGTCGGGCCAGGGCGACCTGTGTCTGGTGGGGTCCCGGGGTTTGCCTGCTGGGACCAGTCTGAGGCATGGGATTTGGAGACTAGGATCAGAGAGCAGTGCCGCATTGTAGCGGAGACTGATGCAAGGTGGGCCCAGTTGTGCAGGGACAGGGAGGAGTCAGGGGCAGGTGGCAAGCAGTTTAAGAGGGGGGCAGAAGGTACTGACGTTATGGGGCCACAGCCAACAGGTTCGAGGACTGGTAGTTGGGTCTGGGTGTCACAGGTAGAGGAAGGGAGGGGCCAGGAGGCTTGTGCGGCCGGAGGGCTGGTCGGTGCGGGAAGTCCCAGTGGTGCTCACGGCCGCGTGGGGAAAGGTCGAACAAGGCCAGCAGTTGAGGTTGGCAGAAAGAAGGCGACACCAATGGGGCGCAACACGCCCCTGCACGTTGGTCTGGAGCACTAGAGGGGTCTTCGGCTGCCTTCTCTACGACGCTGGATCATGGGTCTCCCAGGAATGGTTTGCACCATGAGGGTCAAGAGGAAATCTCGGAGACGACGCTGAGACTGAAGGGTGGTGTCACTAACAGGTGTGAGTTGGATGACGACAAGGCGTTTGACCTCGATTATGATGAGGATGTGGATGAGTGGGAAGAAGGAGAGATTCGTGAGGAGGAGGTGAGCCGTGCCAAGGGGAGGGGGCGAGGGTGCAAGTGCAGCGCAACCTCTTCTTCTGATTCTTTTTTACAGGATCCCGAGTCTGTTGACGGGCCAACGGAGGTGCGACAAGCGAGGGCGCGCGGTCGAGAGTTTAAGAAGGTTGCACAGCCTTTGGGGGGCAAGGCAGAGGTAAGGGACAATGGTGGTCGGTTTGGGGGGATGGTGCTGTTTCCAGTGGTTCATGCACGTGCAAATCCATTGAGGTGGGCGATTGCTCAGTGCTCGAGACAGCCATGGAAGGGATAGTGCAAGGTGGCGAAACGACGAAAGCTAAGGAGGCCAGTCCTATAACAGTTACTGAAACGGGCAACCAGACATCAGGGGAGGACACGGGGTCGACGACAAGGAAGGGGGGGGGGTCACATAAAACGGCTCCCATACATGGGTTTGGCCATTCCTTTGGGTTCCCATGTAGCGGACTAAACAAAAGCGAGAATTTGGAACCACGGATATGTGGATGTTTTTAACCTCCTACATAGGAATATACAGGCCAAGGAGGGATCCAAGGAGGAGGAGTGGGAACTAGCATGCATGCCAAGAGTTCCAATCACGATGGATAATTGGACGTCAGCCTTTTTTATCTTTGCCAGTATTTATTGTGAAAAATACCCAGACAGGGCCATAGCGCTTTTCAAATATATGGATAATATACGGAAGGCCCAGATGCATTTTGGAGGTTTCGCATGGCTGAGCTATGATGAAGAATTTAGGGATAGCGTGAGCTTCAATCCTGAGAAGCCATGGGGGGACGTAGACCCAGAACTATGGATGCAGTGGATGGCATCTGCTCAATCCTCTGCTTCTACACATACTTTGAGTGGTTTGCCTATAGTCTACAAGGCTTTTCAGGTCCGTCCCGCCCAGGGAGCTGCGGGCGTGGGTCCATGAACCCCGGTGTCCACCACGGGGGGATGCTGGAATTTCAATAAGGTTTCTGTTCCCGGCAGCCCTGTAGGTTTAAATACGACTGCTCCAAGGTGGTTTACGCATCGGCGGATGATGCCATCAAGTTGGTCAGAGGGTGCGGGCAAGGTGCTGAACTGGCAAAATGGATATTCAGACCGCCTTCAGGCTACTGCCAATACACCCAGAAATGTTTGACCTGCTAGGTATGCAGCTGAACGGGGTCATTTATGTTGACAGGGTGCTGCCCATGGGTTGTGCCATTTCATGTGCACTCTTTGAAACCTTCAGTACCTTTCTACAGTGGGTTTTTGTCAGACAAAGTGGGCATCGGACGGTCACTCAATATTTGGATGATTTCCTTTTTGTAGCGACAGCCACTTCTGGGGCCTGAGGGCGGGCGTTGACGGCCTTTCAGGAACTAACTCAACAGAAGGGGGTGCCCTTGGCCCCAAAAATGACAGAGGGGCCGCAATCAGTCCTAACCTTTTTGGGTATAGAATTGGATGCAAACACCTTGGTTGACCAGAATGCCGGCGCCGAAGGTAAAAGAGATGTTGGATTTTCTGGGCGCGGTGTGGGTGCTTTGCCAGATTGACCTGCGGACTGCTCAGAAGCTACTGGGCCACCTTAATTTCGCTTGCAGGGTAGTGAGGGGAGGACGGACTTTTTGTAGGCGATTGGGGTTAGCTATGTCAGGAGTGGTGCTGCCACATCATAGGATACGAGTTTCAGTAGGTCTGAGAGAGGACATTGAGGTGTGGGAAACCTTTTTTGCAGATTTCAATGGTGTATCCTTGTTTTTCTGCGACATCGATATGGTGTGGCAAGTCCAGATTTTTTCTGATGCGGCTGGAGCCTCTGGCTTCGGACTTTTCAGGGATGGGAGGTGGTGCGCAGAACCATGGCTTACGCAGTGGCTGCAGCAAGGGAGGAGCATTCCTTTCCTCAAATTTTTTCCACTCCTGGTGGCTTTGGCAGTATGGGGGCAGGAACTAGCTAACAGGACAGTGGTCTTTCGGGTTGACAATATGACAGTCGTTGAACTAGTCAACAGACTGCGAGCAAGAGACCTCAGAGTTTTGCACTTGTTGAGCCAGTTTATGCTTTGTTGTTTGTCATTAGATGTTATTTTCAAAGCTGAGCACATACTTGGGGTTTACAATGAGATTGCGGATTCCCTGTCTTGTTCACAGTGGCAACGTTTTCGCACATTGGTGCCAGGAGCGGAGCGGAGCAAGACTGTGGTCCCGGCAGACATTTGGGAGTTGGGGGGCATGATGATCACTGGGCTGGTGGAGATGTCCTTAGCGGAGTCCACTCGATGGAGTTACAGGCTTACATGGTTGGAGTTTCAATCTTTCAAGTTGTGTTCAGGCAACTTTTTGGTTGCAGGGCCCTCAGGAGCTTGAGTCGCGTGCGTTGCGTTTTGTGCTTTTTCTGATTGGGGAAGGTTTATCTCCTGCGACAATTGGGGGCAAATTGGCTTGGGTCTCTTTTTACGGGAAACTCTTTTTTGGTTCTCATCCAGCGCGTAATGATTTGCTGGGCAAGATGCTAAAATGCTGGGCCAGGTTTAGGGCTGGTTCGGGTAGGTCAGCTAGAGAGCCTACCACTTTTGATTTACTTTTAGAACTCTTGCATGGGCTGCCGGTATGCTGCAATGATGAATACGTGTTGGCGTTATTCCATTTGTGTATCGTCTGGATGCTTTCTGGAGCTTTTTGAGTATCTGAATTGTTGAGGGTGGGGAGGGGGTAGGTGTGAAGATCAAAGAGGTTTGGCTGCATGGGGACCATTTGGGGATTTGGCTCAGGCGTTTTAAGACTGATCAGTTGGGGAAAGGAAAATGGTATGGCTCGACAAAGGTGGTGATGTGGCAGCGTGCCTGGTGTGGGAATGGTTGAGTTTTAAGGACATGCCTGAAAGGGGAGAATGGGGTGTTTGTACATAAGACAGGGGCTAAGCTTACTAGCTTCCAGCTGCTGCAGGTTTTGAGGATGGCACTGAAGCAGACAGGTCGTCAACCGCTGGAGTTTGGCATGTATTCATTCAGGATCGGGGCAGCTACTGCGGCGGCCCATCTGGGTTGGGACTGGGCAAGGATTAGGGCTATAGTGAGATGGAAATCTAGATGCTGTGAGCGTTACGTGAGGCCGTAATAAGGTTTTGGCTTGAGCCAGCATGGCTAGTTAGTTGACTCAGTATTTGGGGTAAGGGGTTCGTTCTGAGACAACATTTACAGTTCTTTTTCTTTGCAGGGTGTGTGGCTGGCCCACATAAGGACAAGATGGTGACATGGCTGGTCGGCCATTCCTTTAATCACTGGGTGACGAAGTTTGCAGAAAAACAGGTTTACGGCCGGGCGCTGGGCCTCCCTAGCAGACATCATGAAGTTTTCTGGTGCGGCAAAAGCAGCATGAGGTGGGGAAGTCTGCTTCCATTTATTTCTGCTAGTTTTCCCAACTGGGGATGCCCTGACTTGCTGTGGATTCATCTGGGGGAAAATTACCTTGTGAAGCTATCAGGGCTTCCACTACTGCAACACATGCAGAGAGATCTGGAACTCCTCAAACAGAGGTTGCATGGTACCTGTTTGATATGGACTGAGTTTGTACACAGACGAGCTTGGAGAGGTGCAGTTAAACATGGAGCCATGGAGTGGGCTGGCAAGAAACTGAACAGGGCCATGAGGGTATTTTGTTGGTCACAGGGGATAAAAGTTCTAAGGTATGAGGACATCAAGGAACAAGATGAGGCACTGTTCAGAGCGGACAGGGTGCACTTATCACAGTTGGGAAATGCATATTATTTAACAGAATTGAGGTTACTGGTGGGGGAGTTGTGGGGAGAGAAGTTGTGGCTCAGAGAACAAGCGTAAGTCGTTGAGGTTGCAGTAGTGTGTTCAAAGTTTTTCCCAGGGTGGGGCAGCAAAATGTCAAGTGGGTTTTGCTGGTTGGCAGTAGATGGGGAGGATGGAGTGCCAGGTGTGGGCTTGGCCACCCTTCCAAGGGGAAAAACAAGCGGGTGAAGGATCAGAGTGGGGGGGATGCATGAAGCAAGTAGGGCATGAAAGGAAAAGGGGAGTGTCTAGGGGAGTGGAAGCGAAATGCGGGTTTGGAAGTTAGAAAGATAAGTGAGGAAATCTTAAAGGATTGGGGCTCTGTTAAAGTTGGGGTGTATACAATGTAAGTTAAATGATGTAATCTGGTTTAAATCCTGTCCTAAATAAATGACCTTTTACACTAACGATTGGTGTCACTGTAAGTGTGACCCGATGGAGGTGCCCGCGGAGAGAGAGACTTGCTCTAGTCTCTCTGCATGCGCATTCGAGAGGACAGGAATTGGCGCCGATGGGACGGGATAGGCTGCAGGTAAGTGGGGGAGGGACTAGGGGTAGTGGTTAAAAGGGGTGTGGAGGGAGGGATGGCCTCTTTCCGCGCCGATGTTTAATCGGGACGGAATTTGCCCACCCACCCACCCGGCAATTTGGCTACGTTATACAGGGGAGATAGTGGCGCGAGGTGCTATGACAGGGGGTTCTAGTGGGGGCTGCTGAGTGTCAGTTAGGGCAGGTGGCGACAAAAGGGTGATACAGTAGATGGGAGAGGGTGGAGAGCCAGATGCGGGCTTGGCCACCCTTCCAAGGGGAAAAACAAGCAGGTGAAGGATCAGAGTGGGGGGATGCACGAAGCAAGTAGGGCATGAAAGGAAAAGGGGAGTGTCTAGGTGAGTGGAAGCGAAATGCGGGTTTGGAAGTGAGAAAGATAAGCGAGGAAATGTGATAGGGTTGGGGCTCTGTTAAAGTTGGGGTGTATATGTTGAAAGTTAAATGATGTAATCTGGTTTAAATCCTGTCCTAAATAAATGACCTTTTACACTAACGATTGGTGTCACTGTATGTGTGTCTCGATGTAATCTTACATTTGCAAACACCGTTTCTTTTGAATGTATTTGTTGTTATACGATATGCAGTGCATTGGTATTGATTAATAACTGTTGAACTCAATGATAGCTTGACTGAATGTTGTCATATAACCTCATTGGGGATTTTCCCATGATGCATTGCAGAGGGTACACAGGTGCCCCACCGTAACCTTGACATTAACCAAAGCTGGATAATATCCGTGACCTTTCCAGTGCACAGCAGACCTCCCGTGCTTTCTTATTACCATATTTGACTTTTGCGTGTTTGCACAACCTGTCCAGGGACACAATTACAGCCCTTGTTATAGATAGTCCATGTGTATGCTTCAGTGGGGTGTGGCTTTGTGTTCGTGCTAACTAGAGGTGCAGCCTCAGCCCCAGGCACTGTACAGGGAGACTCTCTGTTCCCAAATACTATAATACAGGCTTTGTGCAAAATACGCTACAGGAGTCTCTTGGAAGATTAACAACAAACATTGTACAGGTTGACGCTTTCCTAAATAATGCCTTTAGTCTCTGCGTGGGCCATTGCCAGATGAGTGCGCCGTCGTTCTTTGTACCTTGGATGGAATAATGTTCTACCAGTGCCCTCCGATGTATCGATCCATGCAAAGCAGTCTACCGGTGCTATATTTACGTTTATGCTCCCTTCGAGAAGGAGCATTTCATTATACTGAAATGTGATGCTCTCAACACAAATGGTGCCCCTTTACCATGCAAAAGATTAGAATGGGGTAATTCATAGAAACACTTCCAAGACATCGCTGGAGAGGATGGAACAGTGGCCGCAACCTAGGCATCATTTACAGATCTCCATTCTTACCTATTTATTGGAACCTTCTGGCTCTCCTATAAAAGCAGGACATTTCATCTGCTTATGATATATGGGCACTGTGTTGCATGTGTTCACATGACAATAATATGGTATATACTACATCGGCCTAAAGGTTGCATTGCAACATAAATATAGGTGGCGTTCAGAATAGTAACTATATTCGTACATGACAATGTTGCATTAAGCGATGTAGAGTGTACAATATTATTTTAGGTTGATACTATCTAAGTGAATAATGTGTCGTACAAGGATATTTATGTAACAATAGTGGGTGAACTCCCACCAACAAAAACAAATCATCTAGTCCTTATTTCTTTGAAAGCACCTTTATCATTTTTTTGATTCTGAGGGATGTTATATGCTTCAGCTATAGGTACTGTCCATTGGGAAGTACACGTAATTTTCTCAGTTTCAGTCTTTTCTCTAGCTCATTGGTCAAGCGTCAGCCTGGAATCTTGGTAAGAGTGATGTTGCCACCTAGGCACAAACGGAAGCAGCCAGTGGAGCCTGAAGAAGCCATCATGGTTATGGCTCCGAGAGGGTTTAGAGGAGGGGTTTTGTTTGTGGGTGTCTCTCTGTAAGAATCCAAGTCCAATTCTAAATATGGTTTTCTTGTAATCTGTCTTATCAATTGGCTCAAAGGTGTTTTGTGTCAAATGTCATCTCAGAGTAGGATATATGCAGCTAAAACTATCCCTAACAACAAGCAATATTAGCTGCTCACAAAATAATATTTGGTGCTGCCTGGGGAACTAGTGGTTGCTCATTCTCCCTAGACTAATGAATAACACGGAGAAAAGGGGGTCAGGGGCATCCCAGAAACTAACAAGAAATTGAAAAAATATGGAAGAAGATATTAAACACATATAGAATCTTACAGCAGTGTAATCTGATCAAATCACGGAGAGAGATACAGAAAAAGTCTGGTGGTTTGGGAACTCGTAATCCGGAAGTCAGCGCTGCCCTGGTGGATTACAACCGCCAGACCGCCAGACCGCCAGGCTGCCGGCTGGCGATAACCTGGCGGTGTTGGCGGTCTGACTGTGGCGGCTTCCCCACAGTCGTGTTGTGGCGGACGGACTGCCACAACAGCGGCAGGCCAACTGCCACTGTGAGCCTGGCGGTGCATTCTGCGGCACACATAGAAAGTGAAAAATGCCATGAATGATTGTTGTCCCTTCCTGCACTTAAACAATCATTAAATAATGACGATAGGCTACTTCTATGTGTGCTGCATTCTGCAGTACACATAGAAGTAGCAAATCACCATTATTGATCATGTGCAGGAAGGGACAACTTCCTGCACATAAACAATAATTCCCTGCAATGCAGGCACCCTTGCACACTGATGCAAGGGTGCCTGCGTTGGTGCTAGGCAGCTAATTTCGGTGCCAGCGCTAGGGGAAATACAGGGGTGCACTGTATTTTCATAAATATGGGGCAACCCTGCATTTCTGAAGTGATGCAGCGTGGCACTGCCAATTTAGGTGCAGTGCTGTGCTGCACCACTTTCGTGTAAATGAGGCCCTAAGAGTTCTCAAGGGCAGATCCAGGGAAGGCTAACCTCCAGTCTGGATCCATACTACTGCCACTTCAAAGTCATTCTTGGAGTATACAATCATACCACGCACTGAAAGCGACATTTATCACAGTCAATTGAAATAGACATTGCCCTACCTTTCCTAGGTAGGGCAAGGTACAGTAACTGCAAATAACACATTCATATCCAAGTGGGCGATTATTTAAGTGCTCAATACACAGCAAAAAAAGGAGGAAGCAAAACTCCAGGCTGCCTATGGGATTGTAGTTAGCTAAGGATTAAAGACGGCATTCATTGAGGCGAGTCAAACAAGTCACATAACGCGAAACCAGATGCAAGAGTATCCCCCCCTGGCCTGTGTACAGGCAGAAATCATCAAAATATTAAACAAAAGTCACATAGATGGCACTCTTGGCCCAAATGACCTGCCCCAAACATTATTTAAGAGCAACGTTGCGTTCTGGTGAAGAAAACTGGCACGGCTGTACATGCATGGTCTTGTAAGCAGGGTGATCCCAAACTCAAGGAGAGGGGCCAATGTGCATTCAAACTCTAACAGAGGAGACAGGGCTTATCCTGCTAATTACCACCTTATCAGTCTCCTGGATGATGATGCTAAACTCTTTGTATCGCTCCTACTGAAAAGTCTAAATGACTGGCTGGATCATTACAGTTTATTAATTTGAATCTACCAGGCTTTAGCCGAGGTACAGGCATGGTAACTAACCTGCAAGAGATCTAATTTATTATCGACAAAACCTTGCTGACAATATATCTATATCTAAGTTTTGTGGATTTAAAATCTGCCTTTAATAGACTGCCCAGGAATTCAGTATGTGCAAAGCTTTCAAACTGGGGAATCCATGCAGTTCTACTCAGATCTATACAACTATTGCATAGTAACACCTGGATCAGAGTGAAGATTGAAGAAGGAAAACATGTTTTGTGCAGAATTTCAACATCTATTGGCCTGGAACAGGGCTGTGTGCTCACCCTACAATTATTCAATTTTTATCTGTCTGACCTTACCTACGATTTGGAGCACACACTCTTACCCACTAGGCGGCAAACTAATTTCCCATTTGTTGTACACCATGATGTGATCCTTGTAAATAAAACACAAATGGGTCTTCAAAGGCTCCTTGCAAGGCCATATCATTATACTACCATCAACAAATTAGAAGCCACTTTAAATAAAACAAAAGTACTAATAGATAAATCAATAAGAAGGGAGCTTAGTTTTTAAACAACAGACCAGTTGACAGGGTCACAGAGTACAAGTATCTGGGTGCAATTATCGACTACTGTGGCTCATTTCTTTCAAACTTACAATAGGTAAGTGCTAGAGACCAGTGCTTTCTCCTCAGCCTTCATCTCCCTATAAAAAACCTTAAAGGGGTCCCATTTTTTACCCTATCTTGGAAATTATACAGATTGCGCTATTATCAACGCTCAGTACTGGCTGTGAAGTTCTCTGTGGAGGGAAGCAAATACTCTTGGTAAACTAGTTCTAAAAACTTACAGAATCTTATTCCACATACCAAGATCTGTGTCGCTGGCACAGGTTCGTTTGGAGTTCTGGATCGCTAAACAAACCATAGCAAGACTGAGAGCGTTTTAAAATGCTGCTTTGAACTCAGATCAAGAGAAGAAAAGTCTCTAACTAAACTGGTAAGGACTGAACTAACTAGTGGTTCTGTAGATCTGTTTGCAGGTTGTTACATGGAAGAAACCCTGATAAATCTACAGGCACAAGAGCTTTGGAACATAGTAGTCACTTTGCAGGTTTTTAAAAAACTTCTTATCAAAACGGGACCCTATTCACAAATGAAAACTTAGACCAAACTCCTGAGATTTTAACTTTGGGAATTCACAAAGGGCAATTACCAGTAGTATCTTTAGGTCCGCACTTGGGCAGAGATCCGAAACTGATGAACTGCCAGGACTAACAGGTACTGGTACAAGATAGCATGCCCAGTTGGCCCTAAGAATTTACACCTCTTGCACTGTAACTCTTGTTTTTCCACGGAATGCTAAAGTTTTTTTTAAACAAAAATGTATGTCTTATGCATTCAGCAGTCTGCCATCCTTTAACTTGATCTTTATCTGAGGTGGGTCTCGCCAAGGGGAAGCAACCAGGCAGACTCTGCAATCAAGTGGATGAAACATTAACACATGTGGACTGCAAATGTCCAGCTTTATTGCTTGAAAGGAAAAAATATATTAAGAACACGTTCAATGTAAGATCTTGTCGCTGGGCAATTATTAGTTGCTTTAATCCTAACCATCCAGTTTTAAATACCATTTCTGTAAAGTTTCTAGCGTGGGCAGAAAGGAAGGTAACGGAATAAGTGGAAAGTCTTGTCAAAAAATGTTTATAGAGTAACTAGTTTGTGTGAAGAACATTTGTATTTTAGCATGATGGCAGTCTGTATTTTAATGTTAATGATATTATCATGTAATGACTTTAAGTAATCAACCATGAAGAAAATATCCTATTGTTATCATTGGCACTTGTAGTAAAATATATTGGTCTATATAAATAATGTATTAATTATATAAAGCATTGAACACGATAGACAGTGTGATGACTCAGTGTGCTTTTCAGATGTAAAATAGTTCCACATGCATTCCAACTGAGTGCATTCCTAAAATGTGGAATTATACTGCAAACTGCCAATAGGGTGAAGTGATAGTGGAGTACTCTTATGGGTGAAGTCAAAGTGGGAACTGGTACCGATAGGTCTGCATGCAGCTGAACTATCAAATCGTTCCTAAAAGAATCTGCAAAAGTCTGAAAAAGTGTCACAGTAAATATATTGTTGGGTTTGTTTTATTATTACTATTATGTTTTTCACAAATTAAGCACTGGGTAAAAAACAAAAACTCGACCATCATCTAAGCGTATGTGACACAGTTTTGCTGTACTACAATATATGTACTTTTGTTTTTTAAATCCAGGAACAATATAGCTTTGGTGGTTTAGCAGCCGATTATAAATATTGCGGTTTTTCATGGAGCCTTTATAACAGCCTTCATAAAATGTTAATACATTTTCATTAAAGTCCTTTTTCATGTTTGAGCACATCTCACATTGTCACTTCTGCGGAATCGTTTTACAGAAGCATTTTGCTTTAGGCAGAGGCAAGGAGCTGACTGTGTGTAACAATCATTTGTCTCCCTGTAGCATTATTTTCTTCAGATACCTGCTGAGGAGAGTGTTTATCAGCGTGTGTACTGTTAACCTGCTAATTTCCTGTCAAAGATTTTTCAAGGGGCAGTAACACTAATATTACAACTATTATTTTGAATACAATTAATAACAGGGGAGCTCCTCTGTTAGGGCGGAGGAGTGTCGCCCCCCCCACCCTGCCAGCAGCGGCAGCTGCAAAACAATTACCAGAAAACAATAATAAACTGACCTTATTGTCATTTTCTGGTAAAGGGGTGAGGCCACGGGCATGACGAGAAGTGAGTGGAAGTGCACAGCACTCCACCTCTTTACGTGTGTATGTTTGGCCAGCCATCTTGGGCCGGCCAAACACACACGCACAATAGGCTCTCTCCAGCCCGACAACACAGTTGCCAGGCTGGAGAAAGCCTGCACAGAGGCCCAATCTGCTTGGAAGCCCCCTGGATAGACGCTCCCTGCCAATCCAGACGCTGCTCTGAGCAGCGTCAGGATTGGCTGGAGGTCAGACTGGGAGCCTGTGGCTGCAGCCTACCACAGAGGATAGGAGCAGTGCAGCGGCGAGGGAAGGTAAGTGGTTGTTTTAAAAAAATTAAATTAATGTTTATTCCTTCCCCTCCCCCTTGCGCTGCCCAGCCCCTTCCGCGCCCTGTGAGATGCTACTGATTAATAATGATAAATACCAATCCATTGTTATGCGCTTTCGGCTTGCACAGGCCTTTCCTGCCACAACATAAAAAAAAGTAAATACCAATTGATATGACAACAGAATTATTTTAAAAAAAAGAAAGCTGATGTATTCAGTCCAACAGAGGCTGAGGGGAGTGACAGCAGATGTGTAGAGTAAAAAGGCTTGTGAAACGTCAGTGAAAGTGCACAACACGGCCCTGGCAGAATCATAGGCCTGATTAGTTGTATTTAATGCGTCCGGTAATTGTGAGATGCATTAAATATCTCAAATGTCATGAAATCTCGGCCGGTCAAGCCTGACGAAAGTTAACGGGTATAATCATACGGTATTTACCATATCATGTGTATTTTGATGCGTTAGAGACCAAAATCCACGTTATTCCCCACAAACTCATAACAGAGATAATTAATTGCATCCGATAAATAACACAACCTGTGGTATAGTTATTTATCAGGTGATAAATTACATATAAACTTCTAATCAGGCCCTACACACGCTCTACTCTATCTGTGTTTCTTTTTAGCTTTTGCTTCTGTGATCCATTAACTCTCTTTCCTATAGTGCCACGTTCTCAGTTTAATTGTCATTCAGGTTAATTTCAGCTACTCAAAAGTCTCTTTGTACACCACATATGGTTCCTGACGTCTGCTTCCGGACTTCTCTCAAAAGAGTGACTGCATAGATAGAGAAGCATTTCTCTGGCATTCTTAACTCTGACTTTTTTAGGAGTGACTTTTTTCATTTAGGAATAATGGGGATTAAGGTTTTAATGTGAAGTACATGATCCACAAACAGCCCGGACTGAATGTCCACCCAGGGCTGGATGTCCAATGAGCAAGTCTGCACACTATGACCAAGAGATGTGCAGAAGTGTCGCAAGTGATCAGGGTTTGTTTGCAAGATAAATTGGAGGAGAAAACTAAAGCAATCAAGCATGGGCAAAGCAAGAGCTGCTAACACCCACAGGGTTTGTACATTAGAGCGACAAGCAAGGGAAGGAGCCTGCAAGATCAGGCAGAGATGGCTATAGTGATATAGTAGTCCCTCATTCAGTTAAATGCAAGCACGTGTGATTGCAGAAGGATACACTCAATAGCCAACAGCCATTAGATAAGGGATGAATACCCCCACATCCTGATCCAAGACGTAATTGACAAAGTCCCTAGCCAATAGCTGAAGGAGCAAGAAAAAAGGACCAAAATCCACTCTACATATCTAGCAATAGGTCTGTTTGATAGCTGTGCAGTCAAAGCCCGTACCTAAAAACAGTCAACCTAAACATGGCTCGACATTTACCTAGAGTGATATTAATAAAGAGGAATGAGACAACCGGCAGTGTAGCAGCTCAAATTCAGTAGGGGGCAACCATAAAGCCTGTATTAAAACCTGTATTCTGATGATCTCCATATTTAGTTAATAGTGAGTGTTCTTCTGTACATACGTGATTCCTTCAGATTCATGTAGCACATACCTCAATTCTGATTAGTAGCTGATTTTTACTCGGATTTTGCTCTTATAACTACCCAACTAGGCACCTATTTTGGAGACCATTTTTTCACATCTCAGTATTCTGTTTGTTGCAATTGGAACCTGCTTGAGGCTTTTATCAGTGTTAGATTCCAAGCTATATTTGCCCAGATTGCATGCTGTAATCAGCAGTCTGTCTTGAGTTGAGAGGAACCAGCAATAGCAATTTGATGATCGGAGAGCAGGAAGAACTAGCAACACAGACTGAGCTAGTGCTGTGTGAGCATCTCCATTTTCTGTTAAGTATCTGCTGTAAGGTCAAGTGTATGGCAACATGCGCAAAGGCATGAAATGTAACGGAGAGGCAAAACTGAAACCAGTCTGCACAGACACTGATGTGCAGAGCAACAGTGCTTTGACGAGTCTTACTAAAGAGAAAAAATCATGAAGGAGAACATCATGTGATCATTGCAGGACATTCAATGCATTAGAATTCAGGGACAAAACAAAACTATAATTAAAAATATATATTGTCAATTTTTTGTGTTTACTTAGAAACAACCAATCCCAGTGAGAATTGGAACAGACAGTAGGATGATAAACAGGTTAAGGGACACAAGGCCGGCTTTAGAGCTGGTGGCGCCCAGTGCAGCAATCTTTTTTTAAATTGTTTTTATTAATTTTACGAGTACATCATGTTCAATGAGGAAACAGTCAACATATAACAACCCTTCTGAGCCTCAACCCATCCTTATTAAATAGTGACATTATAATAGAGCACAATAAATGAAAGTATTCAGTAGACATCAGCGCACTCTCCTACGGATAGATCATACAGGAGTCATGGCAGCGTTCCCTCAATGTACCTCCAGTACAGACCGCGCCTCCGCAGGTGTAGGAGACACTACTCACGTCAATCCATCTCTGGGCTCAAGTTCCTCATGTCCCAGAAGCCCCACACCCCCCAGGGGGGATCTCAGTGGTGACAAATCAACAATCGAGTCCTGACACTGAAGCAGGAATGCATCCAATGGGGCCCAGATATCTTTAGGGCGGGATGAGGGTGGCTGCAGCTCACCATACGTCTCCAGCTGCATCCTACCATACAACAAATCAGAAAGCCAGTCTTTGAATTTGGGAGCCCTGCCCCACCTACAAACCACCCTTCACTTAGCCTATAAGAGAGTGAAACTGACATATCTACGGTAGCCTGGGGCAATCTCCTCGGTGTGCCCCAATAGTGCAATCAACAGTGCAAGTGTCAATGGAGCGCAAACCATAACAGACAGTGCCTCCCCAACCTCCCTTCAATAGTCCAGCACCACTGGCCAGGTGGAGGAAGTCAACCCCCCCGCCCCACACCTATCACAGTTGTCAGTAGCTCAAAGGTTGTGACAGTAGAGCCTCGCCGGGGTGTGGTAGAGATGGTGCAGGTATTTATAGTGTATAATCCGCAATCTACTGTTAGCAGTAATTTTCCCCACCTGCTGACAGCAATATGTTCACTGAGCCTCTGTAATCGGCAGCTCCTCCTCCCACCTCCCACGCGCTCCCCCCTCAAGAATTGGCTGATCCTGTCGAACCGAATGATAAAATCTCGAAACTAAGTGCTGCAGTGAACTCGACTGCAGACGAGTATGAAACGTGTGTAGACAGGGCGGCTCTTCAGGGAAAGAGGGCGAGAGGGCTCTAATGTAACACCGAAGGTGCAGATACAAGAAGGTTTCCAACGGGGAGAGTGGGTCAGCCAAAGAGTCATCACCCCGTTCACAAAAATAGGAGGCCGTATATAGGTCTCCCCATCTGAGGATATGAAGCCTAGTGGGCAGCCGCACACCCGCAGATTCACACGCCATCGAGACCACTTCGTGCCCTAAGAGTGGTATTGCCGGCGAGTATAGCAGGTTGCTACCCATTCGGGTGGCTAGTTTTTTCCAGGCTAGCTGCGTACATCCCACCGTTGTGTCCCGAGGGCCAGTGACTGCTAGGTCTGGTCTCAGATAGATGGAACTGGGCACCGGCGCCATATATCCCTGTTCTACCGCCAGATGTGCCATGTACGGGAGGGGATGATACCAGTAATGCTCAAAGTGCACCTGCGCGCAGTAATAATACAGTTCAAAATCTGGGGCTTTAAAGCCCCGCATTCAAAGGGCTGTATCATAATCTCCCATCTAAGGCGAGGTTGTTTGCCAGCCCAAGCCAATCTAATCATCTGCGTTCTTAGTTCTTTAATAAAGGGTTGGGCCAGGGGGAAAGGTTTGTTTAGAAACCAGTAGAGGAGCTTAGGGAGTACTATCATTTTCATCAATGATATGCGTCCTGCGAGCGAGAGGGGCAGAGTGATCCAGCGTGTGACCGTCGTCTGTATATTATCCAGTAATACCCCATAATTCAGGCGCATCAATTCGTGTTTATCACGAGTAACCTCTATGTCCAGATATCGAAGGGAGGTATTGAACAATTGAAGGGGGAAATCCGGGCAATATCGTGCTGTGAAAGCAGTCAGTGGATAAATCTACGACTTCTCCCACTTAACTCGTGTCCCTGACATGTAGCCAAATTTGTTAAACTCTCGTAGTACAGGATTTAAGCTTTCCTCTGGGCTTCTTAAATATAGTGAAACGTCATCTGCATATAGCGAGATTAGGATATGCCTGGAGGGGGTGCGGACTGCATAGTTGGTATAATGCTGACAGAGCACCGCCGCCAGAGGCTCCATCGCCAAGGTGAAGAGCAACGGCGAAAGCAGACATACATATCTCGTGCCCCTCTCTATACGGACCGGCGTATATCGATGGCCATTGATCCGCACAGTGGCCACCGGACCAGAGTACAGGAGGAAAATCCAAGAAAGATCCATGTGGGGGAAGCCCATGCGCTTTAAGATTGCCATTTAGTAATCCCATTCAAGGGTGTCAAAGGCCTTGGAGGCATCTAAAAAGACTGCCACTGCTGGGATCTCAGGATCCATACTCTGCGGTACAGCAAAATTATGCGCTGTAGATCGGCCCGACATGAATCCGGATTGGTCTGGCCTAATCAAAAAAGTTATCAGGAGACTCAGGCGATTAGCAAGCACCTTCGCCAGAATCTTGGCGTCACAGTTTATAAGGGACAATGGATGATATGAATTGCAGCTTGTCGCAGGTTTATTGGGCTTCAGTATGGTAGTTAAGAGGGCCTCCCTCATAGTAGGTGGGAGAACTCCCAACTGTCTTGCCTCACGATAGACATCTCCCAGCCATGGCCCAGTGCAGCAATCTTTTGTGGCACCCCTACCCTATGACCTTGCCCAGTGCAGCAATCTTTTGTGGCACCCCCACCCCCAATTCCTTGGATTCCCCCATTACCAAAGTGCCCCTCAACTGTCCATAGCTCTTCTCACAAATATTTCTTTTGTTTTAAAGCGCTCGTAAAATCTGATTTTACTAATACACTCAGCTATTCACTTGAAATATAGCTATTTTATTTGCATCAGGCATATTAACCCTCTACGCTATTTTATCGTGAGTCAAAACTGCCACTGGACAAAACTCCCATCTCTCTCCCTAGCAAGAACATTCATCACAAGAGTTATCTTGACATTTGAATTCCTTCCTGAAGGCTGGACACACAAGGAACTTTCCAGCAGGTGCTTTTAAATCACAAGATTGGTAAGTTATTGCTAAACACAGTGCCCCCCTGAGGTCAGTGCTTCCCCCATCCAGGTCCGCACCCCGTGCTGCCGCACCGGTCGCACCGCCCCAAAGCCGGCCATGAAGGACAGCACTGCTTAAGAACTGCTCTCCTTTACTAAATATTGGAATTTAACTGATTATGAGATAAGTGTCTGCTTGAAGAAGTTCACGTTTGCTAAAGTTTTACATTTTGTGAATTGCACATTGAAGTAATGAGGTCAGCTATCAGATCGAAAATATTGAGTTAAAAATATTGTTTGGACAAAATATAATCTTAAGAGTATTGAGGACAAAAATATTGTGAAGGTAAGTTCCTATGGGTAAGCAATGTTTTACTATACTTAACTCCACATATATGTACTTTGACAATATACATATCTGCAAGGTAAGTAGATGTGAAGTTAAGAATAGTAAATCTATACTTACCTATTTGCCTTACTTTCTTGATATTGTGGTCCTTGATATTTTTGACAACACAATATTTTTAGCTTCAATATTCAGACACCCCATATTAGGGCCAAAAGGGCTGGATGTCTTTGAACATCTACTGAATTTGACCCCTGAAAATGCTAATAGGTTAAATGCGTCTGAGGTGTATGTCAAAGAACTGGATTTACATACTTACCAAGGTCTGCTCAGTATTAGATATGTTCTATTTTGGGATATTAACACATTCAAATGGAGAAAATGTTGAAGAGTATGTCTCAGAATTAGGGAAGCTTGAATCCAGCTTCATGTTTGCTACACATGGGAAGACAGCCTAAGGCATCAATGTATGTGGGATGCTGGAATACAATATAGAAAATATGAGGGATGAATTGCAACTGAAAGATAACACAGGATAACGTGAAATGTGACATATTGTGAAGAAAATAGAACATAGTTTATTGTGAGTGGGAAAAACAAGAAAATAAAAAGGACATTAATAATTTGGTACAGGCGGTAATTCGCAAGTCTAAAGATGCTCAGGTGATGATGACTTTACCAGAAAGGGATCCAGATGTGGAACAATGAGACATATGAACAATAACAAATATTTTCTAGAACTGATGGCAGTGTGTAAACGTTGTGGGAAAAGGATACTTTTCAAAAGTGTGCAGAACACCCAAAGCATTTAACAATGGCAATAAAGCAAGTGTGGAATGTGATTCAATAGTGTTACAAGTGGTTTGTGTGAAAGATGATGGATCAATGGATAAAGTAATAATTCAAGGGCATGTGAAAGAAATTGTATACAACTCAAGAGCCAAGTTGACAATTGTGTCAATGAAAGAGTCTGAAGAAAAAATCAAAGGGAAAGTGAAGCTGTACAAACCAGATGTAAAACCAGAAGAATATGGAGAGGAACCAATCAAAGTGTTTGAATATATCATTGGGGGAACAGTATACAAAGGGAAATATGCTTGGACCTCAATTCAAATCCAGTGATTATACTGAAAGAAGAAGCACACATAAAGAAAACAGGACAACTGATGTTATGAAAGGGTTAAGGGAGCCATTCAAAACATGAATAGTTTGCAAAGTAGTTCTCTGAGGTGATTCAAAACATGAATAGTTTCCAAAATAGTTCTCTGAGGTGTTTAGCAAACTCTTAGGGTGTATGAGAGGATATGTATATCAAATGAAGCTAGGCACACAATCTAAAATAGACAAGGTTATATGTGTGCCATTTTCAATAATTCAAAACTTGGTAGCAGCATAATAACAAATGTGGTTAAGGTCACTGTATGGTCATTGTCAGTGGTTGTAGCACACAAAATATGAGAGGACGCTAGGTTGTGCTAGGTTGTGCAACTATCTAAGTTAACTGAATACAAAATGTGTTTAGTTATTTATTTATTTGCAATTTTATATAGCACAGGCATGGCCTGAAGGCATTAGAGAGCATTACAACACACAGACTACTGATTTACATATGTTTACATTGATAGTAATTGAACTCGGACATTTACGTCAATATAAGTATACAGGAATTACCACAGGAGGCAGTTAGAACAACAGGGCAGAGGACATGAACAGCTAAACGAAGCAGATCAGGATGCATTGGAGTAAGTAAATAAGTGTAGTCAAGGGTAAATTGACCAAGATGTCTATCAAATAGGAGGAGCCTGAGGTAGTTTTTGAAGTTTGGTAGGCAGGTGGTTAGACGGAGTAAGGGAGTAAGGGAGGCAAAGAGTTCCAGATTCTTTTTTATGTATTGTTCTCGTCTGAAGGTGGAGGGGGTTTCAAGAGCAGGGATTGGGCATTTCTGGAACCCCTATTACACTGGCCGCCGAAATGTGGTCACATTCGGTGAGACCTACGACGATGCATGCTGCAGCATGTAGTGTTGTTCTTAGTTGGCCTTGGTGAACTTTGGGAATGCCTGAGAGTAGGGTAATTCCATAGTCTAGTCTAGAGAGAATTAGAGGCTAAACCACTGTTTTGAGGTCTTGTTCCGGAATCGGTTGTCTGATGCCCCAAAGCTGCCTAAATCGGTGTCATGAGCAGTTGGCCATTGTTGCTATGGGCTGTGGAGATTAAGACAATTTTCCAGGGTGATTCTGAGTGATCTGGCACTCGTGACGATGGCAGGGTGGCCTACGAAGGCGGGAAGGTTGGCCATCCTTTCTTGTACGTGCGTTTTTGCTTTCAGAGATGAGATCAGAAGAAATTCAGTTTTAGTTGAGTTGAGTTTAAAATGGTGGTTAGACATCCAGTTTTGAATCATTGAGAGTGTATTTGAGTGCTGCATCATCTTGGGAGATTTTTAAGTATATTTGGGTATCGTTGGCGTAGAGATGGAAGAGAATCCCAGAGTTTCTGGGAATCACACAGAGTGATTCTAGGTAGAGGTTGAAGATGGTTGGGGAAAGGACTGAACTGTGGGGGACACCTTGATGAACGCAGAATGGTCTTGAACATGAGTTGCCTGTTTTCACAATTTGGCAACTGTTGGATAGGTAAGAGGAAAACCAGTTGAGGACCATTTCTCCACATCCCATGCGTAGCTCAATAATACAAAGGAGGTCATGATGGTTGAGAGTATCGAATGTGGCATATAAATCCGGGAGGGCCTGGAGGCAGGAGTTGCCAGAGTCAAAGATTTCAAGGTAATCATCAACTATTTGGAGGATCGCAGTTTCTGTACTGTGACCCTGGTGGAAACCTGATGGAGACTGTCTAGGAGGTTGTTTGGTTGGAAGTGTGCGGCTAGTTGTGATGCTAATCAGTTTTCAATTACTTTGCCAAAAAATGGGAGTGTGGAGTCTGGGCAGTATTTGTACAAGTTCTCTGGATCAAGAGTTAGATTTTTTGAGAGCGGAGTGATTTGACCCATTATTAGTCGTTCGGGGAAGAGGCCCTGATTAAGAAAGGAACTGACCAAGGTGGTCCATATGGGAGGTAGGTATGTGGCAAGAAATTTGCTTATAGATCCTGGAATAGCATCCTGATGATGGTTAGAGGGTTTTAATTTGGAGATATTTCGTAGTAGGTCCTGCTCGGACATTGGAGAGAAAGATCACCATGGTTGTCTTGAGTTGCATGGTAGCGATTCAACCATTTCAAGGGAGTCGATGATGGGAAGTGAACAATGGATATCACTAACATTTTTATCAAAGAAATCCACAAAATCATTGCAAAGGGACACGGATGGCTTGGGAGCTGAAGTGATAGAGGGGTTAGTAGACTGGGCAATAAACTCAAACAAGTGTTTTAGTCTATTCTTTGCAGAATTCACAAGGGCTCTAATATTGGAAGATTTAGCTCTGACTATTTAGTCTTTGTATTGTTTTCTCGCTATGCGAAGCTTAGTTATACTCAGGAAAAATTGTGCTTTTCTCCATCCTTTCTTGTATTTTCTGGTAAGCTTTCATTCTTCATAGAGCTCTTTAGAAAACCAGGACATAGAGGGTTTTGGCCTGGATAATTTGCACCTCAGTGGTGGATTCCATGCAGTAGTTGAACTTGTTGGTGGCCTTTTTGATGTCAAGATGGGGTGTGATCGCAATTAGGGTGGGAATGGCAGTGATGGCCATGGCTTCTGTGTCAAAGAAGGATGTGTCTCTAAACCATATTTTCTTTCTTTTTGGGTTGCCCATACGGTTTGGTGTAAGAGCCAGTTAGAGAGAAAGGGGTCTGCATGTGACCAAACCAGTCAACTGGAATGGGGTCAGATGTCTTTAGGGAGGGGGAGTTGGAGTGTGTCACTCACAGTCATTGAATGTCACTCCCAGTTACACTGAAATTATGAAAATGACACACATAAGCAATCTGAAAACTTGGCAGATGATCCAGTTGAGGACTGATAGTGCTGTGCAGCGCGAAGAAGGGCAGGAGGCTCTCTCACTGACACCGTGCAGAAAAAGAAGCAGAAAATTCATGCTGTGGCACTCACCATGGACCACACTAGGGCATCCGCTGTCCCTAGCAATGGCAGCGCGGTGCCATGCTGCAGCCAATTTCACCACCACAGGCCCAGTCTCAGGTAAGTAAGGTCAGGCCCACCCTGCAGCAACACTCCTCAAAGTGCAACGGAATGGGAGAGTGGGGCTCCCCAGGCCTCATTGCACTACATCTCACCGTCTGATTAACACTGCCTCTGGCCCAGGTAGGGATAGGTCGCTCCATGTTGCACTGCCGCCCCAATCTGCAGCGCACACCAGCGACATGCACTGGCCTCCCAGTCCACACTGCGGAGTCGGGGCAGCTTCATCCCCCACTAATCAGCACCACAGCCTCATCTATGTTCTCCAGTCCTTGTTTCCCGTCCCCTTGCTTCCATTGACCGTCCATTACCCGAAAGCTCACTGAACTGCATTAAACATCATCACGGTGCTCTGAGCCAGCAGCTGGGGGAGCGAAACTGGCCCTATCCACCTCAAAATTTTTGTAGTAAACAAGTATCCACTTGAAATATTGCAGAAAATATTTTCAATGCTACGCGGAGAGAAAATCTTTTCTACACTAGAGGAAATCTCAGCTTAAATTATATGAAAATTCTAAGAATCTTAAAGCCTTTGTCACCTGCTTTGGAAGTTTTAGATGGCTTAGTGGAGTTACAGTGTACCAGATGGTATGCAGGGATATGGGCTAAAACAATGAGGAGCATGATGACAGAATGAGGAGGGCTTTAAAGAGAATAAAATTGAGTGGATTGACATTAAAAAATGAAAAAGGTAAGTTCTGGAAAGAGGATCTGCGTTATTTAGGACACTGGTTATTAAGAGATCAAATCAAGAAAGAAGAACTGGTGAAAGCTTTAAAGAAATGTCCGTTCTTAAAACAAACGAAGACTAAGGGCCAGATGCATGAAGAATCCACTTCTGCGATTCTCTAATAGCAATTTTTAAGAAATCGCTATTTCTGATTCACAAAATGGTATGTATCATATTTGCGTTTCGGTGATAGCGATTTCTTAAAAATCGCAAATTTATTACTGAATTGCAAATAGCAATTCTGAGCCCATTCGTACCTATGGGCCTGTAGCACCTATTTGCGATTTTTTTGCATTTCCCAAATTACGAATTCCTAACTGGAATTCGCAATTTAGGAAATGCTAAACCCCAGGGTGCTGGGGGCCTAAGGCCTCCTCTGCTGCACCCCAAAAAAATATTTCAGGACATGTAAAGAGCACACATGCCAATGCTTTTTCAAAATTTGCATATGGTTACCACCATGGTTAATGCCCAATTCGCATTAAGGAAAAGCTTGATACATGTGCATAAGAAATCGCAAATAAGGACTCCTTATTTGCGATTTTCTAATTAGAGAATCGCAATTTGCAATTCTCTAAACCGGCTCCCAATTTTAGGGAATCGCTATTTTAGCGATTCCTTAAAATTGCATAGCGAATGCCTTTCATACATCCTGATAGACATTTTTGCATTCGCAAACGGCCATTTGCACCGTTTGCAAATGAAAAACCGCTTGATACATCTGGCCCCAAATTCCATTCTTAGGTATGGCAGAATTCTATAGCAAGATTGTATCCAACTTCCTAGGCAGCATGCAATTTATGAGGAGACTATTAAACATTAATTTGAGAGGGACAGAGCCTGCTAATCAGAATTTGAAATGATGACAGGAAAGCCTGAACATGGTAACAGTATTTGGAATTTTTTAATCACAATGTAACAATATCATAATATGTGATGCTAAGCAATTAGGGGAGATCAAATGAAAAAACAAGGAGGAGGAGAAAGGACCAATATACTTATGCTGAGGACTCTGAAATGGTCAGAGAATAACTACTTTATTAAAGAGAGAGAAGGTTTAGCTGTATGCTGGGCAATGGAAAGATTCAAGATTTTTTTGTGAGAAGGTAAATTCACACTAACGACAGATCACAAGCCCTTCAACAACATATTTACAAGGGTAGGAATAGATTCAGTATCTAGTTGCATATATAAATGAGTGGTTACATTAGAAGAGAGTAACTATGAAAGAGAATACATACTGGGAGGGCCGCGGAAGGGGCGGGGTGGGGAGGCTGATTGCAACGGGGCTAATGAGAACTATGCCAGATAGGTTTCGGCCATGAGGAACACATGGCAATCAGCAAGACGAAGGAAAGATTGTAACACAGTTGCTGGTGGTCAGGAATAGGCACTTGGGTGGAGAGGACAGTGAGGGAGTGCTTGGAATGTAATGTTTGCGTAAAGTTCACAAGGTAGGTATACAACTTATGAAGCAAAGGGAATTACCAGATAAGTCTGTAATGCCAATTGAGCTCTCCTCAAATCAGTCCACATGGAAACATGGCCTAAGCGTTTAATGACTGTAGCGTGGAATATTGTAGATGGACTATCACATGTCCTCAATATGATGACCAACATCGAAAACAAAAATATCCAGGAGGTATGTACCTAATAGCAAGTATAGATTTACTACTCTTAACTCCACATCTTCATACCTTGAAGACACATTTTTGTCATCAAGGTACCTATGTTGTGAAACCTAGGCATATAAAATCTATACATACATACCTGTAAATATTTTTGTCATTAATATTTTGGTCATGATATTGTGGTCACTCATTTTTCCACCTTGGATATTGCACTTGTTTGCAGGAGCTGCATGGCTTTCAATTTGCTCTGTCACATTCTTCTATCAGTGGAAAGTTAGCAGCTTGATTTCAGGCAAATCGAAGACATTTGTTAATCTGCTCAGGGACAGCAGTAAAACTTGGTATTTCGCATTGCAGCTCTCACAAACCCTCGTGGTCTCTTGTCCACCAAAGCCAACAGTGAACCCATTGCAGTGCCCCGTGCATAGCTCTGCAGGTTGGTTTTAAGGGAATGCTGCTTCCTCTTGGCATCTTAGCTCTAGTGACCCCAGACATACTTACTCCTGGAGTGCATATGATCAACACAACCGACCCAGGCACTTGAGGCTGCAGTCCTCCTGTGAATCTCAACACACCTATAACACAATAACTATCATTGTAAAATGAGGGTTTGGTGCAGAGAATAAAGGCTTTTAGACCTGTTGCTCGGAAGAAAAACAACCATGTGTGATTATTAAATGCATTTGTTTTTACACACCTTTAGCAAGGATTTTCGAATGTAAATGTTTCCCTTATCAACACTATGGCCCTCATTACAAACGTGGCGGTAAATGCCGCTTACCGCCATGCAGAAGACTGCCAACATACAGCTGCGCCCGCGGAATTCCACTACAGCTATTACGACCCACAGCTCGGAATCCGCCATAATACAGACACCCACAGAAGTCCGCCACACCAAAGGTAAGTGATGAACTGGCGATAACAAAATCTCCACCGTCACGCCAATAGGAATACGCCCACACTATCACAACCCACGAATACATGCGGCGGTCTTTCAACCGCGGTATTCCATTGGCGGTACACAACGCCGCGCTCAAAATATACACACATTTACAAAACACAACCACATTGGACAATTTGAAATACACACACCTGAAACACATGCACACACCACACCTACACACCCAATCCAATATAAAACACACACCCACATCACCCACAAACCCTTACTACCAGAATTCTGATATCACGCCAGAGAGAGACACCACCATAAACAACACCAGCATCCACAGACACACAACACCATCACTTACACAACATCCACGCACCTCAAACAATACACAACAACACATCCCCTCACACATCACAACACACACCACCTCACACATCACCCACACCACATCATGGCACCTCAACGACACCCCAGGTTCTCTGAAGAGGAGCTCAGGGTCATGGTGGAGCAAATCGTCCGGGTAGAGCCACAGCTATTCGGATCACAGGTGCAGCAGACTTCCATTGCAAGGAAGATGGAGCTATGGCACAGAATCGTCGACAGGGTCAATGCAGTGGGACAGCATCCCAGAACACAGAATGACATCACGAAGAGGTGGAACGACCTACGGGGGAAGATGCGTTCCGTGGTCTCCAGACACCAGATTGCTGTACAGAGGACTTGCGGTGGACCCCTACCTCATCACCCACAACTAACAACATGGGAGGAGCAGGTCTTGTCAATACTGCATCTGAGGGCCTTGCAGGAGTAGCAGGAGGACTGGACTCTGGTAATTCCAAGCTTTACTATTATATCCCCCACCCTACCTGCATGCCATCACATACTCCCACCCTCACCCCCTTCACTCCAACACCTCACATATGACCCACTATCACAACCCACCCATCCCAACACCAAGCCCTGCATGCAACACCAAAGCATGGACACCCATTACCAAAGCATGTCCACTACAGATACCCCTCAGACCCTCAAACCAAATATCACACAAGGACCAAGACAAGAATGCAAGCACTGGAGTACAGGGTCACTCACCAATTGCACATGATGGTACACACAGATGCAATAATCATGCCTTTACACCCCTGCAGGACCCCAACCCAACGTCACCGGACAGGAGGTACCAGACATATCTAGTCCCCCCACAGAAGAGACCCACAGTAATGACAGCAGCTCTGCACAAATGGATCAAGATGACCAGCCCATCAGGGACCTTGGGACAGTCGGTTCCCCTGACACTGGAACAGGCCACCACAGACCCTCCCCCCTCAGGAAACACCAGCACAGCACCCACAAAGCGGGCCCACCCCTCTGTCCACAGGACACGTCAAGGAGCAGTGTCTCCACCACTACAGGGAACTCAGGCAAACCCACCAACCCAAGACAATCAGGGACCTGGGGGCAGTGGCAGTGGGCACACGGTTCAGGGCACAGAGGCTCAGGAAAACAGGGAAACAGGGAGGACTGCTGTGCGACAGGGGGAGGACAGGCCAAGGGAACCCACTCTCCACAAGGCCCTCTCCAACATCATGGGAGCTTACCATCATTCCCAGGAGATGATGGCAACGGTACTGGCCAAGTTTCAGGAGACCCAGCGGCTGCAGGAGGAACACTACCTGGGGATCAGGGAGGACCTGAAGTCCATAAACAACACCCTGGTCACCATTACATGGGTGCTGCAAGACCTTGTCAACACCAGGAGGGACACTGTGGCACAACAAGGGGCCCCTGTCACTAGCCTAGACGATGAACAGCCCTCCACCTCCGCCGGAGCTAGTGGACAGGAGGCACCGCCACAGGAACACGACACCAGCACCCCACCCCCTGCAGATGGAGAACCACCCCGCAAACGGTCCCTGAGATCCAGGAACAAGACAGAGAACATTGCCAAGACCCCCGCCAGGAAATGAGACCCCCCTGAATGTCACCCTTCTGTCCCACTTTGTCACCCTGTCAATCCTCAAACTGCCATTGCTCCACTTCCTATGCCCCTTTGGACAATGCACCTGTGAAACAAATAGACTGGACTCTGCCATGGACATTCCTCCACCATCACCCCTGCCCATTTTACAACCCCCTCCACTTATTTGCACAGAAATAAACACACTTCAACCACAAAACAATCTGGAGTCAGTCTGTGCTTTCACAAACGTGTAATTGCAATAACCATGGAATAAAGCAATGCCAATTTAATTGTTCACATACCGATGTAACACAGCTGTAGGGCTGGAGGAAATATAGCAGAGGGCACAAAGTGGGACCCACATCTGTGAAATGGAAAGGCAAAGTGACAAGTCAGGGTCCATACACTGAGTGAAAATGACAGACTTATGCTAGCTCCAACAATAGTATGAGATGTGGGAGGCAGTGACATCTTCTTACCTGTGTCTTACTGGAAGTATTGCATGATTATGTTGTTTCTGTTGTCGCTATCCTCTTCTTCTGCCTCCTCTTCTTCACTGTCCACAGGCTCCACAGCTGTCACAAGACCACCAGCTGGACCATCCTCCTGCAGAAAAGGCACCTGTCGTCGCAAAGCCAGGTTGTGCAGCAGACAGCAGGCCACGATGATCTGGCACACCTTCTTTGGTGAGTAGTAGAGAGAACCACCTGTCATATGGAGGCACAGGAACCTGGCCTTCAGAATGCCGAAGGTCCTTTCAATCACCCTCCTAGTTTGCCCATGTGCCTCATTGTAGCGTTACTCTGCCCTTGTCCTTGGATTTCTCACTGGGGTCAGTAGCCATGAATGGTTGGGATAACCAGACAAACACACCATCTGCACATTCATTGAATGGTAGCTCTTCCGGTTTCTGTACACCTGTTCACTCCTGCGGGGGTTACCAAGGCCACATGTGTCCCATCTATTGCACCTATGATGTTGGGGATATGTCCCAGGGCATAGAAGTCACCTTTCACTGTGGGCAAATTCTCCACCTGAGGGAACATGATGTAGCTGCACATGTGTTTCAGCAGGGCAGACAACACTCTGGACAACACGTTAGAGAACATTGGCTGGGACATCCCTGATGCAATGGCCACTGTTGTTTGAAAGGAACCCCTTGCCAGGAAATGGAGCACTGACAGGACCTGCACTAGAGGGGGTATTCCTGTGGGATGGCGGATAGCTGACATCAGGTCTGGCTCCAACTGGGCACACAGTTCATGGATTGTTGCACTATCAAGTTTGTAGGTGACTATTACGTGTCTCTCTTCCATTGTCGACAGGTCCACCAGCGGTCTGTACACCGGAGGATGCTGCCATCTCATCACCTGCCCTAGCAGACATGCCCTATGGACAAGAACAGCGAGCAAGTAGTCAGCCAACACGGAGGTATCACAAAATGTCATTTGCACACATTTATTAGTCCACAATGTGCCTGTTACTGTGTGTATTTTAGGCCTGCATTGGTGTGACGCAGTTAATATTAATGCCATGTGGCCCCCTGAAATGGCGGCTGCCTGACCTGTAAGGTTGGACAAGGGGATATGAGGTAACGGCGCTGGCGTTGTACACTGTTGCGGTAGGTGGTCGAAGACCGCGGCGCAATCCTGCATTGGTTAACGTTGGACCCTATGGGGCCGAGGAGCCAATGACGATGTACGCCGGCGGTGACGGTACGTACTGCCACGGACGTGACCGCCATTTTCTGTCTGTACACTCACTTGATACCTGACCATCAACAGGAGAGGACCTACACTAAAAGTGCTGCTGTGACCTCATTCTGGAAGCGACGATGGCTCATGTGTCTGGGGAAAGGGCCCCTGCCTTCACTTCGGAGGAGTTGGAGAAACTAGAGGATGGGGTCCTCCCCCAGTACACACCACTGTACGGTTCTCCAGACAAACAGGTGAGTACACTGTGAGCATGCTGCATGGGCAACGCCTGTTTGGAGTGGTGTGGATGAAAGATAAATGGGGGGGGACTGAGGACTGCATGTGTGGACGGTGAGTGTATGTGCGTCAGGGCAAGGGTGGGAACGTGGGCCAATGAGTATGACGGTCCGGCCGGGTAAAGATTTTCCTTTTCCCCTGTACTATTCCTGTAGGTCAGCGCCCACCAGAAGAAGGCTATTTGGCCATTTGGCTATTTGGCACCCATTGCATGGGTGCTGCAAGACCTTGTCAACACCAGGAGGGACACTGTGGCACAACAAGGGGCCCCTGTCACTAGCCTAGACGATGAACAGCCCTCCACCTCCGCCGGAGCTAGTGGACAGGAGGCACCGCCACAGGAACACGACACCAGCACCCCACCCCCTGCAGATGGAGAACCACCCCGCAAACGGTCCCTGAGATCCAGGAACAAGACAGAGAACATTGCCAAGACCCCCGCCAGGAAATGAGACCCCCCTGAATGTCACCCTTCTGTCCCACTTTGTCACCCTGTCAATCCTCAAACTGCCATTGCTCCACTTCCTATGCCCCTTTGGACAATGCACCTGTGAAACAAATAGACTGGACTCTGCCATGGACATTCCTCCACCATCACCCCTGCCCATTTTACAACCCCCTCCACTTATTTGCACAGAAATAAACACACTTCAACCACAAAACAATCTGGAGTCAGTCTGTGCTTTCACAAACGTGTAATTGCAATAACCATGGAATAAAGCAATGCCAATTTAATTGTTCACATACCGATGTAACACAGCTGTAGGGCTGGAGGAAATATAGCAGAGGGCACAAAGTGGGACCCACATCTGTGAAATGGAAAGGCAAAGTGACAAGTCAGGGTCCATACACTGAGTGAAAATGACAGACTTATGCTAGCTCCAACAATAGTATGAGATGTGGGAGGCAGTGACATCTTCTTACCTGTGTCTTACTGGAAGTATTGCATGATTATGTTGTTTCTGTTGTCGCTATCCTCTTCTTCTGCCTCCTCTTCTTCACTGTCCACAGGCTCCACAGCTGTCACAAGACCACCAGCTGGACCATCCTCCTGCAGAAAAGGCACCTGTCGTCGCAAAGCCAGGTTGTGCAGCAGACAGCAGGCCACGATGATCTGGCACACCTTCTTTGGTGAGTAGTAGAGAGAACCACCTGTCATATGGAGGCACAGGAACCTGGCCTTCAGAAGGCCGAAGGTCCTTTCAATCACCCTCCTAGTTTGCCCATGTGCCTCATTGTAGCGTTACTCTGCCCTTGTCCTTGGATTTCTCACTGGGGTCAGTAGCCATGACTGGTTGGGATAACCAGACAAACACACCATCTGCACATTCATTGAATGGTAGCTCTTCCGGTTTCTGTACACCTGTTCACTCCTGCGGGGGTTACCAAGGCCACATGTGTCCCATCTATTGCACCTATGATGTTGGGGATATGTCCCAGGGCATAGAAGTCACCTTTCACTGTGGGCAAATTCTCCACCTGAGGGAACATGATGTAGCTGCACATGTGTTTCAGCAGGGCAGACAACACTCTGGACAACACGTTAGAGAACATTGGCTGGGACATCCCTGATGCAATGGCCACTGTTGTTTGAAAGGAACCCCTTGCCAGGAAATGGAGCACTGACAGGACCTGCACTAGAGGGGGTATTCCTGTGGGATGGCGGATAGCTGACATCAGGTCTGGCTCCAACTGGGCACACAGTTCATGGATTGTTGCACTATCAAGTTTGTAGGTGACTATTACGTGTCTCTCTTCCATTGTCGACAGGTCCACCAGCGGTCTGTACACCGGAGGATGCTGCCATCTCATCACCTGCCCTAGCAGACATGCCCTATGGACAAGAACAGCGAGCAAGGAGTCAGCCAACACGGCGGTATCACAAAATGTCATTTGCACACATTTATTAGTCCACAATGTGCCTGTTACTGTGTGTATTTTAGGCCTGCATTGGTGTGACGCAGTTAATATTAATGCCATGTGGCCCCCTGAAATGGCGGCTGCCTGACCTGTAAGGTTGGACAAGGGGATATGAGGTAACGGCGCTGGCGTTGTACACTGTCGCGGTAGGTGGTCGAAGACCGCGGCGCAATCCTGCATTGGTTAACGTTGGACCCTATGGGGCCGAGGAGCCAATGACGATGTACGCCGGCGGTGACGGTACGTACTGCCACGGACGTGACCGCCATTTTCTGTCTGTACACTCACTTGATACCTGACCATCAACAGGAGAGGACCTACACTAAAAGTGCTGCTGTGACCTCATTCTGGAAGCGACGATGGCTCATGTGTCTGGGGAAAGGGCCCCTGCCTTCACTTCGGAGGAGTTGGAGAAACTAGTGGATGGGGTCCTCCCCCAGTACACACCACTGTACGGTTCTCCAGACAAACAGGTGAGTACACTGTGAGCATGCTGCATGGGCAACGCCTGTTTGGAGTGGTGTGGATGAAAGATAAATGGGGGGGGACTGAGGACTGCATGTGTGGACGGTGAGTGTATGTGCGTCAGGGCAAGGGTGGGAACGTGGGCCAATGAGTATGACGGTCCGGCCGGGTAAAGATTTTCCTTTTCCCCTGTACTATTCCTGTAGGTCAGCGCCCACCAGAAGAAGGCTATTTGGCGTGCCATCGCCAAAGACGTCCGGACCCTGGGGGTCCACCACAGATGGAGCACCCACTGCCGTAAAAGATGTGAGGACCTTCGCCGCTGGAGCAAGAAGACAGCGGAGGCCCAGCTGGGGATGGCCTCCCAACGTGGGAGGGGTGCCCGTCGCACCATGACCCCCCTGATGTTCCGGATTCTGGCGGTGGCTTATACGGAGTTGGATGGGCGCTTGAAGGCATCACAGCAGCCACAAGGGGGTAAGTACACTCTCATTCAGCTGACTCTGTGCATGTTACGAGGTATCTGGGTGGGGGAGGTGGGTAGTGGGTTCCCCTAGGCCAGGGCGAGCTTGGTAGGCAAGGTCCCTTGTGAGGCAGGCTCAGTGGCATCCCAACCCCACTAGTGGTTAGTTTCATCTACACCTAGTCAGGCTCCTGTGACTTCCATGTGTGCAGCAATTGGGCTTAGGCCTTGTACCCCATGGGCACGTGATTAATCTAGGAACTATAAGTGCATGGCGTAGTGCAGAGGGCTGCTGTGTCTGTAGCGTCCGCCAACGGTAGTGGTGTTGCATGCGCTCAACATGTCTTTTTCTGTCTCACCCCCCTTTTTGTGGTTTCCCTGTTCTTGTGTGCAATAGCATCATCAGGCGGAGGAGCATTGGCACCGGAGCAGGAGGGAGCAGCATCCCACTTGGCCCTGGAGGGTGAAACAACGGAGTCTGAAGCCACCAGTGGGACTGAGGGCGAGGGGAGCTCCAAGGCGGGGACAGGAGCTGACAGCAGTGACAGCGATTCCTCCTCTGATGGGAGCTCCCTTGCAGTGGCGGGCCCCTCTGTGCCCCCGCATCAACAGGTACAGCCGCCACCCCCCCTACCAGCGCCGCCCTCCCAGCAGCCCCTCAGCGTGTGTCCTGTGCCCGCTCACCCAGGAGGGTGGGCGTCTCCTTCGCCCCAGGCACCTCAGGCCCTGCCCCAGTCAGCCCTGCTGCCCTCAGTGAGCAGGCTATTGACCTCCTGAGATCCCTCACTGTTGGGCAGTCTACCATTCTGAATGCCATCCAGGGTGTTGAGAGGCATTTGCAACAAACAAATGCATACCTGGAGGGAATTCATTCTGGCCAGGCAGCCCAACAGAGAGCATTTAGGGCTCTGGCCTCAGCACTGATGGCAGCCATTGTCCCGGTGTCCAGCCTCCCCCTCCAACTTCCTCTACCCAGACACAATCCACTGTACCTCAGCCTATCCCAAGCACACCATCAGACCAGCATGCACACACATCAACACACAAGGGTGGCTCAGGCAAACATAAGCACCACACATCCCACAAACACTCACACAAGCATCATACCCATGCACACATACCAACATCCACTGCCTCCACTGTGTCCCCTCCTCCACGTCTCCCTCCTCCCTCCCAGTCTCATCTCCACTCACACCTGCATGCACTACATCCTCAGCCACTACTTCCATCACAGCACGCCCATCACCACACATTGCTCACGTGCACTCACCACCCCTACTACCATTCACACATTCCTTGTGTCCTCTCCCAGTGTGTCTGTGAGACCTCCTCCCAAAGTACACAAACGCAGGCACACACCCACCCAACAGCCATCCACCTCACATCAGCCTCCAGCCCATGCACCTTCACCCACGTTCAGCAAACGTACACCTCCTACAACCACTACCTCTACCTCCACTCCCAAACCCCCTCCATCTACCCGTCCCAGTGTGTCTAAAAAACTTTTCCTGACTAATATTGACCTCTTCCCTACACCTCCCCCCCCCTTCCCCTAGGGCCAGGCTTTCCAGGTCCCAGCCCAGCACCTCAGCCATCACATCCCCAGGCACAGTGGTGCCAGCAACTGCGGGGTATTGGAGTGCGCCAACCATCAGGGCTGCCAGTGTGCCACAGAGCGAGGGCAAGGACATTCCGCCACCTGTAAATGTGAAAAAAGTGCCCACATCCCAGAGGGAGAAGCCAAAAACACCTGCCACCAAGCGGTCAGGGAAAACGAAAGGGGATAGTGGCAAGACACGCCACCATCAAAGGTGGGGGAGGGCCAACAACCGAAGGGCAGGTCAGGAGAGGGCATGGTGGCACCGACTGAGGGACCAGTGTCACACCTTCTGTCCACGTCGACGCCAACCTGTACAGCGGAGAACACCGCCACCTGCACCGCCACATACCCCGCTGCCAGCACTGCCGCCACAGAGCCCGCAGCCAGCACCGCCGCCACAGACCTTGCCACCAGCATCGCCGCCACAGAGCCCGCAGCCAGCACTGCAGCCACAGACCCCGCAGCCAGCACCGCCGCCACAGAGCACGCAGCCAGTACCGCCACCACAGAGCCCGCAGCCAGCACCTCTGCCACAGATCCCGCAGCCAGCACCACCACAACAAAGCCGGCCGTCAGCACCGCCAGCACCGCCGACACAGACCCCGCAGCCAGCACCGCCACGACTGACACTGCCGCAAGCACCGCTAGCGGCCCCGTGACATCCTCAGACAGTGGCACCACGCAAACATGGCTACCATCCCAAGTGGTCAGTCATCCGAGGCTGATGGTGAGTTCCAGGACCATGGGCAGCTTCCATGAAGCATCACTGTCATCACAGTAGTCACCTGCATATGGAATGCGAAGCCGCAGCAGTGTGGGGTATGTCTCTGCCTCCATGGCGTATCATCCTACCTGTACCTCGGCAATCTCGTGGCACACACACCCAGGCGAGTGCATTGTTCTGGCCACAATGCACGTGGAGTACTCTGGGCACAAAACCCCCTCCAGAATCAGTGGAGAAAGGCATCCACTAACACAGTCCTTCGCAGGATGAAGCACTCTGGGCACAGAGCCCCCTCCAGAACCAGTGGAGAAAGGCATCCACTACCTCAGTCCTTGGCAGGATGAAGCACTCTGGGCACAAAGCCCCCTCCAGAACCAGTGGAATATCTCATCCACTACCTCAGTCCTTGGCAGGATGAAGCACTCTGGGCACAAAGCCCCCTCCAGAACCAGTGGAGATTGTTATCCACTTGAGAGACTGTGGCTGTGCACTCACCAGGATGACACAGTGGGCAAACCACCCACTGAAAAGACTTGAGAGACTGTGGCTTTGCACTCCCCAGGATGCAGCAGTGGGCAAACCACCCACTGGAGAGACTTGAGAGACTGTGGCTTTGCACTCCCCAGGATAAAGCGGTGGGCAAACCACCCAGTGGAAAGACTTGTGAGACTGTGGCTTTGCACTTCCCAGGATGCAGCAGTGGGCAAACCACCCACTGAAAAGACTTGAGAGACTGTGGCTTTGCACTCCCCAGGATAAAGCAGTGGGCAAACCACCCAGTTGAAAGACTTGAGAGACTGTGGCTTTGCACTCCCCAGGATGCAACAGTGGGCAAACCTCCCACTGAAAAGACTTGAGAGACTTCGGCTTTGCACTCCCCAGGATAAAGCAGTGGGCAAACCACCCACTGGAAAGACTTGAGAGACTGTGTCTTTGCACTCCCCAGGATAAAGCAGTGGGCAAACCACCCACTGGAAAGACTTGAGAGACTGTGGCTTTGCACTCCCGAGGATACATCAATGGGCATGGAGCCCCCTTGTGGAGCAGTGGCGTTGTGCGTTCATCAGGCTGAGGTGCCCTCCCTCCCCCTGAGGTGCCTATATATTTTCTATCTGATGCCCCTCCAGTGTTCTCTCCGTTTGGAGTCAGGTATCATGTGTGGGCCTCGCCCATGCATTTTGGGCCCAGTGGTCCACGGACAATGATTGGTGCACTATCCGGACTTGTGTAGTTGGTGTACATAATTGTATATACTGGATTTGGAATTTTGACTAATGGATTTTTATTGATTACAATCGTGACAATCATTTCATTTTGTCCTTGCGTTATTCAAGGGGGGGTGTATATGTAATGTTGCAGCATGTATTTGTGTGTACGGTGTTGTGGGTGAGGGTGGGGGGGTGGGGGTGTTGCGTGTTGTGTGTGTGTGTCACTCTCTTTTCCATCCCCCCTCCCCTGTGTTGTAGGTGCAGTACTCACTGTGGTCGTTGCCGCCGTCGTTGGAGCTCCTGATAGAGGAGCAGGAAGACCATTGCCGGCAGTATCTGTAAATCGGGCTCCATGGCGTCCTTGTTCCTCGTGGGGTGTGGAGATGTGAGTGTTTTCCCTTCTATGTACTGTTTCCGCCATGTTTTTATTTGCGTTGGTTCCGCCCCGGAAAAGGTGTCAGATAGCCGTGTTTTGATAGGTTGGGTGGTACACTGTCTCCCGTCTGTCTGTTGGCGGTGTCCGCCGCGTTGTTTGTTTGTACTGCAGTGGTGGTCGGAGTGTTAAAGTGGCTGTCTATGTTGGCGGTTTCCGCCACGGTCGTAATCCCATTTTTTTTTCAGCCGGCCTGTTGGCGGTATTACCACCACTTTAACACCGACCGCCAGGGTTGTAAGGAGGGCCCATGTGCCTGAGCTGTGATGAAGTTCCTCCCTTTCCCGTTAACCAGCATATGCCCTGGCAGCCACCCTACCCTTTCTACCAACCTCGCCCCATGATGCCGTACATGCCTTTTTTAGGCAGAGGCCGGGGCAGAGGAAGAGGCAGAAGAAGAGGCAGAGGCAGACGAGTACAATGGGCTATGGAGGAACCGAAGATGATTACCAGGAGTCAGGGCAAAAGCCAACCCCCGAGAACTTAGTAGTTAATCTCTCCACTAGACACCTCACCAAGATTGAAATCGGGGTGCTCAACCGAGGCCTTGGTTTTGTCCCCACACCGACTGAGGATTTTTTCAGGCTAAATTGTGAACTCTCACAATTTTTCCGTAAAATAAGACTACAATTTTACTTCTCAGACATGTCATCTGATAATATCAAAGCAGACTCTGGATTAAGACCAAAATCGACATTCATCCCACCCCCTACAACCATTCCATGCAAAGTCCTAGCCTTTGAAAAAGCGGTTTTAACAGACCTAGCAATGCTACATCTGAAACGCCCTTTCATGAATATTTCTACAATCGAAAGAGAAGCCTTAAGAACGTTGGCTGGAGATACTTCTATTGTTATCAAACAGGCAGATAAGGGAGGGGCCATAGTGATAATGGATACCGGAGACTACCGACTTGAGTGTCTACGGTTGTTGAGCGATGACACTTACTATGCTAAGATTCATAGGGACCCCACCACTAGATTACAATCTCAGATCAAGTCTATGATTCTAGAGGCAACCAGCCACGCGTGGATCTCTCCTAAAGAGGCGGCCTTTTTGGACACTTTACATCCTAAAGTTCCATACTTCTACTGCCTTCCTAAGATCCACAAGGGTACCTTGCCACCCCCGGGACGGCCAATTGTGTCTGGTATTGGGTCTCTATTAGAACCATTGTCAGTTTTTTGCGATCATTTCTTACAACCTTTGGTGAAGAAATCCTCTACCTATTTGCAGGATACCAAGGATGTACTAAATCTGATTGAATTAATCAATGATACAGTCGATGTCCATGGTCTGATTACTCTGGGCGTTGAGGCACTATATACAAACATTCCACAGGACGCAACATTGCAGGTAGTGGAAACTACGCTGCTAGACAATAGCGAGGGTCTCACGTCACCTGTCTCATTTATTATGCAGTGTGCCACTTTGGCGATGACTGAAATTTTTTTTCAATTTGAAGATCAATTCTACCACCAGATAAGGGGTACCTGCATGGGAAGCACTTTTGCTCCCAGTTTGGCATGTCTGTATATGTACAATTTTGAAAAATAATTCATTTTACCATCTACCAACCCGTTTACTACCAACATTAAACTATGGCGTCGTTATATCGATGACATTTTGATAGTATGGCATGGTCCCCTTACAACTGCAGCAAGTTTCACAGACTGGGTTAACACTCTCAATTCCTTTCTGAAATTCACATCTACAGTGTCAACTAAGGAGATTAGTTTTTTGGATTTATTGATCACTATTCAGAATGGCAAACTGACCACTAGTACATATCATAAACCCACTGATCGTAACAGCCTTTTGACATACGACAGCCATCACCCTAAATCCTTACGCGATAACTTGCCATTCGGTCAATTCTTGAGATTACGACGAAATTGCAGTTCTACACATGTGTATAACACACAAGCCAATGATCTCCAAACCAAATTGTTAGCACGCAACTATCCACAGACATTGTTAACAGAGCCCGCAAAAGAGCAAGGAATAATAATCGTGAAGCCTTACTCTCACCTAACACTAGGGACACTAATAAGATGTTGACATGCGTGACCACTTTCACCCCCCTATCAAATAAGATCAAAAGTCTCATTAATAAAAGATGGACAATTCTTACTAGTGGAGGAGGGACAATCCCTAGACCGCTTTTTGCCTTCAAACGATCACAGAATATTAAGGACTTGTTAGTACATACACGTCCCAGAAACACAGTCCAGACTCAGTCAATACTTTGGAATCTTCCTCCGGTGGCAGGACACTATCCTTGTGGACAGTGCAACGTCTGTCCTTTGACTTGCCAGGTCAAAGCTCTAGACCTGGCCCCAATAGGTCGATGGGAGTTGAAGAAACATACCAATTGCAATACTAAGAACTGCATTTACATGATTACTTGTCCGTGTGGTCTTCGGTATGTCGGGATGACCTCCAGATCCGTCAAAGTTAGGATTAATGAACACAGAAGCAACATCAGATGTGGACGTGTCACTACGAAGTTATGTGCTCACTTCTTGGAAAAAAAACATAGACCAGACGACCTACGCTGGGTGATCTTGGAGTCTCCTAGATTTGTTAACGATTCCTCTGACTCACTGTTCAGGCTTGAACAACGATGGGTATTCAGACTTCACACCAATATTAATGGATTGAATGATGACATTCCTTGGGTGTCACTGTCCCGATAATACCTATCATGACCCTTTTCTCCCTTTATTCTCAAAATGATTACCACTCTAAGATGGCCACCCGCTAAATGTGGCATATTCGTTTCCACAATATTGTTGGGACCGTGATTTTTTGGTCTGTCTTTAATTTCGACTATGCGGCTAACACATGACACGGAGGAACGGTTCCTCCGCGACACGATTTATATGTTTTGAATATTTTCCCGATACACTAACCATGTTTAAATAATTTTTAACTAGGCGACGTGACATTTCCATAAGACTTTTCTCTACCTTGTACATTTTACTCCTTTAATTCTTCATATCATTACCACTCCAAGATGGCCGCCCGCTAAATGCGGCTTGTTTGTTTCCACATTATTGTTGGGACCGTGATTTTTTGGTCCGTTCTCAATTTCGACTTTGCGGGTAGCACACGACATGGAGGAATGTAGCCTCCGAGTCACGCATTATGGGCCTGATTTTAACCTTGGCGGACGGCGGAGGCCGTCCGCCAAGGTTCCGCCGCCAAATGACCGCACCGCGGTCACAAGACCGCGGCGGCCATTCTAACATTTCCTCTGGGCCGGCGGGCGCTCTCCAAAAGAGCGCCCGCCGGCCCAGAGGAAATGCCCCTGCAACGAGGACGCCGGCTCAGAATTGAGCCTGCGTAGTTGCAGGGGTGCGACGGGTGCAGTTTGCACCCGTCGCGTATTTCAGTGTCTGCATGGCAGACACTGAAATACTTTGCGGGGCCCTCTTATGGGGGCCCCTGCAGTGCCCATGCCATGGGCATGGGCACTGCAGGGGCCCCCAGGGGCCCCGCGGCACCCCCTACCGCCATCCTGTTCCTGGCGGGAGACCCGCCAGGAACAGGATCGCGGTAGGGGGTGTCAGAATCCCCATGGCTGCGGAGCGCGCTCCGCAGCCATGGAGGATTCCCCCGAGCAGCGGAAAGTTGGCGGGAGACCGCCGACTTTCCGCTTCTGACCGCGGCTGAACCACCGCGGTCAGAATGCTCGTGGGAGCACCGCCAGCCTGTTGGCGGTGCTCCCGTGGTCGGTGGCCCTGGCGGCCACCGGCCGCCAGGGTCAGAATGACCCCCTATATGTTTTGAATATTTTCCCGAATGACAATTACAGGGAGAGCACGCCGCGGTAGGTTACTTTAACCGATACCGCCACGTCCCAAGTAAGTGTCACTGGGTTTCTTCATCATTTTGTAGACTGGGTTCTCCTTACTGTTAGATTGGTCACGTTGACCGTATATCCGTTTGTTGTTAATTTGTGCAATCCGGCTTGTTGCACTGACTTTATGCCTGAGTGGGCTCATGATCATACCGATGCGGCTTATACTCGTAGCCGATGATATTTAGGCCACCTGCTACACAGACATGGGGCTCAGGGGGATGTACTATCCTTTATCGAGACAATTTTGTTTGACAATTGACCAGCTATACAGTTTGGAGATAATGTACATCCAAGGGCTTTTGTTAGTGGAGCATTTTTGGTATGGGACTACGTAACCATGGGAATGTCTTCTACTGAAATGTATTACTGATGGGGACTACGTATTGATTTTCTTCTCGAGTTCCCAATAACATTTACTGTACTAATTCATTGTTGGGATATATAATCCTCAATAGTATGTGACTGGCTGGACCGTGCCATTCCCTAAGGGGCCCCCTACTTGGAGAGGGACGGTAAGCAGGTTTCTGATTTACCAGTTGAATACCACTTACTTCACGGATTTACCACGGGTGTTTTGGTCATTTTACCATGTGTTTTGTTTTCTTACTGTATTAATTATTTTCTAGGGCGACCTTTTTTTATTCAATTTTTTGACGTGACAGTTCTTACAAGTGTAAGTGACTATTACCCATTTCTATACACATAACAGATAGAGTTTCTTTTATTTTTCATACAGCCAGGAGAAGCTCAGTTGATTATAGGTCCTGATGAAGCGTTAAAGGATCTTTCACGACCACATTACGCGAAACATGTTGACCAGACCCTAGGGGTCTGGTGACAATTTCCCAGATCTCCAGGCATTCTTAAGTGGTTGAGCATTGTCATCATTATCCACTTTTCTCTTTGTTTTTAATCTTGATCGCAACCCCTTGATATACTTATTAAAGTCAATTTTTGTGGGGATGCTAATCAATTTTAATTCTGTTTACTCTCCTGCATTAACGAGTGTCTGACCTTTACTATTGTTACGGCAGCCACCAAAAAGATCTCCGGTAAAGAGCCCCCGCAAGGGGAGCCCGTCAGATATTGCACCGCCGGTCTGACGAGGAGCTTCCCGATGATGAAGCATGACATCCATCTGGGTGTGTGAGGGCTCTTGCTCCTGAACTTTTAAATGTCCCCCTAGATACATGGAACAGTGTACCCTGTTACTGTTAACTGTTCCTAAGTAGCAGCCTCTATTTGGTTGCGTGCAAGCAGAACTTGGCTTTAGCAACATTGTGGCTTCAAGCTTGTCAATTAAGTACTGGATTGACCTCTCTGATGAAAGAAAAGGGAATTAAAGACAAGTGGCATTTCTGACTCCTCCTGGTAAACCATATCAAGACACCCTGCAATCATTGTAATCCTGCAGCTGTGGTGTTTTAACCGCACTTGCCATTAAATCCATCATGGTATAACATGCAGATTCCTACAAAAAAAGTGTTTATAGCTCAAAGGGTTCAAAGTTACTAAAAAAAAAAAACACACACACACATGGTTCCCCAAAGTGGTAGACCCCTTGCAAAGGTTAATTGGTGGCCTTTCATTTGCTGATTGCTGTATTCAGATGTCAATAGGTACCAATAGTGTGAATTGGTGTGAAATGTCTAATCAGAAGGCATTAATGGTGGGGCAGCGAGGATACTGTCATAAAATGTGCACAATAGGCAGCATAATTTGCTGTTTCTTGCTGCATAATTTAGACAGCCCTGCTGCATAACTTGGTCATCCACAAGGGCACATTTTGAGTGGCCTTACCTTAACTCATGGATCCACAACAGAACATTAACATATTTTATTATTGGACTCAAAGATTTGACATTTGACAGCTCTGGTGTATGTAAGCAAAAAGTTTAGATTTTTAGAAAGCAGCTGCATAGGTTAGAAAGTGCCTTCAAATCCTGACCAAGCCTCTGGATTTGATGCTGATACATAGGTCATAACACCCACCTGGGGTCAGGGTCAAGGAACTCAATTAATTAATTTAAAATAAGGCAAATCGGAGGGTGTGGCCAAGCAGGTTAGCCACTGGGACCAAGCTTTAGGTGGCTCCTGTCAAATCCGTCCATAATCCTACTGCATAGGTGTGTAAAACTTACAAAATGTATGCCTTGGGCCTCCCTGTAGACTCCTGCATTTTAAGGCTAGAAGACGGTGGCGCCTGACTGCGGCGGTCGGCGATGGCCTGGCCATAGAACCTGGGGTAGATTCCTTGGGCCAAGACACCCAACTCGGACCCCGGGGTCTGAGACAGATGAAACCTGGGGGAGTAGTCTTCTCCTCCGAGACTCTCTTAAGAGACAACAGCGGCTTCAGTGACTGAAGGAGAGAGGTGCGGAGGGAAAAGGCTTCCCCCAACACCGGAAGAAGCCAAGGAAGGAGATCGGCCCTTGGTGGTCTGAACGAGGTGCGTGGGCCATGGATGGGCGCTGCAACACTGGCAGAATCCTACAGGCAGGGCGGGGACCAGCACCTGCCTGCCCTGGATCGGAGTGGGATTGGAGACCGCTGGCTGCTGCTTTGGTGAGGCCTGGAGACTGCGGTGAGGTTAGGCAGGCAGCCTGTCCTTCTTGGTGAGATATCAACCCATCAGACGCAGGTCTTCTTCCATGGAGGAGTGGCTGAGAGGGACTTGGGGGCAGGTTCTGGGAAAGTAGGCACCAGACACAACGGAACCAGTTGCGGGGAAGACTCTGCTTGTACAGTGCCTGTTAGTCTGCTGCCCTGACACAGGCCTGGACCTGGGGGGGAGCCCGGGAGCACCTGAGGCCTTATTGTGACCCCCAGACTTTCACACTACAGGCTGAGCTCCTCTTACAAAGTGTTGAACTAGTACTACGACAAAGGCGTGTGGTGCCTGTGGAGCTTGGCCTTGCTGCACAATGTGAGTCCCCCTAACCCTGGCCCATGACGACTGATGCAGATTTATGCCCGAATGATTCACTGACTTTAATCTACGCAGACTAGCACACATAATATATGAGACAATGAATAAAGATCAAGAGCTAGCTCTGGTGTCATTGGATATAGCGAAAGCCTTCAATACAGTTGAATGACCACACTTGATGGTGGTGCTGCGCTTATGTGATTTGGGACGGCATTTTGCAGCTGGGTGAGGTTACTATACACTGCACCCACAGTCCACATATAGGTCGGGGTAAATCTGTCTGAGCTGTGGATGGTGGGGAGGGGGACTAAACAGGGTTGCCCTCTGTTGCCCTGCTTATTGCTATTTAAATTGAGTCATTGGTGATGCTGCTACTCCTCAGGGACCCCGCACAGTACAGAATACGAGTCAGCCACACAACTCACGTTATCTCATTATATACTGCACTGATATACCTTTAGTCTGATATGCTCAGTCCTGGTTTTGATGATATTACTGACAAACTTAGGAAGGATGCCAGGATTGTGGGTCAATGAAGGCACATTGATCCTATACCCACTCAGGAAGGACCCCAGCCCAACTGCCGGTCTTGGGAACACGGTGGGAGACTGAGGAGTTCATATACCTAGGGGTGCAAATAACCCACATAGAGAATACCTTCAGACGCCTGAAAGTTACTCACTCCTGACAAGACTGGAGACCTCTGTTTCCTTCTGGTCTCAACTTCCATTATTGGTAATGGGTCGGGCAGCAGTGGTGAAAATGTTCTTCCTGATGAGGTGCTTTTATGTTGTACAAAACATGGTATTCCCTCTCCGACGGGAGTTTTTTTTTTGTAAATTGGATAGCTTACTCTCGTCATTGGGGGGGAGACGTAGCAGGGTGGTGCTTTCAGTCCTAAAGCGAGACTTACCGAAGGGGGACTCGCCCTCCCAGAAATTCGTTATTATTATTATTATGCGGCCACATTACATCATGCAGCAAAATGGCTTACGACCTCTGACAATTGGAGGAAGAAACTATCTGAAGGTGTTTAAGAAGGGGATACCCTCCCTCGAATTCTTATGAAGGGGGGCTCTCTGAACATCCAGTCTTGTATCTAGTAAACACACAGCAGCAATGTGGGAGATGTTTGTGACAAAAGTATTACATACAGCACCCTCTGAGAAGGAACTTACACTATGTGATCTAGGGCCATTTTGTGCGATAGACAACAACATGTCCATGGAAAAATGTAGAGTGCGTGGCTGTACATTGGCAGGAGACTTGTAACCAGGTGAGGTTTTTCTCACATTTCAAGAAGCACAGGACACATTTGGGTTGGGGTCAGGACACTTTCTCCATTATGCAAAGCTAGAGAATACTGCCAAGGAGATCTGGGCGGGATTCCCTGCACCGCCACAGTACTCGAGAATAGTAGGTGAGTTGCTTCAATGGGGTGAGGGGCGGCACTTGATTACTCTGTTCTACAAGGTGATGCAAGATCATTCACAGCCCACAGGGCCTGGCATGGCGATTTAGGGGAACTTATAGCCAATGCAGATTGGACCTAGGCTTCAGGGCTGGTGAGGAGAGTATCCTGCAACCACAGATTTTAATTACTACATTTTTATTTCTTCCATTACACCTACATAACCCCTAGACAATTGAATAAGCTGGATCTCAATGGAGATGCTAGTTGTACTAGATGTGGGGGACATGGGGCCTCATTTTTTCATATAACCTGGGCATGTGCTGATGTTCAGAAATGTTGATAGGAAGTAGTGTCTACCATAGAAAAGGCAATGGGATGGAGGTCCCCTATACAGTGTTAATCTGCTTTTTGGGAGTGATTATGCGGCCTCGGGCATAAGATCTCTTATAAGATTGCCCAGCTTACCCTCCTGCTGGCAACGCGTAGAATGGCGATTTAGTGGATGAGTGTGAAAATACCTCAATTGAGCTCTTGGATGCAAGACTTCCGTGAGTGGGGAGCGGCAGAGGAGGCCCATATGAGTCTCACCTGCACTGACGAAAAGGCTGAGGCAGAGATTATGACATGGAGCCTGATCCTCAATAACTTTATTGCTGTTGGCAATGAAAGCACCTCTGATGGATCCGATACAGAATAGCAGGGGCATCCATTGGATGTAATTGATAGATATAATCCAATATAATTGAATGAAGGATGCTGGAGGGGGGTTATGGGTACTCATTTACTGGAAGGTCACTTTGGATGCACTCCAGGGGTATGTTTCATACAGATTTCTTTGTACATCTTATACACCTCACAAACCACAACTTTTATCTTTTAGGATTCATAGAGAACAGTATTTAGGATGTCTCAATTGTTGTGAAATGCAGTGTATATTTTAGAAACGCACTGCAATGCTATTTGTTTTATGGTTTAATTAAAAAAACAATAAAATACAGATTTAAAACAAAAAATAAGGCAAACCTGTGGCACTCATGGCTTCTTTAGAAAAGACAGTATGAGAGGAAACCTTGAAAAGGATCTTCGGGCCAGATGTACGACCATTTGGTATTGCAACTCGCAATTTTCCAATTTTTGCAAGTCGCAATACAAAATGTACAACAGTGTATTTAACACTGTTAGCAATTCGCAGTGGGTCGCAAAGGGACCGGCCTCACCATTATTAATGAGGCAGGTAGCAAGTTGCAACCCACTGTGAGTGCTACAATTACAAGGATGGTGGCCTGCTGGGGACAGCAAACCACCATGTGTGTAAATGCTTTTAAATAAAGCAATCTTTTATTTTTGAAACATAGCCCGTTTTCCTTAAAGAAAAACGGGATGTATTGCAAAAAGAAAACTTCTAAGTTTTCTTTTCATTTTTTTCAGAGTACCACTGCCTACTCTGAAAAAATATTTTCACTTGAGTTCACAAAGAGGAAGGGATTCTGTGGTGACCCCTTCTGTTTGTGAATGAGTTCTCACCAACTTGAAGTTGGTGGTAACTGCCATTGTTTGCAACTACATTCATGGTCGCAAAACAATCTTACATCCCTCCGCGACTCGCTGTGAGGAAGGGATGCCGTTGGCACATCCCTTCCTAATAGCGACTCGCAAAGCTATTCTGCAAGTTGGTAGCAGGTTACCAACTCAGGGAATAGGATTGTCACATGTGGAAAAGCCTTTTCCTGGTAGCAAACAGCCCAATGGGCCATTTGGGACCGGGTAAAGGCTTTCATATATGTGGCCCTTAATCCTCTTTGAGTTGGCGCAGAGCTCAATTTTGCAATCTGTGTAGAGCCCATTAGCCAATTTACAGCAATGCAGAGTGCCAAGTATGATAATTTTAATTTTTGTCAAGTTGCAAGACGGGGAACCGAGTGAAACTTTGAAAGTATGAGTCACTCCTGAATTTCCAGGATTAAGACATAAGAAGACCTTTTTAAATGAAGCCCAGATGGATTAAAAATGATTCCCAATCATTCAAAATCTTCATTTGTGATCTCCGGCCAAAGGAATGGTAGGAAGCAAAGCCTCAAGGCCAAATCCCGTTATATGGAAGGGAACAAGACCAGCAGCACTAAATCATGAAATGGGCGAATGAGTCAATGAAGTAAAACAACAAAGGTAGAAAAACTTATTGCAGTATTATGCAATATTTAAACCAATTAAACATCCAGAAAAAAGGGAATAGAAGAATTGATACAGATTTATCATAACAAGAACAAGAACTTTGGATCACAAAAGCTCTTGCCGTGAAGCCAGGCTAAAGTTAGGCAAAGAAAAAGTGCAAAATTTTGAGTCTTGCCATTTGGAAGTGGAAAAACATGCAGGAATACATGGTGTTACCCCATTTCAAACTACACAACTCATAACAGGAAGGTAGTACCGCACTGAGCAATTGCATAAGGATTGTTCTAGAATTGGTGGCAGGCTATGTGGTAGGTGTCAGGGAATAATATTTATACGGGCCTTACTAAATAAAGAACCACGGCAATTCGCAATATCATATTACATCCAATCTCTAGCTGTACAAATGCACAAAATGTGCAATTTTAATATTGTGCATGTCTACTGTCAGATGAGCATCCGAGCTGTGTCGAGTTCCTGACGTGCTTCTGTGCGGATCATAACTGGTTTTCTTTAGTCATTTTGTAAAACTGGCTCAATGCTTATTATGTGTGACTGGGAGGTAGCTCAATTACACTAGGTAGCATCAAGGGCAAGATGTACTATGTCTTTAGCTATGAGCATCTTATTTTAAAGGCGGTCCCGAGGGACAAATGGCTGAGTCGCCACTTTAGTACCAAACCACCCCATAATGAGCTGTATACAATATTCTGCTACTGGTCTATTTAGAAAGCACACAACTAATGTCTAAAATCACCTGTTCCATTGGCACAATGCAGGGTTGCTATTGACAAAACATAGACATTGAGAATGCACAATTCATCTAATTTCGACATGATTGGGAGATTTTCTCTAGTTATCCTTATTAATGCAAAGAACAGGTCTCTACTGATAGAAATACAAGGTTCTATGGTGATTCATCTGTGCTGGTTGCATAATAGAGCTCTGAGCTGTGCGTTTTTTTCCCAAGTTTTTGAGACATGATTTGGGGAGATTAGGTTTAGATCCAGGGAAAATACAGTAGGGGTATTAAAGGCCTTATGTGTATATTTGTGGCGTTCATACAAAGCCCCTGCTACTTAATGTGTTCCCAGCTTTGCATTACTGCCAACACCCTGGTCTCGTTCAAGGCGACGCCCATCAACAGAGGCCGGGCTGCGTCAGCACTGGCAGTTCCTACCATAATTCACTGCCCTTGCCAGGAAGCTCTTTCATTGTGACTCAGCTCTGCTGGGACATGCCTATGCTGGGTGCTGTGGTTCCTCTCCTTGCAAAACAAAGTCCCCCACTCCACAGCCACCACCTGCCTTTCACCGACTTTTTAACCCTCAGGAGAGTTCTGCAATTCTAAGCAGACGTCATGGACATCCCTTCCATTCACTTCTTTAGCCCCTGTATTCATTCACAATGTCAAGGATCTCGAAGTATTGAAATAAGCACACGGCCAGGTGGGTTCTCCGCATAATTGCCTATCTTAAGTGTCAAAGCTGCTTTCTGGATTGTTCCTCAGGCAAAAACTACTTTGATTTCCATGGATTACCTTCTAAAATGTAATTGTAATCATTGGTAGCTGTACATTTCACCTCAGACGCTTTCACTTTCCTCTGCTTGTCCTCTTCAAATCTTTACCATCATTCTGTGTCCTCCTGTGAAAACCTATTTATTAGCAGAAATATGCCACTCGTCCGATTTTAAAACCCTATTGATCCCCAAAAATCTTATCTGATGCGCTCATATTTAGGAGCAAAACATTCACTGAAGTTCTGTGATTCTTAAATTGCTACCAGTAATTTCATGTTGCTTTATTTGGCATTGGTGGCATATACGTTGCTTTTGCGCAATAATGACTGTAATTCCAACAGGGGATCTACCTGTTTGCTGGAAGAATCGTCAGAATGTTTGGACATTCATTCGGTGAATCCATGAAGGAGTGTGGTTTCCCATCAGCCGGTGACTGCAATACTCGCTCTAGTTCTCTCAATAACACTGATACTGGATCAGCTGAATTCTATGAACGTGTGTGCGGTGTTAATCCGTAATGACAAACGGAGCATGCGAGTTAATGATCTGCGTGGACCCACGTGTTAACCCAACATAGGTATTACGGCGTCTACTTTCCTTTTCGACGTTTTTTTGTTCCTGCAGCAGATATTACTTTCCTTATTGTGGGAGCTCAGCTGAAAATATTTTACATATTTAGGTACAAAGTCCTGAAACCTCCATTTGTTGATTGTTGTGAAATAGGTCAATTCTGACTTTTAAATGGTACCAGGATGAGTAGATAATTTGAAATAAGTGCTGGTACATTGGTGACAATTTTTTTAGTGACTTCTAATCAAAATGTAATTTATTCTAAATTTAGAAGTGGAGGACTCTTGGTTGCAACTACCTAGCCGACGGCCAGCCAGTGAAGGCACAAATATTGTGTGGCGCACCACCAGTAAATCTGTAGGCAAGGAGAGTGATAGAAGACAGCCTTAGAGATTTGTTAGGATGTGCATGTAGGAGTATTCTAGTCTATTTTTCCTCCTCCCATTTTTGTCTATTTTGTTTTGTCTTTCCTGTGTTAGTGACATACCAATAATGTAGATGCCTTGCATGCTGCTTAATTTGAGAATGTGGCCCCAGTATTCCTCTGTATTCTTCCTAATTTCGTTTATGAGGGCATTTTCTTCGTGTGAAGCTGCTGATAGAGAGAGGCAATACGTTGGGATCAGTTCTTCTATCAGATATGGGGTATGTCTGGGTTTTTTGTACTTTAGCTCTTAGTGAACCTGAGCCTGTTCATCTTTAATAATACAAAATGAGCATAGGTTGTTACATATTCAGACCTGAAATCATAGTACATACCATAATACCATTGTGGTCTAATGTGATAAACAAATGTCGAGGCATTGTGTATTGTGGAGCAATAGGTCGAATGTATTACTTAAATCATTGTGGCAAATGGCATACTTATTGGTACTGTCTATTTCTTTCCAATATGATATAATATATCTCTAAATAACAAGACAGAATAAATACCTAAGGTAGCTAAGACATGTTATGTAGACAGCTATCACAGGATAACAACAATACTTTATATTTATCAGCATGGCAAATTAGCCCGACTGGTGCAGACATATACATAAATCGCTAAACTCCGATGAACATGGTAGCAACAACATCCTAGCTCTTTCACCCAATATGACACCAAATCTGGGAAAGTTTTGTTTTGCCAATGGCACATTCTTTAATAAGCATCGTTCCCTCGCAGAACCGAGAGAACTTCTTAGTCAGACAATCTCAATTCCCCAGGACAATGTGACACCAGCGCATATTATTGGTTAAGCATTGACATCTCAATAACACCCCCTCCTTCCTCACACCACCAGATCCACGGAGTCATCAGAACGTTTTAGATCAACCATAGAGAACCAGGAAATTCAGCATAGGTCCTTAACTATGTAGCTGGCAAACAATATAGCTGGTTACTTGTCACTATAAGGGCTGTGTGTAGAATGTGCATAGAACCTCATGGGCAGGGAGTTCCACACTGGTCAGTTGGCCAGAGGTTTCTGAATGCTGCTGCTGGTAAATTTGATCGGAAAATAAAATCAATTAATTAACATGTATGAGGGAAAATTAGACCTAACTAGAAGCCGCATTTAAATGTGAACGTGCCTGTTAGACCTGACATCCTTAGGGTGGTCAACTTCAACTTTTTGCCTGCCTCCCTCCACTATTTGACACTGTTTTTGCTGGTTTTAGGAATCTGCACACTTTACCACTGCTAACCAGTGCTAAAGTGCATATGCTCTCTCCCTGAAAACATGGTGACATTGGCTTATTTAAATTTACTTATAAGTCCCTAGTAAAAGGGCACTACATGTGCCCAGGGCCCGTAGATTAAATGCTACTAGTGGGCCTGCAGCACTGATTGTTCCAACCATATAAATAGCCCCCTAACCATGTCTCAGGCTTGTTATTGCAAGGCCTGGGTGTGCAGTTTCACTGTCAATTCAACCTGGCATTTAAAGGTACTTGTCAAGCCTTAAACTCCCCTTTTTCTAAATATGTCACCCCTAAGATAGGCCCTAGGTAACCCATAGGGCAGGGTGCTATGTAGGGAAAAGGCTGGACATGTACCTGTATAGTTTGTATGTCCTGGTAGTGTAAAACTCCTATATTCGTTATACACTGCTGTGAGGCCTGCTCCATTCATAGGCTAGCATTAGGGCTACCCTCATATACGGTTTGAGTGGTAGATTTTGATCAGAAAGGAGTAACAAGGTCATATTTAGTATGGCCAGAATGGTAATACAAAATCCTGTTGACTGGCGAAGTTGGATTTAATATTACTATTTTAGAAATGCCACATTTCTCTGCACTTAAATCCTTCTGTGTCTTACAATCCAGGTCTGGCTGGGTTAGGTGACAGCTCCCTTGTTCATTTCACTCAGACAACCCGAAACACAGGATGCTCAGTCACACCTGCACACATCTGCATACTGAATGGGTCTTCCTGGGCTAGGAGTGTGGAGGGCCTGACACTTACATACCAAAGGACAGTGGCCTGCCCTCACACAACGGACTGCCAAACCCCCTACTGCGACCCTGGCAGACAGGATTGAACTGAAAGGGGACCCTGTGCACTTCTTAGCCACTCTTTGAAGTCTCCCCCACTTCAAAGGCACATTCGGGTATTTAAACAGGGTCTCTGGCTCTACCAACTCAGACACTTCTTGACAAGATACCTACTGGGAAAGGAACTCTGAAACAGAACCTGTAACCTGCTGAGAGAAGCTGCCTGGCTGCCCAAAGGACTCACCTGACTGCTTTGCTGAAAAGGACTGCTGCCTTGCTGCTGCCCTGCTGCCTTGCTGCCCTCTGTTTCTGCTGAGAAGTGCTCTCCAAGGGCTTGGATTGAGCTTGCCTCCTGTTTTCTGAAGTCTCAGGGCCAAAAAGACTTTACCTCTGCAAAGAACTCCTTGTGCAGCGAAAAATCGAAGCACAGCCTGCACCGCAATGAGAAAATCACTGCACGCCGACCTGGAATGATGCAGCCTGGCTCCCCGAGTGGAGATCGACTCAACGCCAGCACAGCAGATGCACGGCCCACTGGATCGACGCATTGCCGAGCAGGAATGGCGCGGCCCGACTTTCTGCAAAGAAGAATCAATGCAGCGCCTGCCATGCAAAATAAATTTCCCCGCATTGCCCACCGGATTGAAGCAGCTCCTGTGGCTTCGTTCCGCATGCCCAGGATTTCTCTGCATCATCCCCGGGGCGTCCAACTACTCCGCAACCCAAAGAGGATCCAAGTCCGCACACCGGAAATCGAATCGTGGAAAATATTGACACATCGTCTGTGTGCACCCGGAGAAACCAACGCACACCTCCCAGTTTTCCATGCGTCTCCTCCTCGCGGGGCCTTGCAGATAATTTATATACAAACCAGGTACTTTTTTCTTGTAAGAGACACTGATTGCTTTTAAGAGCTTAAGACTCTTTTTTTCATTTTCTAAAGTGATATTTCAAAGTGTACTTATCAAATATTGAGCATTTTGACCTGCATTTAATCAGACAGATATTCTATATTTTTCTAAACCTGTGTGGTGTATTTTTGTGGTGTTTACACTGTGCTATTTCATGATTTATTGCACAAATACTTAACACATTGCCTGTTAAGTTAAGCGAGACTGCTCAGTGCCAGGCTACCAGAGGGTAGGCATAGGATAATTTGGATTGTGCATGACTTACCCTGACTAGAGTGAGGGTCCTTGCTTGGACAGGGGGTAACCTGGCTGCCAACCAAACACCCCATTTCTAACAGTGCCTTTCTATACTTTGCATGACCCCTGTTTGCTCAACTTGCTTGATTTGCGTAATGTTGACAAACTCCAACATACTTTTATTCAATAGACATGTTTGTTTTGGAACCTTTGCATGGCCTATGTAAGACGTTCTTCTATAAAAAAAAGAAAGCTATATCATTTAATTCTTTTTTATCAAGCTTACCTGCATTGTAATTTCAGGACTTACTAAACTAATCTGAAACTTGCTACTTTATGAATAGGCTTATAGTGGAAAGACATGTGTGAATGGAAGTGATGAAATGAATATAAACTTGAAAGTTATACAAGTGTCTTGTTTTTCAGAGAGTAAAGCGAACGAGAAAGAATGCTTATGTATCCAGCTTAAGGTTGACAGAAACATGATTTGTCGCATGTTTAGACTGCTCTTTGTTCAAATAGTCACATCAACTGAAAGTGTTCCGTTCCCAAAAAATCACAGATCCTTGATGGCTGTCTAATATGTTGAATGAAACAACTTTGCAAAAATGTATTTTACATGTTAGGTGTACGTAAGTGTCCTAGGGAAAGGTCAGATAGCAGCAGCAGTGACAGCAATAGCAATTACTGCAGCAATGGCAGCAGGTCTTTATGACATGGAAGACTTTAGCAGACTCACTCTCAGACCCAGACTTTTAATTCCTCTCCGAGCTCTTGACATGGTTAGATTTGTTAGCTGCCTAGCCTGGTCTTTATTAGAAGTCTGTTACAGTAATCTTTATGAGTATTGATAGCTCCGGAGACCAGACTGCTACTGGATTGGTTCTTTTCACTATTCACTATTGACTACATTGTCTTACTTTACTTATTTAGAATATTAGAATAGGGATAGATTGTGGGACACACTTTATGCAATGTTGTGTAAAATATAATTGATAAAGAGAAATTGTAAAAACGTATTATAAACCAAAGCTTTCAAAACTTCAAATTAAAATTTTCATTATTGACTCCTTAATTAATATAAAATGTACTGTGCATGTTGAACTGCAGCTTGTCCGACAAGGTAGATCACAGTTTCTTAGGAGCAGTACTCTCAAAAGCCCACCTTGTACCAGCACTGACTCTGTGTTTGAGTATCTACCAGACGATGGAAGTGGCTAGATGAGGGGAGAGGGTATTAGGGAGGGCACTGCGGGGGAAAGAGATCTGAAACAGACGTGTCTGAAAATTAGAAGAGGATTCAGATAGTTCACAAAAAAACGTATTACTCATGCAATATACAAGTAAGTTCACAGCTTCTCCTCACCTGCGAAAAATCTTTGGAAAATCCTTTGTGCTGTGACATCTGACTTTTCACATAAACATGAGTATCCATTATAGTATAGTAACAAGTGCCTTTAGGGTGCTCAACAGGATTAAACGTCACAGAATTACGTTTTTGCTAGTTCTCCAAAATGTATAAGGCACAGAAGAATGTGTTTCACATTTACCAATAGCAGGGAGGTTTCTTAGGTTTTCACTCAAGTTTTACATGTGCTTTACGACTTCCACTAGAGTGAATGCACAGAAATTCAATATGCGTATTATCTTGTGATAGTTCCTCAAATTGTTGAGAAATGCAAAGCTACTTCGCAAATGCCAAACATCCTGGTCTCAAGTTGTAAGAACTGTTCTTATTCGCAACATACTAGCACTTCTCCTACGATCATTTGTGTACCGCTTGGTCAGGATTCCTAGAGACTGACAGGACGAGTACAAGATGCTCAAAAACCGAACATAGACAATGTGAAAATCAAATTGCTTCAAGAATTTAAAAATGAACAATGAGCGTGTGTGTCATTTTGCAGGGTCATCCCCAAAGTTTTTGCCTTCTTCCTCCTATTTTTTCTGACTTGTTTTTTGTTGGCTTTAGGACTCTGAGCACTTTACCTCTGTTAACCAGTGCTAAAAAGGCTTATGCTCTCTGTCTAAATTGTATTGGTGATTGGTTTATCCATGATTGGCTTATTGATTTACTAGTAAGTCCCTAGTATAGTGCACCGGGTGTGCCCAGGGCCTGTAAATCAAATGCTACTAGTGGTCCTGCAGCACTGATTGTGCCACCCATATGACATATGAGTAGCCCTGAAAACATGTCTCAGGCCTGCCATCGCAGTGTGTGTGTGTGTGCAGTTTTAAACTGCCATTTCAACCTAGCAAGGGCACCCACTTGCCAGACTCAAACCTTCTCTTTTATTACCTATAAGTCACCCCTAAGACAGGGTTATGGCAGCCCAATGGGCAGGGTGCAGTGTGTTTAAAAGGTAGGATATGTAGTGGTGTGTTTGTCCTGATAGTGAAATACTGCTCATTTCATTTTTCACTATTGCAAGGCCTAAAGGGTGACATGGGGATTGCCATGAAATATCACTTAAGTGTAATTTCCCATTCAGAGCAGATAGAGATGTGAAGTTTGGGGCCTCTGAACTAACAAGTTAAAAATACATCTTTTGGAGAAGTTGCTTTTTTAATTGTAAGTTTGAAAAGGCCACTTTCAGAAAGTGGGCATTTGTTTTCTAAACAATTTGTGACTCTGCTTGTCTGATGAATGCACGTCTGGGTCAGGATGATAATTGATCTGTTTGTGCATTCACTTTAGACAATCACACAAAGGGAGCTGAGGTGTGCCCTGCATATCCTGATGGCCCGTCACCAGGCTGATGGGTCTTCCTGAACTAGAGTGGTGGTAGGAGCTGACACTTGCACCTGAGTAGGGCTGTGCCTGTCCTCACACAAAGCAGTCTCCTGCTACCTGGAGTGTGTCTGAGACCAGGGCAGGGAGAGGCAGGGTGTTGTGCATTACAAAGATTTCTCTTTGAAGTTTGCCTACTTCAAAGACAGAAATTGGTACAATTACTGGACCTCTGACACCACAGAGTTAGAACACTTGTGGTCTGGGGACATTCTGCCAGGAAGAAGAGCTGGATGCCGCAGGAAAAAGTACTGCCACTCTGCCTGTTGAGTTGTTGTGCTGGCCTGCTGCTTGTTGCTTCTGTCCTGGCAATGAAAGGACTAGCCTTTGCTTTCTACATCCTACGTTCCAATGTTCTCCAAGGACTTGAACTGAGTTTTCCTCCTGTTAAGAAGTCTCAGGGGCATCAAAGACTTCACCTGCCAGCACCCTGGCTCTCTTGCTGGGAGTCCTAACTTGCTAATTGATGCCAAATCCAGTTCCTGGGCCTTTGGAAGTGAGGTCTGGTGCAACCAAGAAGAAACTAAGCACATCGGCTCCTGAGCCTCTTCGAAACCGGTGCTGCTGTCTGATTCAATGCTGCTGCCTGCACCACAGCTGTAGTCCCAATTGAGTGCAACGATCGCGACCTGCAACACAGGCCTGATGCCATTGCTGCACTTCCGTAGTCCTGCCACAGTGTGAGTCCCAAGTGCCATGTCACCAATGTCCGTGACGCTTGACTCGGACTCCGCCACAGCTCCTGTGGCCACATGGTGTAATTGCGACACCACAAAGTTGACGCCTCGCATCTTCACCTGCTGAGTTCATTGGCCCGGCCTTGTCCTAAGGAACTGACACCTCACAACTCATGCCGCATCACCACCCCTGCAACTGTAAGGAACCAACGCCTCACCTTCCCTGCATAGTGGTAAGTAACCAATGCTTCCCCTCCCTGGTAGCAGTAAGGAACCAACGCTGCACCGTCTCCAGTCATACCTCACCTCCCCGACTCTGTGCAATGTCTTTGTTTCCTCATCATTTTCCAAAGTACTGTACCCGGAGATGTGTGACTTCGTGACTGGCCCCCACTCCCTCACAAGTGGAGTCAGACTGTTGGAAGTGACTCCCTCAGGATGCCATGATAGACCCTGTTGAAGCTACTATGTTTCTAAGTGTTATGCTAAGATTTCATATTTGAAAATTCATATCTTTACTTGTGCATGTCAGATGTTTGTTGTTTTGATCTTGTTTCTACTCAGATAAATATTGGCCATTTCTCTAAACTGGTGTGGAGTACTTTGGTGGTGTTTTCACTGGGTTACTTTGTGTGTGCAAATACTTTAGACAGTGCCTCTGAGAAATGCCTAATTGCTTGAGCCAAACTACGAAGGGGATGAGCAGGGGTTATCTTAGCTGTGTGGCTCTTGTACCTGGACTAGAGTGAGGGTCCATACTTAGACAGGATGCAAACCACTGCCAACTGCAACCTCATTTCTAGCAGTATTGAACAGACACGCCTTACCAGACATGCATTTCTTTTGCTGAGGTGCCGCTCAAAACTCAGCTGCTAGTGATGCCACTTTGAACTCAGCTGCTTGCTGTGCCACTCATATCTGGGAAACTTTGGTGCAAGTGCGAGTTGTTAGGTGCGGTTGGCATTTTTAGAAAAAAGGCATCGCCTGGCAACCATAACATCAATGGCAGGGGTGTGCACTCGAAAGACTCAATGCACGCAATTAAGGAGCTAGAAAGAGAAAAAGGACAGCTTAATCAAAGAGGGAAGAAACATAAAAATGGAACTAAATGCATATCAAAGGATCGTTCATGTTAGTGTGTAAGATGGGCAACATGTAGCTCAGTTCAGAGTCATTATAAATAAACATGATGCATAGTTATGGCTTAGTCACCAAAGTCTATGAGGAGAAAGTGCACAGCAAATTGTAGCTCAGTTCAGAGTCTATCCAAATAAAAATGATGCATAGTTATGGCTCAGGCACCAAAGTCTATGAACAATGCAGTGCACAGCAAATTGTAGTGCAGTTTAGAGTCTAGCCAAACATACGTGATGCATGGTGATGGCTCAGGAACGAAAGTCTATGAGCAATGCAGTGCACAGCAAATGTCATCAGTGTTGTGTAGCACAGCAAATGTAATCAGTGTTATGTCCAACCATTGATTTTGGAGTTGGGGGATTCTAGGAGGCATGACATTGCCCCTACTATCCATTCCCAAGATCCCCTCTAAGGCCCTAGAAGGTGTAGGGTATTATATAATTTTAGGATTCTCCACTCTTCCATTGCCCTGTATGGGTGGAGGTCATGTTGGCTAAGCAACTTATCCATACGAGTTGTTGATGAATTTATTCACAACAAAACTACTAAGGCAGGGCAATGGCCACCTTTCTGACCTCGGGCATTGTACACACATCCCGGGGCAAAGTACACCTTCAGTAAACAATACTTCAAACACTGTGCCCTACACTTGACATCTAAATAATATAACAGCAGACCACCCTACCAATGGGCAATCAAAAATTCCACAGACATATGGGAAGGGCTCTCAGATTCTAAAATATCTACAAAACGATACATATGATTAAAATGGGCAATAGAGAGATGCAGATAACCTCACTTAACCTAACTGGATATAACCTAACATAACTTAACATAACATAACATTAACTGCTGGGTGATCTGAACTTTGGGATGCATTGGGCGGGCCTGACAGTTGTCTAGAAAGTCATTAAGTAAATGGTGCCATGAGTTACTTTAGCAACACAAAAGGATGATGGACGGAGTGCTGAACAATGCAAACACTCACCCCCCAGTCACAGATCTGGGGTTTAATCCATCGTTCTTTTGCTCACCATGCTACCCCAGTTTGGACCCAGCCATATGCAAATCAGTCTTGACCCTGTTCCCTCCTGGGAACAGTCCAGCCCAAACTGCCAAGCCAGGTCCTCCCTGGACCGGAAACAAGCATCCTGGGACCGGTTTCAGGGTTTCACATTTCATCAGCCAGGCTAGCTTGAATGCAGTGGCACAGTGAGCAAGGGACCCACATCTGGGCATACCCTTCCCATTTAGGGCAACTTTAGCAACACAAAAGGATGATGGACGGAGTGCTGAACAATGCAAACAATGCAAACACTCACCCCCAATCACAGATCTGGGTTTAATCCATCATTCTTTTGCTCACCATGCCACCCCAGTTTGGACCCAGCCATATGCAAATCAGTCTTGACCTGCAAACGAAGGGGACCAAATCTAGATGCAGTTGAAGTGTCCTGTTGGGGCAGGAACCACTTCTCACCCTTCTGGAGATGAAGGACCAGATCGATGTTGAAGACCGGGAGTTGGCTATGCAGCACAGGAGCAGAGAAAGAGTTCAGCCAATGTCCCACATGGGAAAAAGAGTTGCAGTCCATCAGTGGTATGGAAAAACCACAAACAAGCTTTAGCAAAGGCAAGAGTCACAGACAAGGATTAGCAGAGCTGCTGGGGACTAGGAATGTCCGAGGGAACTCAACCCAAGGAGGGTATTCCTAGGCATCCCCCAGCAGTCAGGAGAGCAAGAAGTCATTGATACAACCCCGACAGGCAACTGACAGGCAGCAGGCATAGGAGTCGCAGTGAGGTCCACTCAGCACACCTGGAAAGGAGTCCCACGTCGCTGGAACTGCAGGCAGGTAGGAGACCACACATTGCAAAGAAGAGTGTTGGAGGTTGTGGCTACAAGGAGCCTGAGGTTCCCTTGGAACAAGAGCCAAAAAGCCTTGGTAGCTGCAAGAGTCTTGGTAACCAGGGGTACTATCCTGCAAGATGAGGCAAAGACTCACCACCTTCTAAGTTGGACAGCTGATACAGAGGACCAAGGGGACCACTAAGGACCACCAATTTTGTTGCAGAATCCACGCAGAGTTGCCGGAGAGAGGACCCACGCAGCCTGTTGTTGTTGCAGTTGGTGACTGCAGATGCAGAAGAGTGACTCCTTCACTCCAAGGGAGATTCCTTTTTGCTTCTGCATGTAGACTGAAGACTTGCCTCCCACAGAGGATGCATAGCTGGGGAGATGTTGCAGTTGCTGTAAGGAGCCAGAGAAACAATTTTGCAGAGTGAAGTCATCGCTGGAGCTGCAGATTGTAGGTTCCCGTGAAGTCCAGTTGCGATTCCAGTGGCCAGACGTCGAGGTAAATGTTCCAGAGGAGTCCTGCTGGAATCTTGCATGTCGAATCTGAAAGCTCACCCAAGAGGGAGACCGTGAATAACCCTGGAAGGGGGATTGGTCACCTAGCAAGGTGACCACTTACCAGGAGAAGGGTGTGATGTCACCTTCCTCACCTAGCCACCCAGAAGCTCCCAGAGACCTCTGCTCACCTTGGATTTCAGATGGGAGAATCAAGTGGCCACCTGGTGGAGCTCTGGGCACCACCCGTGCGATGGTGATGGACAGGGGAGTGGGATAGGACTGGAGGTCCCGGAACCAGTGCAGACTGGATTATGCAAGGAGGGCACCAATGTGCCCTTCAGATCATACCAGTGACTTGGGGAGGCTTCCCATCCCAAGTCATGTAACACCTATTTTCAAAAGTAGCATGGGGGCATAAACCTGTCAGTAGGATGGCAGCAGCACAGGCTGCCCAGAAAACCCTGTAAACTGGTAGGGGCAAAGCTGGGGGTCCTCTAAGGATCCCCCAGAGTGCATGGAACCATACAACCAATACTGGCAACAGTATTGGGGTATGAATCCGATATGTTTGATACCAAACATGCCCAGGTTTGGAGTTACGATTATGTAGCTGGACATAGGTAGTGACCTAGGTCCAGTACACATGTAAATTGGCTTCGCCTCACTCACAGTGTCCAGGTAAATGGAGCTGGAGTTTGTGGGGGCACTTCTGCTCATGCAGGGGTGCCCTCACACACAGGTACTTGCACCCTGCTCTCTGGGCTAGGAGGACCTACCATAGGGGTGACTTACAGTGACATGGTGCAGTGACCTGTAGTGAAAAGGGTGCATGCACCCTTTCATGCAGGCTGCAATGGCACGCCTGCAGACACACTTTGCAGAGGCTCCAACGGGTGGCATAATACATGCTGCAGCACATGGGGAAACCCTGGTGCCCCAATGCCCTGGGTACCTAGGTACCATATACTAGGGACTTATATGGGGGCACCAGTATGCCAATTGTGAGGTGTAAAATGTTAGGGACAACCAAATCCAGAAGGAGAGAGCACTGTCACTAGGGTCCAGGTTAGCAGGATCCCAGTGAACACAAAGAGCTAAGATTGAGCAGTAGGAGATGAGGTAGAAGGAAAAAGGAGAGATGCAGGAGGAAAGGTATGAATACAGACGAGGTGAGGTGAAGGGAGAAAGGGAAAGATTCAGAAAGAGAAGGACTGTGACAGACTAAGAGAAGGTGAATGGAGTTTTAGAGACGAAGGTAGGGAGCTGAGAGGGTTGGCAAAAGGATGCAGCAGAATGAGGGGAGGAATTAATGGTATATCGAAGCGTGGCAGAGTCATGTGAGGAGTGTGTCACCTCAAGGCAGTGTTTGGCCATGATGATGAGAGGTAATATGTGGGAAGCATGATAATGTTATTACGATTAGTAGTAGTGTGGTAGTAGTGGTGGAGTGGCTGTTGTGGTAGTGGTTTGGGATCTCTTAAATGAAACGTATTAGATGTTTTCAATGTGACAGGTCCTGGGAGGTGTCGCCTGGAAAATATTAGAAAACACATGGCTGGTTTCTGCTAACAACAGGGCAACATCAGATTATTACCTCTTAAAACTGTTAATATCACCACCACAAACTCAATGATAAAGAAGTGGGGCGCTGCACTGTGATTTTGCCTTGGGTGGCAATACATCTGCAGCAGCTCCGGTGGTGGTGGTTTTTTTTCATTCAGCTGAGATTCTATCTAGCATCATATTACATACTGAAAAATAATGCAGTTTGTATTTTGGCTTTCATAAACAAACTATAAATATTTAATTTTCTGTTGCAACATAGGACTTGTATTTATTTTCTTTTTAATTAACACATCAAAAGAAAGCAAATAAAAAAACATAGGTAGAAATCGTGCTTGTACCACAAGGTCTCATGGTGTGATATCTGCTAGTGCTTCAGATACCAGCTTGAGCTGCAGAACAAAATATTTCACTTCATGATTTGCCATATGGAGCTCATTAGCTCATGTAATCCAGTCATCCGGGGTATTTAGCCCATCTTCCAGATAGAGTTATGAGAAGGTTGAAAGGGGCTCATCTCTAAACTTAGTTAGAAATCTTTCCTTCCATGCTTTGAAAATGTCACAGAGACTGCAAAGTTAAAAGAAGAAAATGTTTGAAAAAATGCTAGTGAAGGAAGTTTCTTTTTAAAAAACAAAGTCAGTTAATACAATTTATAGCAGTAAAATGTTGTCGCCCAGACGTTTTGCACAAATCTCATAAGTGCTTTTTTGCTGTAACTTTCATACTAAAGTGCAGTTTTATGAAGATGACAAACTTTGCAAACTTGAAAAATTTTTAATTTGTCACCTTCTTAAATCTTTGCAGGAGAGATTACGTTTTCTACACCTTCTATTTCAAAATGCACTTGGGGATAATGTGTGCACTTCCTATGCAAATCACCATCAAAAAGATACCTCGGGCACGTGCAGATTTTGTCCACTGCTCCATTTTGCAAAAAAAAGAACCAATGCTGTATATCTCTGCAAAAAATGTTTACATTTGATATTGTATTTATGATCTCCGTGTGATCTTAATTAAATTACAAGGAAATTCAGCAAAATAATCTGTATACCAACTCTGATATTTGTACATTATTTAGTAAAATGAATGGCAATATGTGGAACTGTTGGAAATAGCCCTGTCTGCAGGATCACCCCAAACCTTTTGCCCTCTCCCTCTTTTCTTCTGACGTTGTTTTCTATGGATTTAGGGCTCTGTACACTTTTTCACTGATAACCTATGCTAAAATGAGTGTGCTCACTGCGTAAAGTGTGGCAACATTGTGTTATCCACAATTAGCATATTTAATTTACATATAAGTCCCTGGTAAAGTGCACTACCTGTGCCCAGTGCCTGTGTGTGCAGTTTTGAACTGTCATGCTGACATGGCAAGTTAACACTCTTGCCAGGCACACACCTTCCTTTTAAATACATATGTCACCCCTACGATAGGCCCTAGACTGTCAAAGGGCAGGGTACAATGTATTTAACAAGTCAAACATGCCCTATGAAGCGTTACATGTCCTGGTAGTGAAAAACTCTTAAACTCATTTTTCATTACTGCAAGGCCTATCTGTCCCATGGATAACGTTGGAATTGCCTCATTACATCTTAGATGTGTATTTTCCAATTGGAACAAGTTGGGCCACCCAGGTTTGGTGTCTCTGGAATCACTATTTAAAATTACAACTTATGGTGAAGTCAGACTTTAAATTGCAATTTTGAAAATGGCACTTTTAAAAAGTTTGCATTTTCTTACTTAAACCATTTGGTGACGTTGGCCTGTCTCTGGAATACACAACCGGGGTGGGTGACAGCTGGCATCCTGCATTCCTTCTAGACAGCCACACACAAAGGAAAGGTAGGTATTACTGAGTGGCCATCTGCATGTTTGTGGGCCATCCTGAGTCAGATGGGAGGGAGGAGCTCACACTTTACACCTGAAAGGGCTGTGTCCGGTCCCCACACAAAGGGTTGCGTACCCCCCGATAGTGAGTCTGGAGCCAGGCCTGGAAAGGCATGATCTTGTGAAGTCTCCCTACTTCAAAGGCCCAAGTGGGTATAAGTACTGGACCTCTGACATCACCAACTCAAAACACTTCTGGAACTGTGGACATTCTGTCAGGAGGAAGGACCGTGGAAGGGACTGCCACTTTGCTAAACTGCTTTGCCGTGCTGGCCTGCTGCCTGCTTTTTCTTGCCTAGGAGTGAGAATGACTGGTCTTGCATCTCTACATCCCAAAACCCAAGTTTCTCCAAGGGCTTATTGGCTTTCCTCCTGTTACTGAAGTCCCAGGGATATCAAAGGCTTCACCTCTATTTTCATAACCCCACCTGCATTTTGCTTGATGTACATCCTGCTCTGCAAAGTGGTACCAACCAAGACCAGAGCCCTTGGAAATGAGTATAAAATGCTGCATCTGCCAGAAACTGCACATCTGCGCTGCTGCACCAATCGGAACCAAAGCATGAGAGATCAGGATCGACAAATCACCGCTCTTGTAGGGACAGCACATCACATTCAGAAGTGCCACATCGCCTCCAGAACCACCTTTTGAGAAGCATATTTTTGTGTTATTTATAAAAATTTAGGGGGTGATTCTGACCGCGGCGGACGGCGGTCGCCGCCCGCCAAGCGGTTCCCGCCGAAAGACCGCTCCGCGGTCAAAAGACCGGGGCGGTCATTCTGGCTTTCCCACTGGGCTGGCGGGCGACCGCCGAAAGTCCGCTTGCCAGCCCAGCGGGAAACACCCTTCCCACGAGGAAGCCGGCTCCGAATGGAGCCGGCGGAGTGGGAAGGTGCGACGGGTGCAGTTGCACCTGTCGTGAATTTCAGTGTCTGCAAAGCAGACACTGAAATTCTTTGTGGGTCCCTCTTACGGGGGCCCCTGCAGTGCCCATGCCATTGGCATGGGCACTGCAGGGGCCCCCAGGGGCCCCACGGCACCCCATACCGCCATCCTGTTCATGGCGGGCAAACCGCCAGGAACAGGATGGCGGTAAGCGGTGTCAGAATCCCCATGGTCAGCGGAAAGTCGGCGGTACCCCGCCGGCTTTCCGCTTCTGGCCGCGGCTGTACCGCCGCGGTCAGAATGCCCGGCAGTGCACCGCCAGCCTGTTGGCGGTGCTACCGCCAACCTCCACCATGGCAGTAATTACCGCCAGGGTCAGAATGACCCCCTTAATCTGTTTTTATAATTTGCTGGGAAGTGTTTTTGTAGTGTTATCACTGTGTTACTGTTTGGAGTGTTGCACAAATACTCTACACATTGCTTCCTATGTTAAGCCTGGCTGTTCTGTGCCAAGCTACCAGAGTGTGAGCACACAATAATTTATGGTGTGTAAATGACGTACCATGACTTGGATTGTGGTTCCTTGTTTGGATATAGTGCATACCTGTGCCAAGCAGAAACCCAAATTCTAACAGTAACCCATACTTCCTTTTGGAGGGAAAAAAGTGTTTATGGAAAGAAAAGATGTAAGAAGGTTGAAAGTGAGAAGCTAGCACAGAATGTGCTTTGGAAATCTGCTGTCGTTAATATTTAAATTTATGAGTGATTGTAAGATGTTAGAATCCACCCTGCTAAGTAATGGTCATTGTTGAAATCGTTAATAGACTGTTTTAATGTTATGGTTAATATAAACTTATTTTTCAACACGTAATGTATAATGGAAGTACAACTGTAGTGCTCTTAATGATTGCACTGTACTTTGGCTTAATTTCCCATGTAAAGATGTAATGCAGAACACAAGAATGCTGTCCTTGGAGCTTTCATTACTTATTGCCTGTTTTTAATGATAGGCTGCTGGATCGGCCAAACACCTGCATGGGCAAGGACATAAACCTGCCATACCAAGAGAGGAAGGTTTGTCACACTTAAGGTTTTCAACTAGAAAGGCTTACCTTTCCCGAATTCTGGGGAAGTTGTGTTGTATCGTGGGTTTGAATTCAGAATGTGGAACGGGGCTTAGTGAGGGAAGTGGAATGTTGGTGTGGCAGTTGGCGATCAGCGTTGGGAGCTAGCGGTTGGTGCCGCTTATGTATGTACTTACTGAATAACGAAGATACATAGGTTCATCTTGTATCTCATTCTTACAAGTTGCCTGTGACATGCCACGATCCATCTTGGAGAAAAAGCAATTGCAATTTCATCAGCCCTCTGCAGCATGCTGGTATTGCTGTCACCTAAAGTGGATAATGTGATGCACCCTCATATTTCCGGTACCCACCTAAGAAGTATGTTTAACATATTCAGTGTTTTACCCAGCATCTCAAGGTCACCAATCTATATTTGAGTGAAATGCTGGCATGGCTTCCATGCAGTCTTAAACAGAGGTGGTAACCCTCGATCTTGTGGTAGACAAAAATTGGACACCTGATCCAAGGACATTTGGAACAGTGTCATGCCCAGTGGGAAGGCTGCCTTTTTCCGCAAGCAGCAGCACACAGATGTAACGCCCATCAGAAAGTCTGCATTGTGTCCCTGGACACTCGATTTCATTGAGAATGTGGTGCCTGATCTTCTCTTCCTTTGTAAATGCCAGCCATCTAGTATGCAGTGATTCCTCCAACTTTGACAGACTGAGATTACGTTTCTTGAACCCAAGGTTGATTGGTCCTGGCTTCTTGCCCACATTCACAGCTTTAGGTAGTCATCAGTTCCTCCATTAGGTGAACCTTCTGGAGTAGCACTGCCACACTTGCACAGAGGGATGTCTCTGTGAGTGGACTTGAGGTTGCTGGTTAGCACGAGGAAGAGAGCAAACCTAGGACTTTGGAGGACGCCCCTACAGCTGCAACCAGTCCTGCACAATGAGGACCTTTCAGTGCACAGTGTGGGGAGAGATGCTGAGCTGTGAACATGAGAACAAGGAGCAAACGCCGCAGGCCTCAGTCTGGCATTAAGGTTGGCTCAATCCACCCAATAACTACAAGCATTTGCAATCCGAGCTGACAAGAGTCAAATATGCACTAAGAAACTAGAACCACAGCCCCTGTGAGGAAACACACCCGGTCTCCTGATTCAAAAGTTTGCAACACATGGGTTGCATGTCTTAACATTGTCAATGTATGCATCCACAAAGTATAGCTTTATTATTATTAACTTTACAATATGTTGGTAGTCAATATTGTGGAGTCGAGATAAGTTCAGATTATTATTAAAACTTCGCTATTCTGGTAGAACACCATGACATACTCTTCTGACAGTGTTCACAAGCCATATTTGAGAAAGTTCTATGACTAACAAAGTCACTTTCACAGTAACATTGCAAATAGATGATACCCTTCTTCTCTACTGTTCCTTGCAATCATCGATTGCCCTCAATAAAGGCCAAATAACAAAGTGTCACTGTGTGTCACATTGATATCGGCCCTCTTGACACGGCCTCCCATTGAAGAGCTGATCTCAGACGGTGGCTTGAAATCAAAGGAGAGAGCAACTTTCCAGCTCGTGTTTGGAAGATAGGGCAGCCGAAGTCCATCAGTGGTTTCACAGCCTTCCCTAAATTGCCTGTTAATTGCCTGAGAAGTCTTTATTTCCTTTTGTGGGAGTATAGGCTCGGGCAGCTCTAAGCCCTGTCCCTTTCATGGTTGGTCAGGTGTCGATAGGCTCAAAGCCCCACTACCTGCCTATACACAGCCTCTTCAATGCCCCAGCCCCTCACATACAGTAAAATCTTGGCATGCCTGAAAGGGGCGCATTACGCCAGAATTGTATTTTGATTATCATGCAAAATTGTAATTTATAGATTTTTTTTTTTTTTTTTTTTTAAGCTCATTATGTCACCTTCCTCACAGTTCAGGACACATATTACCTGATGAGCACCAAGCCTACAAACTGGAATTGCAAATGGAATTAGAAATGTTTACTGGGATTTGTTGTACTCGTCATCGCTTTCATGAAAACATTTGCAAAGGATTTTTTCCAAAATATGTATTTTTTTAAGAAAGTATGACTATGTGAAATCTAATAAGAGTGCCTCTCCAATTAGTAAAGTTGTTGGATCGCCTGGTCAGCAAAGCACATACTATAAAGTGAATTCTGTTTCAAAAACAGTAACTGTAGGAAAACATTAAAGAGTAATGAACAGTTATAACCACATGCACTCAATATGTCGAAAAGAATATTAAGCAAATACTTTGACTAGGTCATTCTGCTTTCAAGATGTGAAGCAGCTGGACTGCATTCCACAGCAATTGTGATGCGAAGGTCTCTCTTCTTACTTTCCATTTGTGACTACGGAAAGACAAGCTCACTAGACTAGGCCATTTGACAAACGACATTTTTAAACAGCAGAGCTGACCACGGAGATTATTGCTCCTTGTACCCGCCATTTCAGCAGATATATAGAATGTGTCCTCTTCTCTGTTAACCATTTATCCAGATCAGTTTGTTTTGGAGTTTGGTGATTTTACCATACACTACACACTAACATCTCTCGTGCAGGTTGGTAACAGGTCGCTCTGCCCTGACATCTGCCCTCAACCTCACCCTTCCTCTACAAATATCTGGTACGACTGGGGTCAAACCAACTCACACTCTTCTTCCCTACACACAGCCTCCCAGCACCGCTCTAATCAGATGTGTCTCTCTGCACTCATCTGAGCCAGTCCTTGTCAAGAGTTTTAACTTCATGAACTCTGCACATGTCATGCATCTGACCTTAGCCTCATTCTTTTCCACATTCCAGGAATATTTGACACAGTCAATCACACTATACTGACAGACATGCTCTCCTTGCTAGGGACAGCCAGACCAGCACTGATTCTTTCATGATGCTACACCATCTCTCTTCTCACCCCATATCTTTGGGATGTCTCACGTGACTTTGTTCTTGTTCCCCTGCTATTCTCCCTTCACACAACCACACCTAGCAATATCATTTGGATTTTCTTACCAGCTCTTCTCTGACAAGGCACAAATTGTTGTCACTCTACTCCTGCATGCTAAACTTTGCCAAAATGAATATTAACTGCTTCCCCTAATCCACTTCGACATATCCAAACATTTCTCCCATCCTTATGCCCTTGAAACCAGAAACGCATCGGTATGAGACTTTGGCATATATTTTGAATCCTTTATGAAGATGACCCACCTTCGACACGTCGCAAGAAACACCAGGCCACTTCCATACTCTTCCGGTTTAGCTCATTCTGCATAACCACTCCTTCCAAGCAGGCAAAATATTATATAATAATATTTAATATAATATAAAAATATAATTACTGCGAAAATCCTCATTGGGCTCCAACTTTGACCTTTCACTTAGACAAAGTCATCAACTGCAACATTTTAGACCTAACTTGATCTGTTCCCTCCTTGCAATATCAGCACCAGCCCCTGTTCAGGACCCTGGAAAAATCTTTAAAATCTATTAACTTGGTCTCCACATTGATCCAAAGCCTGAAAGCCTGAAACGTCCCTATCTCTGAATAAAGAATTCGAAATCAAGATTGACCTCGAGCCCATCATCGCCCCCGTGAGCGCTCCATGTGCTGCATTTCGAATCCAAGCCCTCTTACTCCATGACACTCCTGTTTGGGCATTAGTGTACTTACCAACTTGCTGGCACTCAAAAAGGGCACGTAGGGTGACCTTAGGAGAGCAACACTGCTGAGACTTGTGAACACATGACAAGCTTCAAAGATCTCCAACAGCCTGAGCTTCTATCCAACACCTTGTTACATGTGGGCTAAAGTTGACCATTTTTCACAATGAGCTTCTCTTCCTTCCACAGGTTTGTGAAACCATAAACTGCAATATTCCTGTCTATCATCTTTGCTACCTATATACAGAATCAAGTGCCATAATGCCACGTTTTAGAAAATAAATTCAACTCTGAAGATTTTAGCTAGCATCACTGATGTGACACATAGAAAGATGACATTCATTTAGAGGACGTAGCTCTCGAATGTCATAAATGCACCTATGCTCAAATGCAGGGCCGGCTTTAGGGCGGTGTGAACTGTACGGTCGCATTGGATGCTGACTTGAATTGGGGGGCGCTGGCCTCAGGGGGGCGCTGTGTTCAGCAATAACTCAAAAAGTTGCGGTTTAAAAGCACCTGCTGAAAAGTTCCTTGTGCGTCCAGCCTTTAGGAAACATTTAATATGTCAAGATGGCTAATCTGCCTGCTGCAAAGAACTGAATTACATTTTATGTGGATAGTTGTGTATTAGTAAAGCCAGCCTTTACAAGTGCCCTAAAACAAATTAATGTATGTGAAGGGGGGCTATGGAGAAATGAGGGGCCCATGAACCAGGTAGTAAAGAGGGAATCTGAGGAGGTGGTCATGGGGTGGGGGGTGCCAAAATAGACTGTTGCACAGGGCTCCATAGGCGCTAAGGGTGGCCCTGCTCAAATGCTCACAAAACAAATGTTCACATAAATGGTCTCCACTTACAGCCTTTAGTATAAGTCCAAAGAGGGCACCCTCCTTTCTATTTGTACTAATTTTATATAAATATACCTTGAACATTCAGATTTGTTTGTTGTGTTGGGGCAATTCACAAAGGAATTTAACAGCATTAAGGTCATATTACAAGAATACTACTGTAGAAATAGAAGAGGACTACAGTAGAATGATGGGCATTCTTTATGTACTCATAAATGCCTTTGTGAATTGGACTCATAATCTCTTACCCAAGATTCTCACACATGAAAATTGATAGAGCATCATCATTTTAATGGTCGGCACTTATAGCCTGGGAATTGGCATTTGCTAGACGCTCACAATGGACACTAATGAGCAACCAAGTATTGGTCCTCTTCTTCAGATATTAACAGATGCTTTTTAAGGTTGACAGGCCCATAAAATGCAGAATTACTTTTTTTTAATTTCTCCAGCTTTGATGTGCCTCATTGTGGCACAAATACTTGTACATTTATCTAATATTAAATGCCATTACTGTGCATTTTTAGGACTCAGCAAGAGTTATGGTTTCCAATACATTGAGTATACTTAGGGTGAGCTTTGGGACAGCCTCCTGCTTGTGATTTAAGGGATGTTGTCTATCTCACAGACCTGCTCCATATTCAAACACTTTCCTACCTGTCTGGTGTTTGTCCCACTCTGGCCCCATTTATGTCTCACAGCATTTTGGTTGGTTCATGTGTCGTTTCCTGCTGAAGTCAGTCCAGTGCATGAGAGGGATTCTTTTGTTCCTTTGTCCCTCTACTATCCCTTTCACCTGTCTTTTAACCCAGTCCCTCTGTTTTTAATCCCCCTACTCATCCTAGTCCCAACCCAGTGTCCTTTTGCTTCCCTCAACCCCATTGGTAAATTTCACCTAGCCACTATCCTATCATGACTGCAATTTTAAAACAGCCTTTTGACCATATCAAGACAGCTGTCATTGTGCACGCCACACCTGCACACCAGACATATGTTAATTGTTTTGTGTTATTCAAAGATGGTTACTAACAATGTGTGTGCATCCACAGCAGCTGCCTCTGAATGAGATTTATTAAAATAAACTAAAATGCATTTGATTATAGTTGCCGTGGACATGTGTAAATGCACAGCAGCCATTTTTGAACAGCACTCTTTAAAACATTACAGACTGCATTAAAAGAAGTCCACCGTGAACACATGCTCATCTGCAGCGGCCATCTTTTAATGCATTTGTAATGTTTAAAACCCATTCCAAGATGGCCGCTATGGAAGTGCGCACATTTGTGGTGACTAAGCAAAAAAATTAATAAAATAGGCAAAGTCAACAGGTTTCACTGCTTCAAAATTTTGACTTTGCAAATGCTTGTCTTTTTTGTCTCCAATGTTGTCGTAAGTTCAGGACTTACAGTCTTCACAAAAATTAGCATTTCATCTTTGCCCTCACCCAGGTAAAGCTGTCCATTTCAAGGTTTTTTTTTCCCAGCTAATCAGATAATTTTTACTTTCCATGGAACTTCAGGAAGGTTGCAAAAGAGAAAAAAACACTTTTCAACTTCCCACAACCCTAAATCTAACTCGCCATAACATGAGATAGCATAAATTACAATTGCATCATACCATATCATAATGTAACATTACATTCAATCTTTGTAATAGTTGATTAAAGAATAAACCGTCAGGTTCACACTACCAGTTTTAGTGATGTATTAATTTGTTTGTTTGGTAAAAATAACAAGAGCAGTTCATTTAGAAGTGCTTTAAGTAGCAACAAGTGTCACTGAAAATAGAACAAAAAATAACCAGTCTATAGTGAAATGATGATGTACATTCCTTATATTTTATTACAATAGATACGATAATATACCTTCCAGTATGCATTTTTGCATAGGACATTACGGAGGGTGGGTGAATGAAAGATGGTGTTGTGAAGAAGAAATGGTTGAAGTTTCCTCCTTGTGTTTAAGGTGTTTCTAGAGCGATTCTGAGACTTCAGAGCATGGTGATGAAGTTGAAACCAGTATGGAGGTACAAGCGATTTCTAAGACTAAGGGCCTCATTACAACATTGGAGGTCCTAGGACCGCCAATTCCACTGTGGCGGTCGGACCGCCGCACTCCAGACAGTCCGACTGCCACATTACAACCCTGTCGGTGGGACCGTCATCCCTGTCAGGAACATGGTTCCCGATGGGATGACAGGTAGCCGGCCTTGTGGTCATCCATGGCAGCACGAGTTCAGTGCCTCCGCGCTGATCACAAGTCCAGTTTCTGCAATCTTTTACAAGGCGGGACCCCATTATGAAAGGGCTGACAGAAACACAGTGCATGAGGGCCACAGGTGGAACCCTGCACTGCTCATGGCCATGTCGTGGGAAGTGCAGCCCCCCCCCTCCCCCCAGTCCAGCATTGGCTTTGCCGACAGTGTGCATTCCAAGGGAGTTGTGGTGTTGTAGAGCTACAGAATTGGCCTTGGCTATACCGTAGCACTGTTCCCACTGGGCGGACCAGCGGGAATATCATAATATGATGTTCCTGCCAGTCAGCCTAATGGGAACATTGTAATACGATAGGGGTGGCAGCCGGGTTGACGGCCGCCTCATCCCCATAAGTTTGGCAGTTGGCTCATCCGACTGCCAAATTTGTAATGAGCCCCTAAGCTTTGAATAGACACAGTGAGCTCTGAAGGTACATTATGAATAAGGTTTTTGCTAATAAGCTGAGAGATAGTCCTTTCACTGCTTTAAAAATAAGTAGACATGGTGCTATTGTGAAGTTACATACTTTTCCATATTGGGTATGTAGGACTCACAATAACGGGTTAGTGTATAGAAAAATAATGAAGTTCGGAACTAAAAAAGCAAATACGCACTTGAATAAGGATCCCCAACCTGAGTATCACAGCACCAATGGAGTCGTCAGAAGACTGTGACAGTTGGCAGGCAGTGCCACGTAAATCAATTGACTTAGTAATGTTGAATTCTCAGTGTAGCAGTGTAAAATATTGTATATTTTCCTTTTTGTATTTTATGCAGATTTTTTATGGCACAAACTTGGCCCAAGAGTATTAGAGCTCTCTTGCATGATCACTAGATTACAACACATTATGTTTTTGATTGTAACTCACAGGAAGATTTAGCGATTTGCCCAGAATCATAAGATGTGACTCGAACCTGGTTCCTATTTCGAGAGACTGCAGCTCTGAACACTAGGCCATATCTCGTCTCCACTGTTGAATTTAGGACAAACAAAAAAGGACTAGGGGATCACATCGAAAAATGTTTGAAAAATCCCCATATTGAAATGTAGAGGGCAGACCAACAATTCGAAATTACATTTGGCATGGTCAAAATACCACAATGCCTCTATTTATCTGTTATCTACAGATATTGCAGCAAAACCATATCAGTGATAGAGGGGGTGCAACTACAACTTTATTCTCTGGTAAATCCTGAATAATATATGCAGCACATGAAATGCCCACTTTTCTACTATTACAAATCCAAAGAAAGCACAATGTTTGCATATTTGTAGACAGTGTATATGATAACCACTGTATATATCCATTTTTGATGTCTTGGGTCAAATTCACAAGGGCATTTATTGAGTACCTGAAGTAGCACTCTTGTAGTATTATTTCCCCTACTTATAAATGCATTTGTGAATTGGCCTCAAAACGTCCTACATTCCAGTAGTAATAGTCCAAAGAGGGCACACACTCCTTTCTATTTGTACTAATTTTATATGACTATACCTTGAACCAGTGGTTAATATGAGCAGGTGGTTTCCGGTGCAGGGCACCAGCACTTTTTTTTTCATGGGCAGCACTTATTTTTCTGCCTCAAGCATTTACTGCGCGCAAAAGACACATATGGGATAGGTGGAGGAATAGAAAAGTGAAAAAGTGTCACAAAGGGAGAAAGCAGAAAGCTGCAAGAGCGAGCTGAAGACGCAGGGAGTGGCTGCAAATGGATTAAAGAGGCACAAGAAGGTTTTAGGATTATGCTGCTTCAGTATTCTGTGCTTGCACATTTAATTGCAGCAGCCACGTGTTTCAGAGGCACCGACACATTTTTATTTACAAATTAAGCACTGCCACCAACATTCCGATTTGTTTGTTGTATTGGGGAAGTTCACAAAGGAATTTATCAGCATTTAAGGTCGTATTACAGGAGTGATACATTAGAAATACAGGAAGATTACAGTAGAATTGCAGGCCTGCTCCATGTACTCCTAATGCCTTTGTGAATTGGCCTCGTAATCTCTTGCACAAGATTCTCACACATGAAAATTAACAGAGCATCACCAAGCGTTGGGTAAATATGTATTCCTTTCAGCCCTGATGATGTAAGATTTAAAATGTACACCCTTAGGAGATAATCTACAATGCACTTAAAAAGTATAATGTCATGTATGCATGGGCAAATGCCAAAGGTAGACATTTGCACAGATAGCTTTGTGGGTGAATGAGGCTGTTTCATATGTAGGCCTTCTGTTACCTTTCAACCAGTCCTAGGGGACATTTCGATTACGTCGGTGTGATTGGTGTAATTTGTAGCATTTCGTATCTGGCCTTTTTTTGTGAAATTCTTTAAAATTATGCTATTATGCCATTTGGAGTAATTGGGGGTCTCTAGGGTAGATATCTTATTACGAGAGTACCAAACAATGCAAACAGAGGAAATTATCAGCTCTTATTGGCTTGTGTTTTTTTTGCAATTTTTAGCACGAGGTGCGTCCTCGTGTCCAAGATGGATGCAAAGAAGCATTGCAGAGTAAAATAACTCGCAAAAGGCCATTTAATTTTTCTGATACTTCAGGTAATTACTCAAAAGGAAATTACGTAAATTTCGCACATCCCTAAATTCAACATGCCTTCTTTATTCTTCTTAGAGTAGGGGTTTAGAAAAAGAGGACCGGCCATTGGGAGCCTGCCATGTTTGCTGAAACTGTTTTGACCAGCGAAGGGGGCAGTTTTCTCTCCCAGACACTCTTGCGATGAAAAGCCCCTGCCGTAGATGTTCTGATTGCGCCTTGTTGTGCTCCCTAAAAGCTCAGTTTTAGTTAGTGAGTACCGGTGGGCAGGTTCGATATGGCAATTTGGATGCATTTAAAACATTGCAAAAACCAATATTGGTACTAATGGACACTATTAAAAATTGAAGTCTTGAACCAGTGGGTGGCGGAGGAATGATTGTTCCTCACCCATGTGCAGTCTGTGGATTTTAGTGCCCAGGCAAGAAAGTTCAAAAGTGGTGCTCTGCTATTTTCCACCAATAGTTCCACTGCGCGTTTAATCATTTTCCCTGACGGCCAGTGAAAAATGTTCATCAGAGAAGGGAGGTGTTAGGACTGTGCTTTGCCCCATCCCGACCTACGCAGTTCCAGTTTATGAGTAATGGGGGCAAGAGAGCAAAGCAGCGCCCTGTGATTGTTAATCAGTAGTTACACCTTTGGACATCAGTGCTAAAACAATATTTGCAAGTACCCCTCTGGTGGCGCAGTTCGAGTTTGAGAAAAATGGAGGCCAGGTTAGATACTATAAAAGTGGGGGCATGCAATGTTCCCCAGATATTCCCTGAGTGACGAATGGAATGAAAATTTGCACCTGAGTAACAGACCAGTGCAAAAAAAAAAAGTCTGTACCTGTGGGCGCAGGAATCAAAATTGTGCGGTTCCTCATTCCTATCTTGTGGAGTTCCGGGCTGTGAACATAAGGGGGTAATTGCCGAAAATTAGTGTAATGCAAATCTATTGACACAGCCCGACCACTACAAAAACATTTGCAACGACAGTTCATTGGAAAAAATAAACCCTATACCAACGAACCGCTATTGTCCTAGTTGCCTCGTGCTCCATGCCTTATACAATGCTAGATTAGATCGCGAGACGCTGGTTCGGTTCACTTCTGCGCTGATAATTCACAGATTGACTTCTTTAACTATGTAATACCCTAGGAACCCCAATCACGCTATACACTTACACTATGTGCGATGCAGTGTACAAGACGTTTCATGTGGGAATACGCAATTTCGATAACACGGTGAACTTAGAGGTCTCTTTGAAACAGACTGTTTTTTAAAACCTCATCACACAGACCTGCGTTCCTTTTGTGCTGAGGCGCTCTCTGTGCTTCACAAGTATGAATCATGGCACAAGGCCACCGAGCGCCTGGTAATTTCAGTCCTTGCCCTGCCCATGAAACTCACCCGCCCACAACTTGTCTAAACTTCTCCAGCTGTTCCTGGCATTTGCTTAGCATTCATTAGGCAGTGCCAACCCTTCCCACACATGCACAACAAGGAAACAAAACACAATAGCTAATTTATAGACGGAACACACACTTGCAGTGCATTGCACGCACAGAATGTGTTTTTCTTTTCTGTGTTATTCTGTGGCCCCTTGTTTTTATGGTATAAGGACCTCGAACAATAGTAACATGGGATAGATATTCTGTGGACTAAAAAACTTAATGGAATATTCACAAATATTGGCAAAGCCAAATGGTCTGGCTTCGGCAATTCACTGCGAAACTTTTTATTTTTTTATTTTTTATTTCAAGTGTACGGCGCAAAAAAATTAATGCCAAAAGAAACAACGCACATTATTATTTAATATAAGAGGGTGTGGGCTTCTTAGCAAGCAGGTGTTATAGATATATAAGCTCCTTTTAATTTTAATGTACAGCATAGAAAGGACAGGAAACTATTGCGCATATTTATACTTTTTGGTGCAAAACTGCACTAATGCAGTTTTGCATCAAAAAGTTTTGCACCGGCTTGTACCATTCTTGAGCACCAGCTGGGCACCACATTTATGGAATGGTGCAAGCCGGTGCAAAGTGTAGGGTAGCGTAAAAAAAAATGACATTAGCCGGGTGGGGGCGGCATTAAGACAAGGGGTCTTTGCACCAAAAAATTACTTTAGGCAAGTTAGAATTAAAAATGACTCTAACCAGCCTAGCGTCATTTTCTGAGACAAAACCATCCACACCACATGACTCCTGTCTTAGAAAAAACAGGAGTTATGCCCACCACCCCAGTGGCCAGCACAGGGGACCAGGGTCCCCTGGGCATGGCTGTTGCACCCAGTGCCATGTAGGGGTGGCCCACTTCAGGGCCCCTAATTGCACTTAAAAAAAAAATACTTACCTGTACTAACCTATACTTACCTGGGATGGGGTCCCCCATCCTCCGCTTTCCCTCTGGTGTGGGTGGGGTTGTCCCTGGGGCATGGGTAGGGCACCTGTGGGCTTATGCCATGGTGTTCCACCATGGAAATAGGCCCACAGATCCCTTAGCACCTGCCCTGAACCAGGCGTTAAATAATGGTGCAAAGCAAGCTTTGCACCATTATTTGACCCCTCCTCCCCCTGTGCGTGATTTTAGTAAGGGGGGATAAATATGGCACTAGGCCATAGAGTCATTTTTTGCCTGGAAACGCTTACCTTGCATCTCATTGACTCAAGGTAGGTTTCCACGTCCAAAAAATGACTTTAACTCCATAACTTTGGTGCTAGACGGGTCTAGCACAAAAGTATAAATATTGAGTTAGTTTTTCACTGAATGTGCAAAACAAGTATAAATATGCCTATTAGTTCTCACTCAGCATGCCGGGCTGATGTTGCAGTATGCGAAAAAAAAAAAAACTATATAATTCCTGACCTATGAAAATGTTGTACTCTTATTGCAAGGACCGAGTGCATGAGGCCTTTTATCCTCCTAAGGTCAAGTAAATAAAATCTGCTATGGGTCTGATAAAGAGTGGGCACCAACAAAGTGCATTATTACTGTTACTTTTTGGTATTACCGCATCGTACTGGATCGTTCCATTTTTTCACACCTGGAATGGGCAATAATATATGGGAAAACAGTATTAAAGTGATTATTCCCCACAGGTTTTTCCTGAATTCTGGCTCTTTTTCAGGGCATATGTCTGCTTGCTTTTTTGCAGATGGACATGTGTCTGGAGAAGCACTGTGAGCTCAGCTTGTGTTAGCGCATCTGACCTTAATAAGTAAACTTACAAGGGGACTGTTAGAAATAGGGTTTTTGGTTGGCAGTCAGGTTACACTCTGTCCAAGCAAGAACCCTCACTCTAGTCAGGTTAAGTTACACACAATCCAAAATTAGCCTGTGCCCACCCTCTGGTAGCTTGGCACGAGCAGTCAGGCTTAACTTAGAAGGCAATGTGTAAAGTATTTGTGTAATAAATCATACAATACCACAATATAGCACCACAAAAATACACCACACAGTGTTTAGAAAAATATATAATATTTATCAGGATAATTGTAGGTCAAAACAAATAAAGATGCAATGTGAAATTGTAGAGATATCACTGGAAAGTGATATAAAGTGTCTTAAGTTTTTAAACAGCAAACAAAGTCTCTTTCAAGCACAAAGTACCTGGTTTGGAGTGGAAAATCCCAGCAAAGGGCCGCAGAAGAAGCGATACGTGGAAAAATGGTGTGTGCGTCGATTTCTCCCCAGCACGCACAGACTTGCGTAGTTATTTTTCACGCGGGGAAGTCGGGTGTCATTTTCCGGCGCGCGGACAGTCTCTTTCTGTGGGTCGCGGGGATTACCAGATGTCCTGGGTCTGTGCGTGGATTCTCCTGCTTGTTTTCCGGCTGCGCGTCGTTCCGCGGGGCTGTGCGTCGAAGTTTCGCTCTCATCGCAGGCGTCGCGTCGATTTCCCCTCTGGAGGTCGGGCGGCATTGTCATTGCGAGGCCGTGCGTCGAAGTTCCGGTTGCCCCGAAGGCGTCGCTTCGATCAGCATCGGTGTGCGGCGTTTTTTTCACCGCGGAACAAGCTGTGCGCTGAAATTTTCGGCGCACGAAGAGTCCAAATGAAAAAAAGAAGTCTTTTTGGTCCTGAGACGTCAGGGAACAGGAGGCAAGCTCTATCCAAGCCCTTGGAGAGCACTTTTGCAGCCAGACAAGAGTTCAGCAAGGCAGCAGGCCAACAGCAAGGCAGCAGTCCTTTGTAGAAAGCAGTCAGGTGAGTCCTTTGAGCAGCCAGGCAGTTCTTCTTGGCAGGGTGCAGGTTCTGATTCAGGTTTCTTCTCCAGCAAGTGTCTGATGAGGTAGGGCAGAGGCCCTGTTTTATACCCAAATGTGCCTTTGAATCGGGGGAGACTTCAAAGAGTGGCTAAGAAGTGCACCAGGTCCCCTTTCAGTTCAATCCTGTCTGCCAGGGTCCCAGTAGTGGGTGTGGCAGTCCTTTGTGTGAGAGCAGGCCCTCCACCCTCCCAGCCCAGGAAGACCCATTCAAAATGCAGATGTATGCATGTGAGGCTGAGTACCCTGTGCTTGGGGTGTGTCTGAGTGAATGCACAAGGCGCTGTCAACCAAGCTAGCCAGACGTGGATTGTAAGACACATAAAGATTCAAGTGCAAAGAAATGCTCACTTTATAAAAGTGGCGTTTCTTTAATAGTAATATCAAATCCAACTTCACCAGTCAGCAGGGTTTGATATTAACATTCTGGCCATACTAAATATGACCTTCCTACTCCTTTCAGATCAGCAGCTACCAACTTCAATACTGTACGAGGGCAGCCCCAATGTTAGCCTATGAAGGGAGCAGGCCTCACAGTAGTGCAAAAACGAATTTAGGAGTTTTACACTACCAGGGCATGTAAACTACACAGGTACATGCCCTGCCTTTCACCCACACAGCACCCTGCTCTAGGGGTTACCTAGGGCACACATTAGAGGTGACTTACATGTGGAGAAAGGGGAGGTTTAGGATTGGCAAGTACTTTTAAATGCCAAGTCGGGGTGACAGTGAAACTGCACACACAGGCCTTGCAATGGCAGGCCTGGGACAAGGTAAAGGGGTTACTTAAGTGGGTGGCACAACCAGTGCTGCAGGCCCACTAGTAGCATTTAATCTACAGGCCCTAGGCACATATAGTGCACATTAATAGGGACTTATAAGTAAATTAAATAGTCCAATCAGTTAGGATTCAAGGTTACCATGTTTAAAAAGGGAGAGAGCATATGCACTTTAGCACTGGTTAGCAGTGGTAAAGTGCGCAGAGTCTAAAAGCCAGCAAAACAGGGTCCAAAAAGTGGAGGGAGGCAGGCAAAAAGTTAGGGGTGACCACCCTAAGGCATGTCAGGTCTAACATGTGTCCCCCCCAGCTGAAAGTGTGGAGAGCCACCCGACCTCCTGGGAGCTCCCATCGCTAAGGCGGAAGTATCTGGAGAGACCATCAGCATTGGCGTGGTCAACCCCTGGGCGATGCTCCACCGTAAAGTCCATCCCCTGTAGGGAAATGGACCATCTCAAGAGTTTTGGATTCTCACCCCTCATCTGCATGAGCCATCTGAGGGGCCTGTGGTCCGTCTGAACCCGGAAGTGAGTCCTAAACAGGTAGGGTCTTAGCTTCTTCAGTGCCCAGACCACAGCAACTGCTTCGCTCTCAATAGCACTCCACCTTTGTTCCCGTGGTAATAGTCTTCTGCTAATAAAGACTACTGGTTGATCTGAGCCCTCCTCATTCAGCTGTGCTAGAACAGCCTCTATGCCATGCTCTGAAGCATCTGCCTGCACAATAAATTCCTGGGAGTAGTCAGGGGCCTTGAGCACAGGGGCCGTGCACATGGCTTCCTTCAGAGAATCAAAGGCTTTCTGACAGGCCTCTGTCCAATTCACCAACCTAGGTTGTTTCTTGGAAGTGAGTTCTGTCAAGGGGGGCACAATGGTACCATAGCCCTTGACGAACCTGCGGTAGTATCCAGTGAGGCCCAAAAAGGCTCTCACCTCAGTCTGTGTTCTAGGTGGTTGCCAGGCCTTGATAGTTTAAATCTTGGCCTGGAGTGGTTGCACCTTGCCACCACCTACTAGGTGTCCCAAGTACACCACGGAACCCTGCCCAATCTGGCACTTACTAGCCTTGATAGTCAGGCCAGCCTGTTGCAGAGCCTGAAGCACCTCCTTGAGGTGGAGCAGGTGCTTCTCCCAGCTGGAACTGTAGACAGCTATGTCGTCCAGGTAAGCTGCACAGAAGGCATCTTTACCAGCTAGGACCCCGTTAACCAACCGTTGGAAGGTAGCGGGGCATTTTTCAGCCCAAATGGCATCACCCGGAATTGATAATGGCCATCAGGGGTGGAAAAAGAGGATCTTTCTTTAGCCCCCTCAGTCAGGCCAATCTGCCAGTACCGGGAAGTAAGATCGAACGTACTCAGGAACTTGGCAGCGCCTAGCCTGTCAACGAGCTCATCAGCTCGGGGGATGGGGTGAGCATCAGTCCGGGTGACTGAATTGAGACCCCGATAGTCCACACAGAACCGGAGTTCTGGCTTCGTACCTGGGGCAGTAGCCTTAGGAACCAATACCACAGGGCTGGCCCAGGGACTACTGGATTTCTCAATAAACCCCAACATCAACATCTTGGAGACCTCCTCCTTGATGCTGGCCTACACCTTATCCGACAACCTGTACATTTTGTTCTTTACAGGGGGACTGTCACCTGTGTCAATGTCATGCACACAGAGGTGGGTCAGTCCAGGAGTAAGGGAGAACAGGGGGAGAACTGCTCTAACAGCTCATAGCAGTCCCCTCTCTGGGTTAGAGTCAGGGAGTCAGAGACAATGACACCCCCCACTGACCCATCCCCTTCTTTGACAGCGAGGAGGTCGGGAGAGGTTCACTCTCCTCTTCCATGCCCTCATCTGTGAGCAGGAGCATACTGACCTCAGACCTCTCAAAGTGAGGTTTGAGCCGGTTGTGATGGAGGATCCTTAGGGGGTGCCTAGGGGTCTTGAGGTCCACAAGGTAAGTGGCCTCCCCTTTACGCTCCTTGATCTCAAAGGGGCCAGTCCAGCGGTCCTGGAGAGCCCTGGGCTCTACTGGCTCCATCACCCAAACTTTGTCTCCAGGTGAGAACTCAACTAGAGTGGCCTTCTGGTCATACCACTCCTTCATCACCTCTTGACTGGCCTCAAGGTTACTCTGGGCCTGCTTCCAGAAGCGTTGGGTTTGTTTGCGGAGGGCCAGCATGACCACATCCTGGGGAGGTGCCTGGGGAGATTTCTCCCAGCCCTCCTTAACAATGCTTAGGGGTCCCGTGACAGGGTGACCATAGAGAAGCTCAAAGGGGCTGAACCCCACCCCTTTCTGGGACACCTCTTAATAAGCAAACAACAGGCAGGGTAAGAGGAAGTCCCACTTACGCCTCATGGCCACAGTCAGGCCACCAATCATGCCTTTCAGGGTCTGGTTGAATCTCTCAACAAGCCCATTGGATTGAGGATGATAAGGGGTGGTAAACCGGTAGGTCACCCCACACTCATCCCACATGGTCTTCATGTATGCAGACATGAAGTTTGTGTCCCTGTCAGACATGACCTCCTTAGGGAATCCCACACGGGTAAATATTCCCAACAGGGCTCTGGTCATCACCTGTGCAGTCACTGTTCTCAGAGGGATTGCCTCTGGATAGCGGGTGGCATGGTCCACCAAAACCAGGATAAACCTGTTGCCCAAGGCAGTTTTGGGGTCCAAGGAACCAACAATGTCGATGCCCACTCTTTCAAAGGGGGTGCCAAAGACTGGAAGTGGGAGCAGGGGAGCTTTAAGCCGTTTCCCTGTCTTCCCACTAGCCTGGCAGGTGGGGCAAGCTCTGCAGAAGTTATCTGGGCGTTTCCTCATTCTGGGCCAATGAAAGTGGGTGTCAAGCCTGTCAAAGGTCTTGTCTTGGCCCAGGTGTCCTGCCAGGGGAATGTCGTGAGCCAGGTCTAGTAGGAATTTCCGTTAACACTGGGGGACCACCAGCACACGGGGTGCCCCAGGACCTGGAATCCTACGCTCACTGTAAAGGAGATCATTCTCCCAGTAAATATGATGAGCGCCAGAGGCCCTGGCCCTCCCTTTTGGCAGCTGTCTGGGCCATCTTTCCAGGATCACGACGCCCTTGACTCCCTTCCCGAGCAGCCATGGACCGTGTGGTCATGCAGACCCACTCAGGCAACCCTAACATCTCCAGGTGAGATCTGATCTCTACTTCTTTCCAAGCAGTATGCTCAAGATCATTGGCTAACAGACAATCTACAGGCATGGCAGGACTCACAGCTACTTTCAGAGTACCAGAGACCCACCCCCACTCAAAGGGAACCAGAGCCACCGGTAGGTGACTCTCACGATTGTCAGCGATTATGACCTGGTGGAATGTATTAGGGACTATCTGCTCTGTTGACACCAGCTGACTCTGGATAGTAGTCATACGGGCTCCTGTGTCACGCAGAGCCTCCACCTTCTGCCCATCAATGGTGACCCACTGCCAGTACTTGGAAGTATTTCGGGGCATGTGGGCTTTGGGCACCATTTCTCTTTCTCCCAGGGACACTAGGGAAATCTCTACCTGCTCCCCAAAGCTATCTGGGTCCATCTCCCCCCAAGCTCTACACTAGTCAACCCAGGTGCCTGTCCGGTAGTGGACGGTGCCCTCTTGGAGCACTGGGGGTCGCCTTTATAGTGACCATACTGGTAACACTCCATGCATTTGGGGTTGGATTTCCCTAACCTATCATATGTCCCTGGCTTTTTCCCAAATCTGGAAAAGGAATGGTTGCCACCCCCTCCCTGGGAATTCTTTTGGGGGCCTTTTTTAAGAGTTCCTTATCTGTAAGTTTATCTCCCCCCTCTTTCTTCTGTTGGGAACCCTGACCACCTTTGTGGGTGTCCCCCCAGGTACCTTTTTGAACACTCTGGTGCTAACTCCGAGGTCCGCCTCCTCAGCAAGCTTCCTGGGATCAGTCAGCTTACTATCTACCAAGTGCTGACGCAACTCTGTATAGCTAACATTGAGTATATCTCTCAGAATCAAGTCATATAACCCTTTATAATTATCTACTTTGTAGCCCAGCACCCATCCATTCAGTGTCTTACTGGAAAAGTCAAAAAAATCTACCCATGTTTGTGTGGTTTGTTTGGTGCTGTCCCTGAACCTCTGACGGTATCCCTCAGGGGTCAGCCCAAACTTGGCAAGTAAAGTGGCTTTCTGAAGGGGGTATGTGTTTTGATCAGGTTGATCCAATGTGAGAAGTGTGTCCCTCCCCAATGGCGGCACATAACCCCACATAGCTACCCCCCATTGCCCTTCAGGAACCTCATGAGCCCTTAGTGCAACTTCATAAGCAGCTAACCATTTATCTATGTCATCTCCCACCACAAAACTGGGCACCACATTTTTGGGTATACAAACCTTCTTTTCTCCAGCAGGTCCTGTCTGTATGCTGCCACCATTATTGCTGGATTCAGACTGTCTTGCCTTGATCTCCAGCTCCTTGAGACTCAGTTCATGAGCCAACAATAGTTTCTTTTCAGCCAAAGCTCTTTCAGCTTCCACCTGTTTGGCTGCTCTTTAGGCTTCAGCTTGTTTGGCTTCTCTCTCAGCCTCAGCTTGTTTGGCTTCTCTCTCTGCCCTCCTGTTTTCCTGTTGGGCCTCAATTTTCAGTTTTGCCATTTGCAATTGGAACTCCTTTTCTTCTCTCCTTTCCTCTGCGGTCAGGCTTTGCACAGAGACACTGGTCCCTGGTCTGGAAGGGGGCACAATTGCAGTGGTAACATCATCCACTGATTGCAACAAATCCTCTGAGGGGTCATTTTCTGGCTCCTCTTCTTCATCATCCTCCTCTAAATGGGCTTCTGCCCAGGCCCTCAGCGCCACTTGAAAGTCCTCCTTTTTGGAGGCCCCTTGGGTGGGTACTCTCATCACCCTGCAGGACCCTCTTAACTGTTTGACCGTATATGTATCCAACAGGGCTAGGTCAAAGTCTCCTACTTGAGACCCAGTCAGAGACATGTTGAGTGTTCAGGTTTCTTCTCCAGCAAGTGTCTGATGAGGTAGGGCAGAGGCCCTGTTTTATACCCAAATGTGCCTTTGAAGTGGGGGAGACTTCAAAGAGTGGCTAAGAAGTGCACCAGGTCCCCTTTCAGTTCAATCCTGTCTGCCAGGGTCCCAGTAGGGGGTGTGGCAGTCCTTTGTGTGAGAGCAGGCCCTCCACCCTTCCAGCCCAGGAAGACCCATTCAAAATGCAGATGTATGCAAGTGAGGCTGAGTACCCTGTGTTTGGGGTGTGTCTGAGTGAATCCACAAGGAGCTGTCAACCAAGCCCAGCCAGACGTGGATTGTAAGGCACAGAAAGATTTAAGTGCAAAGAAATGCTCACTTTCTAAAAGTGGCGATTCTAGAATAGTAATATCAAATCCAACTTCACCAGCCAGCAGGGTTTGGTATTACCATTCTGGCCATGCTAAATATGACCTTCCTACTCCTTTCAGATCAGCAGCTACCACTTCAATACGGTATGAGGGCAGCCCCAATGTTAGCCTATGAAGGGAGCAGGCCTCACAGTAGTGCAAAAACGAATTTAGGAGTTTTACACTACCAGGGCATGTAAACTACACAGGTACATGCCCTGCCTTTCACCCACACAGCACCCTGCTCTAGGGGTTACCTAGGGCACACATTAGAGGTGACTTACATGTGGAGAAAGGGGAGGTTTAGGCTTGGCAAGTACTTTTAAATGTCAAGTCGGGTGACAGTGAAACTGCACACACAGGCCTTGCAATGGCAGGCCTGGGACAAGGTAAATGGGTTACTTAAGTGGGTGGCACAACCAGTGCTGCAGGCCCACTAGTAGCATTTAATCTACAGGCCCTAGGCACATATAGTGCACATTACTAGGGACTTATAAGTCAATTAAATAGTCCAATCAGGTAGGATTCAAGGTTACCATTTTTAAAAAGGAAGAGAGCATATGCACTTTAGCACTGGTTAGCAGTGGTAAAGTGTGCAGAGTCTAAAAGCCAGCAAAACAGGGTCCAAAAAGTGGAGGGAGGCAGGCAAAAAGTTAGGGGTGACCACCCTAAGGCATGTCAGGTCCAACAGGGACGTAAATAGGTCAATGAACCTTTTGACTCGCAATTAATATATTCTTCACACATAATCAACAATCAATACACAATAGTCAATAATCAATTAGTAATCAATAACATCAATAATCAACGGAGTCAGTAATTGTCATGCACCAGGACCTTTCAGTCATGAATAACTACACCTTTAGTAAAAGTTTAGAATGTTTATTTCCCTATATTAACAATGCTAAAGTCATGTAAATTAATCTCAAAATCAGATGAAACACATACGGAAACAACACTAGTGGTCCAAAGCGGCAGAAGAAACGTAATTTAATCAAAGCTTGAACTACAACACATTCTAAGGTTATGGTGCAAATCAATAGCAAAATCAACTGCGTCAACGTTAAAGCATACATGAAATTCGGCAGGGAAATTCGTCAAGCATTAGTCCCTGTTATTGTAAGTCATTAGTGAGAATCCTTAACTAACATCAGATTACCATCAGTATGTTGGGCTTCATGCAACACAATTTAGGTACACAAATTTGGAAAAACATCTAACTATGGTAGAGCCATAGACAATCAGCACAGTTGGTACATAGAAAGGAAAAGCAAAAATGCATAATAATCACAGTCTGGATATACCTATCCTCAGGGTGGATCAGCAAAGCAGAATCAGTGTTCGTCCTCAGAACATCACTCGATCAGCAAAACATCAGGTTTTTTCATCAGAATTTAAAAGGGCAAAGTCTTTAAGCATTAAATTTTAGCACGTCTATATTCAAGACGCATAATAAAGTAGTAACCTCTTTGTCAGGAAAAATATGGGCAAAATGTCTGCATGAAGGCAAGGGCAGAATGTTACAACATGAGTGACCTTCTTCTCTCTCAGCAGTGTTGTTAAGTTAAAGTCACCTAAACTATCCCCCAAATCCCTATTGGTCAGTTTGATTGTATGTTCACACTCTGTCCAATAAAACCAGTATCCCAAATTTATGAATTCTAATATTTCTCCATTCTCACATTGTTCATCTTGCGATGTCCTCATCATCCGGCTTGTCAGGTAACAATATTGTTGCAGCTTCTACTCTAGTCAGTATCTTCACTGTTCCTGTCCTGGGAAAGTCAGTCTCACACACATTACACATAAAATGTTGCATTAGCAAGAACATCATCTCCTAGCAGTCAATTCACACGAAAAGCTTCAGTTATGAGCACATTTAAACAATACAATAGACATTCATAGTTTAACTTCTCTGGTCAGCAAATTCATTAAACGCTAAGAAATACAGCTTTCCCATGAGGTCTGGCAAATAGGCCAAGACACTCGCTAAGTTAAGGCCTACAATTTATAAAGCTAAAGTTTAATTCATAACCCGCAATATGACATATTACTGCGTCAGCCTAACATATATTCACCATTTCATACTATTTAATAATTGATTAGTACATTTTGTTAACCTTGGTGGCCATTCTTCGTGATCACATTTTCAAATGCATGCATTATATTTCTAGTTATTTTATTTTTTACATAACATTATTATTCTAAATACATAAACACTCATTAATAATTTTTATTAAGACACCTGCGCTAGCACTTATATGTGAATATCAGTTCTTGCCTTTCTCTTATAAATATTCATTATCAAGGAAACACTTCATGGTTTGTGATGAAATTCTAAAAATAGTTATTTAAATAAAAAAAAAATCCTTTTATTAAATACAATGAATTCAAGACTGATTTCATATCAACAACTGTGTCAGATCCTAATTTATATCTGTCCTCACTGAAATTGTTTATGTTATAAATCCAAAGAGAGAAAATATTGTTTCTCCTTTAATTTTGTGGTCATTTTAGGGACGTTTTGGCTGGTTCGTTCAGATATTATGGAGTTTGTAGGGAGCTGGTGAGTCTTCAAGGATGCTAGCACTCTCTTTAAAGAGAGTGCTAGCCTACCAGGGAGGCACCTGCAGATTGAGGTGGACTTGATATGCCTAATATTTCATGAGAAGGAGGGATAATCACCTGTTTATAGTGCCATACATATTCAGAATTACAGCCATGCCACACAAATCCATTTAATACATCCAGTTAAAGCATTTAGCCATGAAAACTATCAAGGTAAGATGAATGAATATGAGGCAAAAGGAAAATTATGCTGTATTTTATTGTATTGCAACATTTATATCACGTTTACTACCATTATGTGGGCTGATGAAGTGCTTGACTATCTAGGCAGCAGGCTACAACAATCAGGGCGTGTGGTCAGTAAGGTACTGTCATTATTTTGATCCTATGTGGGAAATGTTTTCATATTGTGCTTGAGGATCACTGAGGTGTGTTTATCATGTTATGGCATGTAGTGCTTAGCAGTTTGATGAATGAAATAGCGTGAGAGATAGGCAGTTTATGGTTTTCAGTAATCTGACAGCTCTGCACACCCCTTAATGGTATTTCTTATAATCATAGCCAACATAGGTGTCCATTTTGATATCTTTTAGGATTATGATCCTGAGAAACCATAGGTTGGAGGGAGAACACAAGGCAAGATCTACTGAGATGTAGTTTGACACTATCAAACTATATCCTACTGCTATTGTTGAGATGTCAAGAAGTGGTCATAGTATGTTGCTTGTTGGGTCCTGCTATGGCAAACTAAATTAAAGGCCTTGATTGACCACCTACATGTAGCAGATACCTTCTGTTATTACGTGCCTGTTGAGTGGGTGATGGGTCATTTATTGCAGTAGACTTGCACAATACTTGCCATTACCTGTAGAAGTTTTGGCTTATAGGAGCGTAATAACGCCTAGCTGTGGAAGGCAAATATTATGCAGTCTTTATGAACTACTATCAGCTGCCTGATCGCTGAGTGTTATGGTATTAGTATTAGTGAGGGCCAGGGCTATGTACTACAGAGGCTAGATATAGGTCATTTCTTCATAATTTAAATGATATTAGAAAGTAGCGTGCTGATTGGGCTGCTCCATATCTGTGGACAGTCAAAGGGTACTGTGACCAATCATCGTCATTTTGCAATGCAATGCTACATAGGTATTTGTCTATGGTTTAATTCAAATGCTCCCTTATTTAGTCCATCTCTGGGTGACAACTGGTAGACAAAGGAGCATCTATATTTAATGACTTACATATCTGTCACCAACACTGGAGGTAAACTGTGAGCCCCAGTCCGTAATGATTGTGCTGTGTATTCAATGCAAGCTGATTATGTACTGGGAAAATGTCTGTGCTTATTCAGGAGCACTGGGTAACCTTGGTAAGGTGATAAAGTGGCCCATGTTGGTTAAGTGATCTGTTACTACCAAAATTACCATGCGCTGGCTGCGTAGCAATTCTACCACAAAATCCATAGAAACAGTGTGCTATGGAGCTTCTGGGATTGGGATTGGTTATAGCAAGACAGCTGGTTTGGTCTGGCCTGACTTAATCTGTGCGCAAATGGAGCAGGTTTTTATGTATTGTTCTACATCTGCCTGAATAGTAGGCCACCAGAAGTATTGAATGATTAATTATATGGTTTTAATGGAGCCCAGATGCCCTGCTACATCTGAATTATGTGCCCGCTGTGTAACTTGTAATTGGAGGTCAGTAAATAATTGGAGGTCAGTAAAAGACAAGTAGATGTTGTGACCATGATACCATAGTCTCTTACTTTCTGAATGAGTCTTGTCAGCTCCTAGCCAATCACTAATATGCATGGTTTCCAATTGCTTTTTGAATTCCTTTAGGAACTCTTTATTCACACCAGCAATTCTGGAGCTTTCAGCATTAAAGGGTGTGACTCGTTCTTGTAGAATAAAAGGTGGGTCCCTTTCTGGCTTTTCTTCTTGTGTCTCGAAGGACCGTGATAAGTCATTCGCCTTACCGTTTTGGATCCCCCGCTTGCAGGCTATGGTGAAATCAAAATCTGAGAAAAATAAGGATCAATGCAACTGGTGAGGAATGAGGGCATGGGCTGACTTAAGGAATTGTAAATTCCTATGGTCTGTGTAGATTTCAATTGTGACTAAGCCCCCAGGAGGTAATGGGGCCATTCCTTAAAAACTTGTTTTATCACAAATAACTCCATGTCAGATATGCTGTAATTTACTTCACAAGGGGTCAACCTTTGTGAATAATCTACCACTGGGTGTATCTGACCTGTTTCTGAGTGTCTTTATGATAATGCAGCGCCTAAAGCTTAATTAGAGTGTCAGCTTCCATGGTGAATGGTAATGTGATATCTGGGTGAGGCAGTTTAGGTGTCTGTACGAAATGTGTCTATAGATCAGTAAACAAAAAGCAATTACAAGAGCAACACAGAATCTTCACGTGAACAGAGGATGAACTATGGTAGAGAAGTTCTTAATGAATTACCTGTAGACGTTTGCAAATCCCTAGAAAGATTTGCAAACTTTTCACACTTGTAGGTGCTGGCCACCGGAGAATTACCTTAACCTTTCTGGTGTCCATTGTTTCTCTTCTGGACTTATTACATAATGTAAAAACTCAATTTTAGAGATGTAAAACAAACACTCCTCCAGTTTGGCAAGGAGGTGGTGTTGTTGGAGATGAGCCAAGACTTCCTTTACATTCTCTACATAATCTTGAACTGTGTCTAAATATATAAGAATATCATCAATATAGACAATAGAGAAGATATCAAGGTAGCCTCTCAGAACATCATCCATAAAGTATTGAAAGGCAGCTGGAGCTTTACAGAGTATGAAGGGCAAGACCTACTACTCCAACGGTCCAAATGTGGTCCTAAATGCTGTCTTCCATTTTCTCATCCCTGTCGGACTCTGATTAGGTGGTTCGAAACCCCGGAGAGCAAGTTTGGTAAATATCACTGCCCTCTTAATCTGATCTAACAGGATGGGAATTAGCAGCAGAGGATGGCAGTTCTTAACTGTTATTTTGTTTATGGTCTGGTAATTGATACATGTGTGCAAGTCTCCTCTCTTCTTGGGGGCAAAAAACAGAAGAGAGGAGGTCAGATATAGAAAAAGGCCAAATGAACCCAGATGCAAGATTTTCCTCGATATAGTGCTTCAGATATTCTGTTTCTGGTTCGATCAATGCATAAATGTGACTACATGGAATGAAGGTCCGAGGTACAAAATCAATGCGAGAATCAAAGCTGCAATGTGGAGGAAGCTAACTTGCTCCTTCCTTATCAAACATTGTTTTGCATGCAGCGTAACAGTTGGGTACAGTGGTTATGCAACAGATCTGTGTATTCAGGCTGCCATGTGACAACAATTTTGCAGGTCTGCTTGTTTGGGCCCACATGAGACTGAGTCAAACTAGAAGTTAACTCTATGGAGTGTGTGGACCAATGTATTAATGAGTCATGATAGGTGAGCCATGGCATGCTTATATATTAAGGTGAACTTGGGGCATCTATTGATGTCAAATTGAATCACCTCACATGTGCTGTGCCAATATTCATAATCAACTCTTGAGTGCAATAGCATATTGGCCCTACAGAATTTTGTGGTTATGGTACACTTTTCTTTGCTAAAGGACAGTCCATTTATATGGAAAATGTCTGATCAACAAAGTTCCCAGTAGCTCCAGAATTAAGTAACGCTGAAACTTGCACCTGCCTCCCATTTGGCAGCACAAGCTCCACTGATAGGTTGTGATGTGTAACTGTATTCTGTAAAGTGTTTGCCAACTGAGCTGGGGTTTCTATAGCCTCCACTCTTACATACACAAGAGCTTCACTTTCCTGACTCTTGAGCATTATCAGGATTGTCTGCCATGATCACTGTCTGAGTCGATGCTGTGGTCCTTGATTCTGGAGCCTTAACCCTTGTCCCACAATCTTTTATAAAGTGACCATTGCAACCACAATAGAGGCATAGCTTAAGTTTTCTAAATCAATCCCTCTTTTCTGTGGACAGTGGACCTTGTATACCTCCTACCTGCATAGATTCCACAATGGATGTTTTAGGAGAATCATCCGCAGGAGGTTTACTGGGCCGTACGAATAACACCTGTGATTCAGTCTTACTTCTGTCACTCTTTCTTTCTGACAGGTGATAGTCTAGTTGTACGCTAACCACAATTCATTTATTGCAGTCATTGGGAAGGTTCATAATCTGATCCAAAACATCTTTTAACTGCTCTCAAAGACCTTGTCAATCATATATCCCCTTCTTTCTTCCAGCCACTATGGGTTTCACTACTAGTCTGTTGAATGTGGTTATGTATTTTTTCAGGGTCAGCAGTTCCTTATCCAAGGATAAGGCATGGGCCTTTCTATCAAAAAGTTATTGTCTCGCCGTGCAAAAGTTACCAACATTATATAGTACAGGATCATTTTCAAATGAATAGACCACGTTGTTTTGTTACCTCCCAAGTAAGACAACATGAAGGCTTTTTTGTATTGCTCAACTGGAAAGGCTAACGGTTTACAAAGAAAGTGCAACTTACACTGGCTCATAAATACTGCAAATCTATCAGGGTCCCCATGAAACTGCTCAGGTGGATCTAAAGTAATAGTGGGTGGATATAATACCTGGATCGTACAGGGTGTAAGCTGAGATGTCCCACCAAGAGTGGTGAAGGCATCAGACATAGATGAATATTTGGACCTGGCCCTTTTTGCAGGATCACCCCACACTATTTGCCTCCTTCCTCCTATTTTTCCTGACCTGTTTTTGTTGGCTTTTGAACGCTGAGCACTTTATCACTGCTAACCAGTGCTAAAGTGCATATGCTTTCTGTGTAAATTGTACTGTTGATTGGTTTATCTATGATTGGCATATTTGATTTACTAGTAAGGCCTGTAAATCAAATGCTACCAGCGGGCCTGCAGCACTGGTTGTGCCACTCACATAAGTAGCCCTGTAATGATGTCTCAGTCCTGCCACTGCAGTGTCTGTGTGTGCAGTTTTAAACTGTAAAATCGACTAGGCAAGTGTCCCCACTTGCCAGGGTTAACCCTTCTCTTTTCCTACATATGAGACACCCCTAAAGTAGGCCCTAGGTAGCCCCATGGGCAGGGTGTAGTGTATGGTTAAGGTAGGACATACACTAATGTGTTTTATATGTCCTGACAGTGAAATACTGCCAAATCCGTTTTTAACTGTTGCAAGGCCTATCTCTCTCGTAGGTTAACCTGGAGGCTGCCTTTAAACATGATTAAAGTGTAGATTCCCCGTGGGAGCAGATAGACATGTGGAGTTTGGGTCCTCTGAACTCACAATTTAAAAATACATCTTTTAGTAAAGTTGGTTTTGAGATTGTGTGTTTGAAAATGCCACTTTTAGAAAGTGGGCATATTCTTGCTTAACCATTTTGTGACTCTGCCTGTTTGTGGATTCCCTCTCTGGGTTAGTTTGACAGTTGGGCTGTTTGCACCTCTCTCCACACAGTGACACAAAGAGGGCTGGGGTGTAGCCTGCATTTTCCAATGAGCCATCTGTGCTAGGGGGCGGAGGAGGAGTGGTCACTCGCACCTAAAAGGGCTGTGCCTGCCCTAACACAATGCAGACTCCGACCCCCTGGTGTGTGTCTGAGGCCTTGCGTGGGCAAGTCAGGATTTCACAATCAAGTGAGACTTTTCCTTTAAAGTAAGCCTACTTCAAAGGCCAAAATGGGTATAAGAAGAGGACCCAAAACCACAGACTTCAGACACTTCTTAGGGTAGACACTCTACCTCACAGACACTTCTGGACAAGAAACCTGCTGGTGACGAAACCCTGAACCAGACCTGTCCAGAGGACCTGACTGGCTGCCCAAAGGACTCACTGGGACTGCTTTTCTGACAAGGACTGCTGCCTTGCTGCTCCCTGGCTGTGCTGAGAAGTGCTCTCCAAGGGCTTACATAGAGCTTGCCTCCTGTTCCCTGAAGTCTCAGGACCAAAAAGACTTCACTCCTGAAATTGGACTCCTTGTGCGGCGAAAATTAGATGCACAGCCTGCTAAAAACGACGCACAGCCTGCCCTGCGGTGAAAAATTCACTGCATGCCGAACCGGGATGACGCAGTGCGACTTCGCAAGGAGAAGATCGACGCAGCACCTGCATTGCGACCGGAACTTCGACTCACGGCCCACCGGATTGACACACACCCGACCTGGGCCGACACAGCACAACTTCCAGAGAGGAATCGACACAGCGCATGCAGTGCGGGAGAAATTTCCACGCAACGCCCACCGGATTGACGCAGCGCTGTGACTTTGCTCCGCAAGCCCAGGATCCACGCACAGACCCAGGGGTGCCCGAAAACCTGCAACGCGAAGAGGAACCAAGTCCGCGGGCCGGAAATCGACACAAAGCCTTCCCGTATGTGAAAAATAACGACGCAAGTCGGTGTGCGAAGGGGTGAAACCTACGCACACCTCCCCGTTTTCCACGCATCGCCTCCTCTGCAGTCCCTTGTAGAGATTTTGAATGCGAACCAGGTACTTTTGCTTGCAAGAGACCTTTATTGTTCTTAAGAGACATTTACTTGGTTTTAAAAGACGTAAGACACTTTATATCACTTTTACAGTGATATCTCAACATCTACTTATTGCATTCTAATCGTTTTCAACCTGCAACTTATCAGATGGAGGTTGGTGTATTCTGTGGTGTATTTTTGTGGTGCTACATGGTGGTATTGTATGATTTATTGCACAAATACTTTACACATTGCCTTCTAAGTTAAGCCTGACTGCTCAGTGCCAAGCTACCAGAGGGTGGGCACAGGATAATTTGGATTGTGTGTGACTTACCCTGAGGAGAGTGAGGGTCCTTGCTTGGACAGGTAACCTGACTGCCGACCAAAGACCCCATTTCTAACAGGAATGATTAGTGGAACTACCAAACCCGGAAAATGGTGGAAGTAGGGTCTATGGTCGCAAGGGGTTGGCACCCCTCCCGGTTTCTCCTTTTCCCCTTTATCCTAATCCATCTACCTCTCATCGGACTATTACCAGCTCCTTTCATAGTTCCTGATTTCCTAGCCTAGAAGCTTAGACCTCCTCCTGTAATACTGTCATAGTGCCTGAAATAGAGTCTAGGACTTTGCCTGCATCTATTCTTCAGGCCAGCAAGGATAAATATGGGCTTGGGAATGTGTTAGACAACTCAGTACTGCTGTGAAGGGAATGATGTCCAGATACTAACATCCTGTGCTGGTATCTGGCCCCAGCACTTGCTGCCATACAAATTCAGGAGAAACGTCCCAATTCCTCACTTGCGGGTGGAAGTCTCTTTTGTTATGCAAGTCTTTTGTTTTAGTTGTTACAATGCCCATGTTTTGCGTGTCTGTGCTTGCCTAAAGTGCTGCTTAGCTTTATTCTTCTTTTTTACTGGCAGTTGGTACAAGCCTCAGCGAACCGCCATCGCCGAAGACTGGTGGTAGATCCTGGTTTGCACAGGGCTTGGAGGAAGCCAGCTCAGGTAAGCAGGAGGTGCTGCTAGTTCGGTGCCAGTTTGCCAAGCAAGCAGTGGCACGGGGCATGGCCATTTATACCTTGGTGTTGCAAGATGACCTCCGAGAATTTGGAGTCTTGCGCAACCTGAGAAAACCTAATCAGATACTTCTGAGTCATGGCATGTGAGCTTCCCAGGCATGTGGCAGTAGCGTGCATGTGTCTGTCTGTACTGTCAGTGTGTGGTTGTATGTGTGTTTGTGTGTGTGTGTGTGTATGTTGGAGTGCATGGAGGGATTTGTGTTTGATTTCTTCTTTGGTTGGTGCCCACCACCCTAGTCCACAAGAGTCCATACAAGACTGAATGGGCAATGGGGGTCAAGTGGGCTCAGACACAGGGACGGAGGGTCTGTTTCAAGATTAGAGTTATGGCCTGACATGGTTGGGAAGAAGTGAAAGAGGCAGAGGAGACAGCCTGCTATTCAGGGACACAGCTATCATTAGTGTAGCAGGTGTGGTCGATTGGGTCCAAAGAGTGGAAGGAATTCATAGCACCTCAATTATGGTGAGCAGCGTTTTAGACAAATTCAATTTTTGTTTGATGTATTTCCTCTTTTGTAAGTCTCATATTTAGTGTGGATTATGAGGTACAGTAAAAAATACCCATGAATTGATCTCATAAGCTCCGCCCCTGCACTCAGTCCTGCCCTGAGCCCTATCCCAATCTGCTCCTCCATATACTGCCATAACGTTTTGGATGGGATGCATGACTTTAAAATATTTTGTTAAGGGAGGAGAGCAAAAATCTTTGAAGACCTCTGCCATATAGTGTAATGACCTGTTTCTTTGTAGCTTCACTGGTCGTTGATAACACTATCCTACTCTCAGTATTCAATTACACCATCCTTCTAATGATTTTTATTTCCTTTAATCTGCAAAATAAAACGAGGAGAATTTTCAGGTGAAAGCCACAAAACATCCAATCGTTACTTTAAAGCCACTCACTGCAGAGCAGTACCTTTTATAGAATATTTTATTAACAGAGAAGCAATAGTTGCGTTTGCTTTATCATGTCCTATGTTCAGCCCTTTTTTCGCTGCTGCAAAGTAATAATGTAATGCTGTTAGGAACTTTTACCCCATGCATTTAACGCAGTCTTGAACCACACCTATTGGAACAAGCATTTGCAATACATTTTTGAGAGTGAGAGCGACTGGCATCGTAAATTTATAACTGGACTGTTCTACTCAAATAAATTGGTCAACCCTTCCTCATAATTTAGTCTTTTCCTGCCACATAATTCCAGTGGCCCTGCATATAACTAAAGCACTTCCATTTACCTTTTTCCTCTATCTGCAGCAAAAAACTAAAATGTTTCCATTTACCACCCTAATTTAAATCTGCCATGCTTTTTCCAAAAGAATACTACGTTCACTGCCCCACCATCAGAGTTCCTGGCTGGCTAATACAATTCCCCCCAAAAAACACAAAAACAACCACAGAGGCGTAACAAAAGAAAAGAGAGTTAGAGCTATTGGTGTTGTAAATGCATACTTGGACTTTTTTGCCACATAAATTGGTCAACATTGCTTTATAATTTGGTCCTTTCCTGCCACACAATTCACTGAGCAAGCAGTTCTGCATGACCATACGTGACAATAGCGGTTTTAATGAGAAACAGTGAACATTAAATTGTCAAGGATAGGGTATCACAGAACTATACAATGATGAAGAAAATGGAAGTGCTTAACTATAGTTAAACAAGCTTTGTGTTGCCATTTTGTAAGCTGTGCCTGAAAGGGATGCACTAACCTCTCTCTAACTGTGACATGAGGTAACTAAGGAACAATGGAAGGAGCTGGTAGTCTTGCGAAGTGCTACAAAGCTGTTGAGCGAGATCACGCTGCGTAAGACTATGAAATCGCCATGGAGCATGAAGGATAAACAATGTAAGTAACTGGTAGTCATGCAAATCGCTCCAATACTGCTTAGTGCAATCATGCTGTGTAAGATTTTCAAATCACCATGGAGAGATGAGGATAAATGGAAGTACCTGGTAGTTATGCAAACTGCTCCAATACTGCAGAGCGTGATCACACTGTGGAACACTTTTAAATCCCTTGGAGCACAAAGATTAAACAATGGAAGTAACTTGGTCATGCAAATTGATCCAATACTGCCAAGCGCGATCGCGCTGTGGAACACTTTTAAATCCCATGGAGCAGGAAGGAAAAACAATGGAAGTAACATGTAGTCATGCAAATCTCTCCAATACTGCAGAGACAGATTGCGCTATGTAACACTTTAAAATAGCCATTGAGCGCGAGGATAAACAACGGAAGTAACTATTAGTCAAGCAAATCGCTTCAATACTGCAAGTGTAATCGCACTATGTAAGACTTTTAAATGGCCATGGAGCGCAAATGATAAACAATGGAAGTAACTTGTACTCATGCAAATCTCTCTAATACCGCAGAGCGTGATTGCGTGGTGTAAGACTTTTAAATCCCATGGAGCGGGAAGGATAAACAATGGAAGTAATTGATAGACTTGCGATTCGCTCCTATACTGCCGAACGCAATCCCACTGTGGAACAATTTAAAATCACCAGGGAGCATAAGGATAAGCAATGGAAGTAACTGGTAGTCATTCAAATCGCTCCAATGCTGTTGAGCCTGATAGATCTGTTTAAAACTTAACTGGCTACGGAGCCCAAAGGATAAACAATGAAAAAAAACTGGTAGTTATGCAAATCGCTCCAGTACTGCTGAGCCGGATCGTGCTGTGTGAGACTTAAATGGTCAAGGAGCACGAGGATAAACAATGGAAGTAACTATTAGTCAAGCAAATCGCTCCAGTACTGCGAGTGTAATCGCACTGTGTAAGACTTTTATATGGCCATGGAGCGCAAAGGATAAACAATGGAAGTAACTTGTAATCATGCAAACCGCTCTAATACCGCAGAGCGTGATTGTGCGGTGTAAGACTTTTAAATCCCATGGAACGGGAAGGATAAACAATGGAAGTAACTGATAGTCTTGCAAATCGCTCCAATACAGCCGAACGCAATCGCACTGTGGAACAATTTAAAATCACCAAGGAGCATAAGGATAAGCAATGGAAGTAACTGGTAGTCATTCAAATCGCTACAATGCTGCCGAACCTGATAGCTCTGTTTAAAACTTAACTGGCTATGGAGTCCAAAGGATGAACAACGGAAGAAACTGGTAGTTATGCAAATCGCTCCAGTACTGCTGAGTCGTATCGTGCTGTGTGAGACTTAAATGGCCAAGGAGCGCAAAGGATAAACAATGGAAGTAACTGGTAGTCATGCAAACCGCTCCAATACTGCCTGGCACCATCGCGCTGTGCAAGACTTTCAAACCGCCATGGAGAGTGAGGATAAACAATGGAAGTAACTGGAAGTCATGCAAATCACTCCAATCGCCCTGTCTAAGACTTGTAAATGGTCATGGAGTGAAAAGAATAAGCAATTGAAGAAACTGGTAGTCAGGCAAATCGCTCTAATACTGCAGAGAGCGATTGCGCTGTGTAAGAATTTCAAATCGCCATGGAGCGTGGGGATAAACAATGGAAGTAACTGGTAATCTTGCAAATCGCACCAATACTGCTGAGCGTGGTCGCGCTGTGTAAGACTTTCAAATCGCCATGGAGCATGGGGATAAACAATGGAAGTAACTGGTAGTCATGCAAATCGCTCCAATACTGCCGACGGTGATTGCGCTGTGTAAGACTTTTAAATGCCATGGAGCACAAAGGATAAACATCGGAGGTACCTGTTAGTCAAGCAAATCGCTCCAATACTGCCAAGCCAGATCGCGCAGTGTAAAACTTTGAAATTGCCATGGAGCGTGTCAGTTCGCACTGTGTCAAAAATAAAAAAAGAGTAGCCCAGAAATAATGCGTAAAACTTGGATGCTTCCTATGTTAATAGTAGTTGGCCGGTGCTCTAGAGGAGGACTAAACAACGGATAAGGCATGACATATCCAAATAAAATCAAAGCAATTTTAAAAGACAAGCCCACGAACGAATGGAATTGATGAGCATGGTTAAACCACACAAAATAGATAACAACTGTTTGAAAAGCAAAAGCTTGCGCACTGCTAATGCTCAGCCTAAAAAGGTCTCTTTTTAAACCTCTGAATTAAGGTTTGCGCAGGGAATGACATTCTGAGATTTATGGTAAAAACACTGCAGCCTGTCGAAATTTAGAAGAGTGCAAACATGACATATATTTATGGATATTTATTCTACAGTTATTTAAAATTCTTACAAAATAAAACAGCTTTAAAATTATACAAAACTTCACTTGGACTAATCCAGTTTTACATCGATCTACTTTCAACCATATCTGCCACTATTATTTTAAAAGCAATTGTCAGACACTTTAAAAATCATTCTGTTATTTGGAGATCCATTCACCTTAGGGATTCTATAGGTGCCCTTTGTATTTTCATATTCTCAGACGTAAAAATCGGCCTTCCCAGGTGTCTCCTTACTGGAATTCGTTTTTTCACGTACGCAGAATAATTGAATTAAGAACGTCTTCACCAAAGTGCACAGTTAACGGTTAGGGCAGTGTCTCACTTTAGCCTGCCTAATGATATCCTCTCATACGAATAAGACCGAACTTTGCCCTTAGTAATTTATTCTTTTGAATTATGTAAATGGTAAGCCTAAGTATTTTTGCTTTAGCTTCACATCATATGAGGTACTGACCACTCACGAGTGACTGCTTGTCTCAGTTCGGCCTTATCTTTATGAAAGGAGATCAATTTAGCTTGTTTCATTGGTATTTTTGATGTTAGTGTGGATTAAAATAGCTTATTCCATATTTCCATGAAGTGTATTCTTTTAAAGTTGATGTTAAGCAGGCTCCTCAAAGCTTTCTCTTCTTCCTAATTGATTGGCACTCTAAAAAATTCAGCTTATTTGCACAAGCATTTCTTAAATTCACACAGTAAGCCACAAATGCAGCTTGCTGCACGAGGAATTGATTTGTCAAGTTACAATTCAGAAACACTTAGTGCCAGATTTACAAAAAAAATGGCGCAGCACGGTGTTGCGCCAAAAGTGGCAGCGCCGTGCTGTGTCACTTTAGAAACACAGGGATGCGCCGTATTTATTAGAAAACGGTGCAGCCCTGTGTTACTCCTTTCGCTGGCGCTAAATTTAGCTTCCAACGCAGGTATCCTTGCACCATTGTGCAAGAATGCCTGCGTTGAGGGGTTTGATTGTTTATGAGCATGAAGGTGTTCCTTCCTTCACATAAACAATCACTAATGACAATTTGGCACTTCTCTGTGTGCTGCAGAATGCAGCACACACAGAAATGCCAAAGCGTCTTTTTGATAGATTTTTTATGTGCAGGAAGGGACACCTTCCCACACATAAACAATAGTTTCTGGTATTTTGCTCTCTCTATGCGTTCTGCAGAATGCAGCACACATAGAAAAAGCAAACAACGAGGAACAATATAAGTATTCCTCCTCGTTGCGGCTTGCTAAAGCCACCCCTGGGATGGTGGCAATTCTGGCGCTGTCTCAGGTTTACGAAAATATGTAAATCTAGGACAGTGTCAAAATGTAATAGGAGTTGCTGTGGCACACCCACAGTAACACCCATTGCAGACCCCTTCCACGCAAAGTGCTGCGTATGAAGGGGCCGTATTTACAAGGTGAGGTTAAGCTACAAAAAGTGGCTTAACGCCATCTTGTAAATACAGAGCAGGGCACAGTGCCACCAGAGCGTCATTTAAAGTGATGCTCCGGTGGCGCTAGGGGCTCTTAAATCTGCCCCTTGGGCTTTCACATTACTATCAGGTAAATGAAACCACTGTCTATATGCTCGGCATTGTGCAACATTCATACATCTAGCATATGTGAGGATATGTATTAACTTACTCGTAACCTCACTTCAATTAGGCACAATTATCAGGCCTGTCAGCTAAGTGCGCAGGTGAGTGAGAGCTATACAGTGCTAATGCCGTAGGTTTTAAAGCTGCTAGGTGTATGGTTGAGACTCCTTTGTAACTGATAGAGTACTCAAGTTTCTTGCCCTTCAGTGGCCTTTTTTTATTAGCTTTCATAGGAAGATTACAATCTTTGTTTTATGTGTATAAATCCTAAGGTTGTTCTCCACTTTAATACTTTATGTTAACCATCGGGGAACATTCCAAAACCACTGTGTCACCTGCATATTGCAAGATGACAAATGTTTGCTCATGCAGTTTACAGGGAAAATAACTTGGGGTTGAAAGCAGATATACATTTAATAATAGTGGAACTAAATAAAGCCCTGCTTTAACCCTTTGTTAATATTTTCTCTGAGGTGACCAGGCCCCCAAGGAACAAAAGTGGCCCCGCACCCTTCCAATCTCCCAGGGAAAAGCCCGATGCCCAGTACATCCAGTCCGGCCTTGCAGTTACTGTCCCAGAGAGGTTTTATTACCAATTCTGGATCCCCAAGAGGGAAAGGAGAAAAGGTTTACAACTTGTTGAAAACATTAAAATTGCCTGCCCAAATTGCAGCCATGAATTGTTCTGCGCACCACAAAGGTAATGGCTACGGGCCTCATTACGACCCTGGCGGGCGGGGGAGAATTGGCGGTAATACTGCCAACAGGCCGGCAGAAAAGAAAATTGAATTATGACCATGGCGGTTACCGCCATGGTCATCCGACACTTCTCCACTCCAACCGCCAGGGCGGTGATGACCGCTGGGCTGGAGACTTCAGCCCGGCGGCCGTCACCAGCCCGGGGCAGTATCAGGACCCTGCATACCGCCATGGATTTCGGGTGGTTAGGAACCGCCACGAAATCCATGGCTGTAGGCACTATCAGTGCCAGGGAATTCTTTCCCTGGCACTGATAGGGGTCTCCCCCTTCCCCCACCCCGAGTCCTTAGGCTCTTATGTGCAGCACTAAACATCGAGCACATGTTGCATTGTAGTTAACGCCCTGAAGCATCAGGACTGGTGGAACAGATGAATGGTACCTTGAAATCAAGAATTGCAAAGATGTGTGCAACTATGAATCTGAAATGGCCAAATGCATTGCATTTAGTGTTGATGTCAATGAGAAACACACCTGGCAGGAAGACAGGGCTGTCGTCCCATGAAATCCTCATGGGCAGAGCAATGAGATTGCCAGCAATTCCAGCCAATGCACTTGTCAATATTACAGATGATATGCTGTTGGACTACTGCAAGGGTCTGGCTGATGTGGTTCGCTCTTTCTCTCAGCGGGTGCAGGCCACTACCCTGCCACTCATCCACGATCCAGGGCACAACCTGAGATCTGGTGACTGGGTCGTTGTCAGGAAGCATGTTTGCAAGACCTGTTTGGAACCGCGTTGGAGGGGTCCTTACCAGGTGGTGTTAACAACTACAACTACAACCAAACTGGTTACACGCGAGTCATACAAAGAGAGTGGTATGCCCACCAGATCATGAAGAAGCATTGTTGAGAGCACCAACAACATGGAAACAGGTCACTGCACCTTAGCCAATAGAGCCTGAAGTTGAACCAGAGCTTGTGGAAGATGGTTCCATTACCCCGGTAAGAGACAAAAGTGAAGAATTACAGGAGAGTGTACAAAAACCAATCTCAACGGATTCAGCAGGGGAGCCTAGCTCAGCAGAGGTTCTCCCAGAAGCAGACAGTGCTGAAAAACAGACAGAGCAGGTGCCAGACCAAGAGGGGGAAATAGTTGGGACAGATCAAAGTCAAAGTAATCCGACTCCTCCTGAGCCCGTTGCAGATCCATCAAGAGAAAACACCATAGAAAAAGAAAAGGAGAAGAGTCCAATCTTGAGAAGAATATTGACAGAAGGAGCAAGAAAAGGAGATAATTGGCCTGAATCGCAAATAGGGAAGGAAAAGGAACTGGTCATAAATGAAACCATAGAAGAAGAAATAGACACTACAAGAAAGGAAGATTTGAGTGAAGGAGAATTAAGTGGTGATCGAAGGTTAAAGAGAATAGCAAGTTGACGTTACGCAGGTCCCGAACGGGCATATGCAACTACCAATGAATGGCACCATGAGTTTATGTCCTTTTGTTTTGATAGAGAAGTTCCGAGTCAGTATTTTGATGTAACTTGAAGGTGATCAAGAAGCTGAATTGTAGAGCTAATCTGAAAATCCTAAAAGAGACTGTTTAAAAATAATACTGGAAGAAACATTGAAAACCTGATTTGACATAAACCCGGATGTGACAAACTGCTAATCGATTTTGACAAAGGAAGAGGGTTCCTGGATGTGAAACTAAACTGTGAGAGAAGAATTTTTTATTTTTACTGCACCTTATCTAACAGTTATTTCTGCTTTCTGATTCCTTACAGATCCTGGCTGAGTTAAATAATCAAAATAGAGATGTTAGGCATTGTAGATATATGAGTGTTGGATTGACAGTAATGTGTGGAAACCTGTTTATAATAATGATTGTGGGAATGTCTGTTCATGATATGAAAAGAGCTATTTTTTCTTTTGCTCCTGAAACTACTACACTAACAGCTTTAGAGAGGTTTAAGTTAGATGAGAAGTATTTGCATGATTATACTAATTCTCAAGGAGAGCTTTCCTCTACCGTATTCTATCGATTGTTGAGTGAGTATGTTGAAACGATGGATGCGAGGAATTGTCTTGTGTGTACGCAAATTCCTTTGTCAGTAGAGGAAGGGGTTACGTACCACAGTCTTCCTTTAACATATGGAATATGTTGTAGCCTGCTAATAACAAGATTCTATAACTAAGAGTATATACAATATTGTTATTTGAACCACAATGTCGTATTTTCGTTTGTTCCTATTATTAGATATCCGATTAAAATAGCTAGAGAAAATGATATAGTACCAGTTAGAGGATTCTTTGAGCCAACACTAAGGTTTGGGACTTGCACACAAAAACAATCTTACATGCTTGCCTACACCTTTAGAAAATACCTTTATAAGGCATACTGATGAAAGGAGAAAAGCATTAAAAGTAAAATTAGAAAAAGGTATAGAAAAAAGGACTTACAAAAATGATTATGCTTACACTGCTATTAAAACGCAGGGGAAATTAGCTTTAGATGCATTGCATGTAGAAATGCTTAGTATACATAGGCCAAAATCGCACAATGACACTTTATTTGTGGGAACGAGTGAATGTAGGCATGTGTTTTTGTTTCAGAGTAAGTGGACATTTATGCTGAATGGTCAGGACCTTTCTACTCCTGGAACTTACTATATTTGCAGACTTAATGCTTATTACTGTTTTCCAAGAGGATGGTATGGGACATGTTATTTGGGGATAGTTTTCCATAAAATTAATCAGATAGATGATTTAAAGAAGTTTCCAAAATTGACTGAATTTCATTATAAGCGACAGAGGAGGGAAACCTTTTCTGCAATTGTGGGAGATATCTTTCGTGCAGTGATTCCCTCAGTTGGAGTCATTTTGAATTCGATCAAGACACGAAAGTTGTCCACTATTGTGGATAACATGCTGATAAATTTTACATGTGCAATACTCCTGATAGATACTGAATTAGCCACGGATAGAGCTATGACGCTTCAAAATAGGCTTGCTTTAGACATTCTTTTAGCGAAAGACGACGGAGTCTGTAAAATGATTAATGCTAGGCATCATTATTCGTATATTCCGAACAATGATACGGCGATAAGAGACTTACTCACTAATCTGACTAATTCTAGTAAGGATTTGAAGGAATTGAAAGAACCAGGCATTTGGGAGAAAGTTGGAAAGGGATTTGCTTCAGTGGGAAATTGGCTTAGTCAAATTTGGAATGAGGTATTATTAAAAATCATACAAGGAATATTAATTGTGATTGCCTGCATATTAGGATTATGGGGTATATGTAGATTATGTCAAGAGATGAAATAGAAAAGATCTGAAAACAATCAGAGGAGGGAAGAACGAAACAGGGAAATAATTTATAGGGAAGATTTAAGAAGGAGACAAAATACAAGTGAAACGGAACTGTGAAATGATGGGAAAAGGAAGGTGTGATGACATATTTAGTCGTCAGAGGAGGGACTGTTGGCGCAGATATGCTAATTAGAAATTATTAATGAATGTTTATGTGTTTTAATTAATGGAAAGCTCGTAGAAAAATTAATCATAGAGAAAATAATGTGCACATTCGAAAATGTGCCCATGGGGTATGGCAGCCACTTATACGAAAATTGTACTAAAATAACCAAAAATGTGTGAAATAATGAAAATGTGTAACAATAATGTAGTAATATGTCATATTGAGATGTATAACCTATGTTTTGCATTAATTTATAGAATTAACTCAGCTGAAGTCGTAGCCTACTTGCCAGGCCTCATACAGAAGCTGTTTTTGTAGAACATGCTGGAGGAAAGCGACAATGCTGACCTGACCGTGAACCACCCCATGTTAAAGTTGCTTAGCTAGAATTTTCTGCAATGTACCGACCGACAGGAGATGATGAAGTCAAATTGATACAATTATGTGTAGAGTAGGCTAAATGTACTTTTCCAGGACTTGAACAATGAGAGCACTGACTGAAGAGGAACATGCAACATTTTCGATACCTGAAGAGCCGGATGATGAAGACATTATGCAGTAGACCAATCCGTGAACTGAGAACGAAGAAATATTAGAACTAATAGATTTGTAAAATTAATATTATAGGTTAAAGTCATATCTGCTGGTTGACTGACCAATTAGGAATTAGGGGGACGGACTGAAAAACTCTAATAAAAATTCATGACAAGGGGCTAAAACTTCAGAATTTATGGGGATGCGAGGGGTGAATGCTGATGACATCAGGAGACGTGGTTCGAGATTCTGTCATTGGGCTCATACTTTTTAGAGCCTGATACGTTGCTGATCTATTGATGACTTGAAGACGAAGACTGACTTTGTTGCTGATCCATTCTGTGGATAGGTAGCTATGACAATGTGACTGACTAACTTTGTGCCTTTTCTTCTAGGTACCAACTATGCTGTTTTATAGTTTTCCCTTCTAGCTAGATGTTTTCCAAATTTATATATTCTAAATTGTTTTCGCATGAAATCTCACATGCTGATGCTAATCTGGGTTAGGTAGTTTTCTTCTTGGGTGACGTTGACAGTGACAATTGATTGACGAAGTGATTGCTGAACTCTGCTATTAATGTTGGTATATTCATCTTGTTGGTTTACGCTGAGGCTTTTGATCATATGTTTTCTCAAGTTCTGATTATATTGTGTTATTGGTGGTCACTAATAAACTAATTCTGAGCTGATTGAATAAAGTTTGAATTAATCAAATGCAATTAGAATTGTAATTAATAGGGAAATAAAATTTGTTAAACGCTTTATGGAGTTGTGTTTATTCATGAAATGTTGGTTATAATGGTCTATTGACTAATGATTTTCTTAGTGGTTATTGATTGATTACATTGCTTCCTGATGTCATTACATGACTAGGATACTCCATGCGATCCAAAAGGTTCATCGGCCTATAAGCGTCCCCTTGTAAGTTTACTTATTAAGGACCAGGCGCATCAGCAACACTCAAACTTTATTTTATTTTATTTTACTTTTACATTTGCTTTTTGATTATTGGTCTGACAGATTCTTTTGATAGTAGAATGCGTATACTAGATGCGAAATAATTATTTGTAGATAGTTCCAGAGGAGATCTTTCTTCAAACACTTATTACAAATGACATAATGAGTATGTTGACACAATGGATGCAAAGATCTGTTACATTTGTACACAACTGCCCGTGTCACTTAGTGATGGAATTACATTTCAGTCTTCTTTTGACATATGGTATCACTTGTAGTGTGTTGATGAGCCTTTTGTATCAGCAAGATTATTTCTAGTATTATTATTCAAACTATGACCTCTTTTTTGCCAGAAGTTCCAATTATGAGACACTTAAATAAGGTTTCCTAAAGAAAAGTATAGAGACAGTAGGAGGATTCTTTGAACCTGCCTGGATGTTTGGTACAGTTTATGCCCATAGAAATAATTTGTTACGTATTCTTACCCAGGTGGAAAATAATTTTTAAGACAAGTTGAAGATAGACGTTGAGGAATAAAAAACAAGGTAGAAAGGGTGTAGAAGTAGCTTGCTGGGGAAAAAGAAGAAGGCCATTCAGAAGCAGAAATATCAGGCTGCTTTGACATTAGACTGACAGCATGGAGGGAAGTTATGTGTATATAGGCCTATGTTGAAAACTGACACAAGGTTTGTAGGGACAAGTGAGTGCATGTGTTTAAATTTCAGAGTAGCTGGATGTTTATCTTGAATGGACAAGACCCCACTATACCAGGAGTTAATTTCATTTGTGGAAAGCATGCAAATTTTAGACTGCCAATAAGATGGTCTGTTACATGCTATTTAGGGATAAGTCTGATGCGTCAGATTTTTTGCACTGCCCAACGATTCCCTAACAATGCCATGGATGCGCTGTATTTACTATACAGAGCACCATGGTGCACGCTTTCAAAGATGCGTCAGAAATTCTGATGCATCTGTGACGCTAAACTGACGTTTTGATGGACCAGCATAAAAAAAATTATGCAACTCCAGCAATACGAGGAAGGCTCCTATTGATAAAAGTCCTGTGTCAGTTTAATGCTTGCTCTGAGCAGGAATTAAAATTTTGATGCAGTGAAGTCGCAGAAAGACGCACTGAAGTGTTGTAAATTTCACTGTGTCAGTTCTGCATGGCTTTTTGCCTGGGAATGCCTACTTTGCATACATTATATCTGTCGCAGATATAATGTGACGCAAGGGCTTACAAACTGATGCATTGAACCAAATTTGGAGCACAGTGAAGCACTGCTTAGGGCCACCGCTGCTTAAAAAAAGAAATTATTCAACGGTGGCTCAAAGGCCTTGTATATGAGGCCTTTAGATTTTTTTGGACCCATGAGAAATCTCTTGACCAAGCATCTGGTATGCTGACACCTTCCCTTTTTTCCTAATTATTTGCCAACTTTAGTCTCTTTTTGCTCCAGATGTCTTTTTTCCACATTCTTTTTGTCCTTTATTTCCTTTTACTTTTGTCCCCACGTTGTAGCCCAAATTCTCTTTGCTTTAGCTAGCTAGTTAGATGATACTAAATTGCATTAATGTTTAGATGAATTGGTAGACGCTTATTTTCTGAACACCAAGTATTGTTATTGTTTTTCTGTATAGCAGTGATTGAGTGCTTGTTTGTTTCATGTTAAGTAGACTGTGTTTCTTTCAGAGGTTGGGACACCCCATGTTGTTACTCTACCGCTACAGCTTGTTTGTTTTTAATTGTCTTCATTAACCTGAGTATCAACTTGTAATAAAACACTTTAGCTTTAGTTCCAATTCAGGTTTTCCTTGTGTGACCAAATTGTTTATCCTGTAAATTACATTTTGATTGATGTACATGTTAACATTTCTTACACGCTACTAGTGTGAAAGGATTTGTTGACCTCGTTAAGAGCATAACGAAATGCTCCCTCAGTAGGTTCTTGAGATTATCAAAGAGAGTCAAAACACTACTTATTGCTTGTAGATGTTTAGTGTTACTTCCTACATCTATCAAAGAATTCAAATGATTAGTTAAAGTGCACATTTTCCGTATGTCACTTTTCACCCTTCTAAGGGGTTCTGTGCCCACTGGAGTCTCTACCTCGGTCAAGAGAATATCCCCAGTGGTGTTGTAGCTTTGTCCAATATATTGGGAAAAATATTGGTGCCTGGCAGAGGAAATATTCAGTTTACATTACTGCATTAAAAAGTTCCACTGGGACCAAGGTATAGTCCAATGTGTGTAGTCTTTGCAATTAAAAGTACATGGGGGCTGGAGCTTTATCAGATGCAAAGTGGTAATTTAACAATTGAAAGATCAGGCCCTGGAGAGCCGTCATAAGTGGATTTCTATTGTTATCTTTTCCCTGAAGCTGAATTCCACCAATTGCAGCTCATGTGCCATTGGTGGAATAGTCCAGTAATTATTATCCTCCATCTACCAATCTAGCTTGTCAATTTCTATAAAACAACTCTGATCAAGGTCCTAAGTTAAGATCCACATACAGTCTCTGTGTTCCACTTTCAGATTGCAAAGTTTACTAGAGAGATCTTGGACAATTCATTTTTTGCTGTGGCTGTGGGTTTAATATCTGTAGTACAAATTATCATGTTTTTACAACAATGTGCATGATTTGAGAGTAACTCCAATTCGACCAGTAATAAAAATGTCCTATCTGGTAACAGTGTTTTAGCATTAGAGGATACATTATTATGCACATAGATTGATATTCTTTCCCTCAAGCTTGTCCCAGGTTTCTTGGAGTCAAATTGTGTCATACATGTCTATGTGCTTCATCTTAGCAGGATTAAAACTCAATTGTATGAATTCCTCTAATGTACCAAGAACAAATGATTCATTGCTGACTACTCAGAGCTTATCTCCTTTCAGGAATGACAATGTAACGCTTTAGATAACCATGACCAGCCGTCAACTTTTTAACATTTGATTTTGCACACTTTTCTTTCTTTGCTTTGTTGTTATTGATGGTTAATTGGGTATCTTCGATGTTATTCACCCTTTCAGTGCCTTCGCCCCACTTAAGACTGATGTACTCTCTTTAATAGTTTTTAAATGCTGTTGCAAACTTTATAAAGAGTGTGTTTCCAACACACATAGATATCTATGTGGTGCTGGGGTGCAAGTCTGACTGCTCAGTTTAAGAAGTGTGCTTAGGTTTCCCAGATGAGCCTTCCCTTCTGTATAGTTGAGAAAGTTGTCTCCATTGATTTAATATTTCCTAATTTCAGGGCTTTAAATCCCCGATGGAGATATCCTTGGATTCTACATGGTGTAAGTCTGGTAGTGCTAGGAGGAGCTTATTAATAGTTCCCCATTCGAAATGTCATCTTCCCCTTGAATGATACTCCGGGTACAAGATGAGTTTTAGACCCTCCGTAAATTATTCATTTAATATAGCCCTGCTGCCAATTAGATCTTGTTTTTTATACTTAAATTAGAAGCCAGCAGTGCTCGCCATGATTGCATTAGTTGTAGAACATTTTCACCTATGTGGGAGATTATGAGACTAAAACTTGGGGGCCGATTCAGAGTTTGGGGGTCAGAAGTAAGTTTGTCAGTATGGAGGAGTACTTCACTCTAATCATACTAAGGGTCCTCCACCCTCCAAATTTCTAGTAGTCTACCAGCCCTGTGGACAACCCTAAACATTGTCAGGAACTGCAGTCACAGCAGGTTGTGTCAATGTATTAAGGGCCAGATGTACAATCCTTTTTGCACGTCGCAACCAGCAAATTACGCTATTTGGGATGTGCAAAAAGCACATCGCGATGGCCAATCCCCGTTTTGCGAGTCGCAATTTGGAAGGGGTGTACAAGCTTTTAAAATTTTTCTAAGTTGGCATTCATTGCCATCATGAGGATGTTGGCTTCTTGAGGACACTGGTGTGGAAAATAATTATTTTGCATGTCAAAGTTCATTTTCTAGAGGAAATCCTATACCGGGAAAGTATTTACCACACCTGGTAAGTACTACACACTGCAATATTTACTTGATTACTTGATGCAGTAAATATCTCAGCCTTCCCTGTCCTGCATTTCACAGGGCCTAAAGGGTCCTGTTAAGGAATTTGGGGGCCCCCGTTAAGACATATTTTGGGGCATTTTTTTTACTTGTAATGTCCTCCACTCCCTTCCTTAGAATCAGTGGGTATTGTATTACAGATTTATTTGTATTTAATTCGTCATATGAGTGTTTCGTATAGTAATCAGACTCAATTAAGACAAAATAGATCTTGAACATACAGGTTAAAAAACGTCTACCAAAGACAAGAAGGAAAATGTAACATTTTAAATATATTCCCTATGTGTTGTTTAGGGTTTTTATGCAAAGTAGAGTAGCAAGTGTGTCGTTGGCCCTGGTGCATGGAAGCGCACGGTCCTCCCCAGCCTTGGTACATGTAAATTATTCTGCCAGACACCCAGTGTGGTATTACACATCTTTATTCCTCAGCGTGTAGCTGAAAACTTAACATTCCAATCATGAATTCTATTAACCACACCTAAGCACTTACATCATAGTTCCACATAGTCTATCAGGAACCAAAAGGGTCCCTTAGCTCTAACTTACAAGTCACTGCATCTCTTCAATAAGTCGTTGTGGAGCTCACATCAGTCATCCAGAACGTGTCCTATGAGGCTGTGAAGAGATAAGAGGACTGTTCATGAAAGACACGGGTGATACAGAGACAAGTGCAGTCAGTGGGCTGTCAGAATTCTCAGTTGAAACAGGCTCATTTCTGATATCTGGAATTGGCGATTGATGATGCAGATGATTGAAATGTGAAGAATCTTCCGTAAAAAAAAATCCAGGCCGGTAAGCAGTCACGATGTGTCCTTTACTAATCACAACTTTGAAGGGTCCAGCATCAAATGGAGCATAACACCTGTTGTCTCCTTTGTCTTACTAGAACTTGATGTCCTTCTATAAACACAGTGTACTTAGCACCTTGGAGTTTGTTTGGGGATTTTCATCTTGTGATTGTGACACAAATCTGCGTGACGACGTTTACCATCATTTGTTGATCTTTCATTTGTCCTTTGTGGCAACTTGGTTGTCATGGCTCTCACCAACATCAGGGTGGCAGGACTTTTGCCTGTCGTTGAATGAGGAGTCAACCAATAGGCATGAATGGCTGAATGAAGGGCTGATTTGAGATCAAACTTCTCCAGTGCGGCACTCTGAACAGTCTTCTTGAGTGTGCTCATAAAACACTCGACAACACAATTTGATTGTGGCCAAAGAGGTATGCTTTTCTGATGCTTAACCTTGAGATAATTAAGAAAATCTCTGAATTCTCTATTGTTGAATGCTGGGGGGGAGCACTGTCGGACTTTAAATTTGAAGGAATCACCTCCACGTTGCAAAAATGCCATCTAACCTCTTGATAACGTTTTTGTGAGTGATCAATGAGAGGTCATGCACAAAAGGAAAGCACGAGTACTCAGCAGTGAGCAACATCAGGTGATGTACATTGTCAAGGGGTCTAAAGAAATCAACAGCAAATCTCTCCCACACATGCTTCATAAGTTAAGACATGTTCATTAGGAACTTGGTTGTTTTGGGAGATAAGCAGATGAACAAATGACAGGCATTTAATTACCTTTCCACTCTTTCATCAAGATGAGGAAACCAGACTCGGTCTTGGAGAGCTCATTCAGTGGCAACAATTCCCCAATGTCCTTCATGTGCGACTTCAATTACCTGTTGTCGCAGACCCTCCGGTCTGACAATTCTCAAACCTCATAAGACAATACCTTCCTGAGTAATGGACAGTTCATCTTTCACATTTTTAAATTTCTGATATTCACTGTCATCTGTACAATGTTGAGTTTGCTGTTTCCAGGAATGATTTGCAATAATGTCTTTAAGAATCAACATGTCAGTATCTATGCTTGTGGCAGTAATGATTGTTCCAATGAAATAGCGGCAGGTGTACAGGACTTTACTATGAAGTTAATGTATACTTCAGCTGCTGTGGAAGTGGTACTGGGACTCTATACTGTCACTTGTGATAAGTGGTTTTGATTTTCCCTGGTCAATACACAATAGTGTAGTCATACTCCTGTAATCTCAAACCCCAACATTCAATGGGAGGAGGGATCTTGGTTTCAAGTTTAAGATTGCCAAAATGGTAAGCAATGCTTTATGATTTGTGGCAAGAGTGAAATGCTTTCCATTAAAAAAAAAAAGTGAAAATGTTCACAAGCCCACACAACTGCTAAACTTTATTTTTCAGGCTGTGAAAAGGCATGCTTAGTTTGTGAGACATGTCTGCTAACACACACAACAATATGCCTTTGAGCACTTGGGTGTTCAACGTGTTGGGCAAGAATCGCACATAACCTGACTAGGTTTGTGTCAACAACAACCTCTGTATGAAGTTTCGGATCAAATTAGGACATTTCAGTGGCATTCCCAATGACATGTTTGAATTTCTTAAAGATTTGTTCACACTCATGTGACCAGTGAAATGAAGCATTTTGTTTTGGTAAGCCTCTTAAGGGAGAACTTACTGTGGCAACGTAACTAGGTACCTAGAACACTAACCAGCCATGTCAAGAAAATAACATAATGTGGTAACATCTTGTGGGGGACAGGAGGCTGACAAAGACTGTACTTTGGCTGGATCTAGAGTCATTCCCCCATCAGCTCAGCTGATTTGGCCATTTTGTTATCTTGGCATTACAAAATGGTTGTCTTTCCCGCTGCCCTTGCATGCTTTCCCAATGGCGGGACATTTACCTTCAGGTGGAAACAAAAGTCTACATCTAAAGCACAGTTTCTTTTTCTTTGGAGACATCACTTTGTATCCTTCAGCCTTCTGTTTCTGCTTACTTTTCATGTTCATGGCTGACTCACTTTGGACATCTCAGGCCTCCATGTTAGCAGCTTGTCTATCTGCATGTTCTTCAGCTCTGGCAGCCACAACTTCTTGCTCCAGACCAAGTGTTTCTCTCAGCATTCGTCATTTGAATGAATTTAACAAATAGCCATCTATAACTCTGATACATATGGCTTCTTCTTCATTAAATTATTCAGACTAATAATGTTTAATAAGCATATTGAGCCTTCCAACAAATGTGTTGATAGTTTCACCAGCTCTCTGTCTTTTCTGGTTGAAAATAAATCTTTTGTAATCAACACTCAGCATTGGATTGAATTTGATATTTTGCATGTCTTTGATTTGATGGTATGCAAATTCATCAACTTGTGGTATTTACTTTATTACTTCCTTTACTCCTTCACCTGCAACTTTCTTAAGATATTTGATAATCCTTATGTCATTCACTTTTTCCAGTGCATAGATGAAATCATCAAAAGTTTCTATCCAGGCAGTCCATCTAGCGGCAATATTATGATTTTTGGGGGTATTGAATGGAAGTGGTGGTTCCAAGAAGGCGGCGGCTGTGTCTTTCATGCCTCCTTCTACGGTCAGTGAAGGAATGTGCTGTTCAGACAGCACTTGATATGCACCTAACTTCGCACCTTCTAGGGAAACTGTACCAGTATTTAAACTCGGGTCGCCAGGCCCACTTACCATACGTGCTGCACCTTCTACCTCTTTTACAGCAAGTACTTGTTTTGTCTCATGCACCTGTTCTTCACCATTCTAACCTTTCTGCACTGTACCTGGTTTTCATTGCCTTCAGAATTTCTCTGTATCAGGCTATCATTGCTTTTAGTGCTTCTTTGCACTCAGCTATCACTGCCTCAGGTGCTTCTCTGTACCTGGCTTTCGCTGCCTTCAGCACTTTTTGGTACCTGGTCATCGCTGCCTTTAGCATTGTTGCTCCGTACATCTTATAGCCCTATGTTGCATTGTGGTGCAGTACCTCTTTCACGACCTCATCAGCAGGTCCCTGGCCAATAAATACACAAATTTCTCTGTAACATCTTTGTCTTCTTCGAAAGCTTGGCACTGGCTGGAGTGGCTCTTTGAATCCACATATGCCAAATGTTAAACTTCACTTTTATTGAGGCACGTGTAGCATGCATAAGCAGTTTGCTGGACCATGGCAAACTCTCTGGGAGATCACTGTCAGTTCTTTGGGTTATGTATCTACTATCTCATTGCCAGTTGTAGCGTCCTTCACAGCCTTGGTACATATAAACGATTATGCCACACACAGAGCATGTTATTACATGTCTTTATCCCTCAGCGTGTAACTGTGAATTCAACATTCTAATCATGAATTCTATTAACCCCACCCAAAAACTTACACCACAGTTCTACGGGGTCTGTCAGGAACTAAAAGGATCCTGTCATCTCTAACTCACAAGACACTACAAAATGCAGCAATAATTATGTTCAGTAGGCCCCTTAGGCCTCTGGGCTCCAGTGGCATTACACCTGCTGCAAGAATGGAAGTAACGCCCCCAGTGTACGTGGCCACAGCTGGTCTCCGAAGTAGAGGCATGCAACAAAATCTGGGATACTCACTTAGAGTCAAACAGTGCTTATGTTTTACGAACCTATTCAAGAGCACACAAAATAGAAAATTGTCCCTTAAAGAATTACATGTTATATATTTAAAAAGCACACTGCTTTGTGATCCATCATATCCTCTCCATTCTAGGATCTGCTCTGATGACCCAGCTGTTGGGCAAGCAGAGGATTCAACCAGTGGTCTACCAGCCAGGCTCTGGCCCTTTAGCAAGCAAGGGAAATGGGCCCCATCCCCTGGTCTGACGATGAAAAACCCTTCTATAATCAGGGTGTAATGGGCCACTCTGACATCTGGGTCCCAGTACCACTACACCTGCTGCATTACTGGTAGCTGCGCCCCTGAACTCTACCTAAAATCTAGTTCCCAACCCTCAAGACACTGTCCAGAAGCACTTCACATTGCTGTCGAAGCAACTATTCTCATACAATCAGATTACACTTTCAAAGGTGGCCATTCAAAACTGCCCTTCACTAGATCTCTTGAAATACAAGCAGTTTGGGATTGTCTATTTACTCACAAGACTCATTCCTTTGCCATTTTTAGTTCTATCATTTTGCACCCAGGCTTCAAAAAGTTATTTCAATATTATAGGACCAGCAGTCTACATATGTCAGTTTGTTTTCCCGCACCTTACTTCCTCCACAGCTGCTACATAAACTAATGGAAGAAGTCATCTAAATGCTCTAAATAATGCAAAACCATTAAACATTATAAAGTAAAATAAATAAATATTTACAACAAGGGTCTGAATTCATAGCCACGACAGTCTTGAGTTCCCTTGCCTAGTCAGAGATATCTGCATGAATGACATTAAACTTAACATTTTTTTTAAATGAACAGTTTTGGCCAAATTATATCGTGCGGTTAAGAAGTCAAAATGTATTTAAGAAAGCAGCTCCTCCAGTGTATTTAAAAAACAGCCTAGCACATGAAGCCCCTGAAAAAAACTATATTCATTGAATGCTAGATTAATGGCTAAACACTGGTTACACTTCTTAAATGTGCTCTCTTTTACAGTAATCACATGTTATTACTCAGTTTAAAAATTAAAAGCATTCCTTTCCCACAAATTTAAGAAGTGGTTTTCAATTTAGTGAACCGTTTGCTGTACGGCAGAAAAAAATACACTCAGTTAATTAGTTGTCTGTGGTCAAATGCTTTGTGGAGTTTTGCCTTTATATTCAGTCTGGCGTTTTCAAATACATGCAGTTTTCGAGTTTGAATGGTCAAACTAATATCGTATGTTTTTACAACCAGATGAAACAGTTCCCTAAACCATACAACGTGTTTTGAAAAAATGTAATCCCCGCCATTTAGCTAAGAATGTTTTCATTACGCGACAGGCAGGGCCTGATATGCCAATATTTAGCCACCTTGTGACAGGTGCAGCACCACTTGAGAAGCTACATCTATTAAAGGTTCTGGCACAACCATGATATGGCGGACACAAACTAATATTCCTACCTTCTACAAATATATGCTAGGTTCAGCCTCATACACCTAAACACTTCTATCATATGACAAGTATCCTTGAACCTGCCGTCAAGCGTAGGCTGACCATTAACTCAATAGGGAGATTGCCAGGTGCCCTGACATGCATTAAAAAATATGTGGGTCGCTCCCCTGTTAGTTTGTATCTGCTACAATTTAATTGTTTGCATTCCTATTATTAGCATCTCCAAAGGTAATAATGCTTTGCTAAAGCTGCATTCAGCAAGGCACCCCTGGCTCTGCAGTGGTTCCAATCACATTGTAAACAAATGATGGTCCCTCAAAGGGACCTTGTCACACCTCATATTCACAGCATCAGGAGTGCTTAAAGGACATAACATCCAGCCACAGCAGTGCAAGGTGTATCCATGTAGGCTGCTGCTTGAGGTGTTGTAAAGACCCCAAGGCTGGACCAATTTCTGCCTGATCGTTAAGGTAGCCTGCCTACCTTAGACCCAGATACCGTCTGTCCTTTTTTTTTAGGAACCTGTGAAAGTGTCAAATCATCCAGACAACAACCTTAACAAACACCTTAGGCGACAAAGATCTGGGACAAGTTCCCTGTTTTCAGCGCTTCAAGGTAAGTCGGTCCATGTATAATGTAAACAATGTAGTCTGAATTGACATATTTTTGATGTAAAAGTTTATACTGGTTTGTCTTGAATCTAGAACTGGTTTGTAATGATTATGTCCAGAATCAAGTGGAAATTTCCCAATGTAGGGTAAAGGTCTGTGGCCAATACTATAAAAATCCGAAAGAGTGGCCACTGATTCAAGGAGGTATTCAACCCAGATCATCGCACAAAGTCCTGCAAGATGTCCTGCTAGAGACTGCCGTACTCCTGCAGCATCCATTCCTACTCTGAGAGGAACTGAGCTTAGCTGATGTGTGTTTTCTTTTCGAGGGAACACTCTCTCTCGGCCAAAGTCTTATAATCACATCTTCTTCACTGTGAATAGGTATGTAGTGTGCTGGGAGGACTCCTTACAACAGGTTCTGGGTGAGATGTTCACGACATACCAAAATAGTTGCACATGTGTGGAGCATTGGCTGTCCTACTTGCTGGGTCTCAAGTGCATTGCTTCTGTTAGTCCTTGCAGTAGAAAACAGTAAAAAAATGACTACATGTCTGCCCATCTAAATTGCTCAGATGGACGTAGAGGCACGTCTTTGATAGCCCTTGCTCCCCAGGGCCATCAGAGTAATTTGGCCATGCAGAGACAGAGTAGTCTCTGCCATGACCAAACTTGAGGACCATTATATTGGCAGATGGGGAACTCCGTCACCTTTGAAGTATCCTCTCCGCTAATATATGAGTCAGGCCGACAATATATGAATTAGGCCCATAGTTGTCCATCTCCATGAACTATTAAGATGAGACAAACAAGAAGGTAGGTGAGATACAAGGTTGGAATTTAGAGCTTCTAGGAGAATTCTTGCTGAGTGGTCAGACAATGTCATTATATTTGTGCTAATGGTAGTTCCTTAGGAAACCTGTCTTTAATGGTGAAGGGGTCGATTCATGGGCTGTTCTACTCCCGCATGGAAATGGAGAACAGGAACTGAAGTGATATTGCTAAGGATAGATAAAGTGGAATTTAGGTAGGAGGTACAAGAAGTATAAAACAATGAAAGTAAGTCCTACTATGTCATTTTGTGCTTGAGGACAAAACAATATTTAGAGAGGCCTGAATTTATTGTGGTTGCATGTCATAATATCAACACCATCATGGTACAACATGTCATTGCCAAAATATCTACCCCAAAACATTCACATTTGACAACCCCTAAGTAAAACAAGAAACATTGACTAAAACATATAACTAAAACAAAAATACTGATAACAGCAAAATAGCAACATCAAAAATATCATGTTTAAAACATAAATATGTCTATAGCATAGCAATTTAATATTTCTGTGTCAAATGTAAAATCATCATCTTTAAAACATATATAAATTACAATTTACCATTCTTAGGGCATAAGTTAAATATAATGCACAAAAATGTAAATACCTATTACATGTAGTTAAACATAATAAAAAGCATAACTATACTAAAAATATCAAAAGTACAACACACATCCTATGAAGTAAATATCTATCTACGTATCATAAAACATTACACAAGTCATTTATTAATGAGATATAAGCACAAAACCCATAAGAATATAAACTTAGCAACAAAGGATTCCACTCACAAACTGCATTTTGCAGTATGAAAAGTACTACTCACATATCTACCAAAGTCATTCACAATCCTGCTGGCAGAGACATCTACCTCCCTTATCTTTTCTGTGTGTAGATCTCCACCACCGTGTCAGAATTCTCGACAAATATAGGTATATATTTCAACTGTAAAAGTGGAAAGGAAATTGAACTGGCTGGAAAATGGGGAATATTTACTACTAAATGGAAGCGGTTTAAAGAAATAAGTTGTTAGTGAGAGCAGGATTTGTTTAAGATTTATTATTTATACACTAAATAATACATTTATATTAATTCACTGTAGAATAAACATTTAATTTAATGAGTTAACAATGAGTTAAAAATAAATATTTAAAATGTATCTACATTAAAATAATTTCAATATTTTTTAAAGGATAATAAACTTAAATCATTTTCCCTACCCTTGACCATAGGCAGATATCATACCCACCATGGCTGAGATCTCTACCTATGTGTGCAAAGTTATTGGTCGTAACTGTCCAGTTACAGGAGTCCCATCCACCTCTGATTTGAAGGGTGAGAGGCATATAAATCTATACCTTTGTGTACATCTACACTGTAGAATAGCAAACAATTGTAGTAACATCTATGTTTAGTAGTAAATATACATTTGAGTAAATACACATACATATATTTACCTTTGTAAATAGGCAACATTATTAATAACACATTACGTTACAACATACATAAACAATAAAATAAATGAAAGTATACACAGCTCTGATGCTGTTGAAAATGTAAATAGGCCATCCCTCTAAAGTAGATAATTCAAAAGGTATTTGCCACTGCTGAAATGACGTAAAACTTATTTTAAAAAATACAAGTATAAGATTGTGTTTTTTCTGACATGCTCTAGTCCAACAAAGGAAAAGTGGGTACCACAATTTGTGGGTTTTGTAACTTTACTTTTTCATTGCTTTGTGTTTGTCTGCCCCTACTCACTCACAAGACCGCCTTCCAGTAGACCTAAGACACTACACACTCTTTACAGTCTATAAGAGACGTGATATAATACCACAAGAATATGTCGCCATAATTCTACATAATAAATCCGCAAGTTCAGGGTTATTCATTATTTTATCATTCCCATGCATTCAAATGGGAAAATTTTGAGGAGTTTTAACATCTATTTGCACAACACACTCCTTTTAAGACACTGGAAACTGGCAACACTATTGCACCCATTGTTCTCTTTACCCTTTTGCTCTTTCTCACTCTTTCGTTCTCTCATTCCCTGAGTTGTCTCTCTTGCTAATCACACTTGTTTCTGTAATCCCATGGAGACTCCTTACCTTTTTACGCAAAGTTACATGTTCTCCTTCATTGCCCTAATAGCATTGCTGACTTTACTTTGCATTTTGCTTTCAATGACTCCAAAATGGCCACTGCCATAGCCAAACAACATGAGAGTTTTGAGGACTGTGGGACATGTAGTTGATGGTTGGTCCTAAATACATACTGCATCCCTAAAGATGCAAAACCATTTGCCAAGTATCGCTGATTTTCCAGGACAGCAGCTACTCCTTTCTTCCTCAGAATACACTAAAATGAGGGAGTTTGGAATAATATGCAAGTGCTCGCCGTAAGCTTGAATGTAAGCAGAGGGTCATACCACTCAACTGCTACTGATTGTACAGTGTGGTGACACCTCTTGGTTGATTAGCACTTTGTAAAAATGCATAAATAAACAAATAAAGTTTAAAGTTATTGTGCGAAAGTAGCCTCTTTCTAGCATGGTTACCCCATTTTTGACCTGTTTGTCAGTGTTTGACAGTGTGTTTTACTGTATCACTGGGATCCTGCTATCAGGACCCCAGTGCTCATAGTTTGTGGCCAACATGTCAGTATGTTTTACTGTTTTGTCAGTATGCTTGACTGTGTCACTGGAGTCCTGCTCACCAGATCTCCACTGCTTATGCTCTCTCTGATTCTAAACTTGTACGTACATATTTTTAACCCAGTATTCCACTCCAAATTGGCATACTGTACCCCCCCCTTATAAGCCCCTAATATATGGTACCTAGGTACCTGGGGCATTGGGGTTCCAGGAGATCCTTATGGGCTGCAGCATTTCTTTTGCCACCCATAAGGGGATCAAACAAACACTTCTTCAGGACTGCCATTGCACCCTGAGTGAAATACTGCAAGCACTATTTCACAGCCATTAGCACTGCATCAGGTAACATATAAGTTGCCTATATGTCTAACCTGCAGTTCCTGAAGGCTAGGTGCAAAGTTACAGTGTGTGAGGGCAACCCGTCACTACCAGAGGTGCCCCCACATTGTACAGGACCAATTTCCCTGACTTTGTGAGTGCTGGGATGCCATTATAAGTGTGTACTACACATAGATCAATACATATATGTAGCTTCACAATGGTAACTTCGAATATGGCAATGTGAGGTGTCTACGATTGAGAAATAGTACCCCTAATGGGGGCTCCACCATTGACCTCCAGTACTGCCAATCCAGCCTTCTGAGGTTTTCACTGCAGCTCCAGCTGCTGCCACCTCACAGACAGGCTTCTGCCATCCTGGGGTTTGAGCAGGTCAATCACAGGAAGGAAGAAAAATGCATTTCCTTTAGGAGAGGGGTGTTACACCCTCTCCCTTTGGAAATAGGTGTTACAGATATCAGAGTGGTTTCCTCCCAGAGCCTCTGGAAGTGCTTTGAAGGGCACAGATGTTGCCCTCCTTGTATAATCCAGTCTACATCGTTTCAGGGACCCCCCAGTCCCTGCTATGGCATGAAACTGGACAAAGGAAAGGAGAGTGACCACTCCCCTGCCCATCACCACTCCAGGAGTGTGCCCAGAGCTCCTTCAGAGTGTCCCTGGGTTCTGCCATCTTGTTTTCAGGATGGTCAGGGAACTCTGGGAGCATCTGAGTGGCCAGTGCCAGCAGGTGACGTCAAAGACCCCTCCTGATAGGTCCATACCTGGTTAGGTGACCAATCCCCCTCTGAGGGCTATTTAGGGTCTCTCCTGTGGGTGTTTCCTCAGATTCGGTTTTGCAAAATTCCAGAAGGACGCCTCTGCAACCTCTGCTTCACCTTCTACCATTGGATCAACCATAGAATTGCTCCAGGAACTCTACAGCTGCAACAAAGTATCCAAGAAGGCTACTGCAACTCTGTAACTCCAGCTCCTGCCAGCAACTGCAACAGTTTCCAGGTTGTTCATGCTCTGAGGACTTCCTGTCTTCTTCCTGCACTAGAAGGACCAAAGGAATCTCCCGTGGAGTGACGGAGTAATTTCCCTGCTTCAGCAGGCACCTCTCTGCAGCGGCGACCGGTGTATTGGGTCCCCTCTCCAGATGACAGGCATGGATCCAGCAACACGGGTGGTGGACTAAAGTGACTCCAGTGGTCCCGATGTACAGCTGTCCAATTTTGGTGGAGGTAAGAGCTTGCCTCCCCATGCAAGGCAGTACCCCCGTGCTCTGTGTGACTTGCAGTTGCTAAGGCTTGTGTGTGACCTTCTGTGAAGTTCTTCATGCACAGCACAGCTTGGGCTCCCAGCACTCCATCCTGCAATGCTGGGACTCCTCTCCTGGCAACGAGCATGATCACCGGAACACAGTGGTGGACTGAAGTGATCATGGCTGTCCAAAGGTCCAGCTGTCCAAATTTGGTAAAGGTAAAGGCTTGCCTCCCCAAGCCAGACAGTACCCCTGTGCACTGTGTGTTTTGCAGCTCCTAGGGCTTCTGTGCACTTCTCAGAGAAATCCTTCATTCACAGCATAGCCCAGGTCCCCAGCACTCTATCCTGTGATGCTCAGCTCCCTGAGTTGTTCTCCAGCAGCATGGGATCCCTTTGTGTAGTGCTGCAATGATCGCAATTTGCAACTACTTTGTCCCCGTGTCCTGGGACTCCTGTGGATCCTACCTGGTCTTCTGAGGGCTCTCTGAAGTGCTGAGAGCCCCATCTGTCTCCTCAGTCCGAGTTGAGGCCCCAGGTCTCTCCTGGGCCCAGGTAGCGCCTTTTCCCGCCAACCGCGACATTTGCATGAGCTAAAGCTTGTTGGCAGAATCCAACAATAAAAACCAGCCTGCTTCCAATGACTCTATGTGGGACATCTCTTACACCAAGCAGGAACCCACATCTGTCTTCTCTGGTGTATTTCTGACTTTTTCTTCCAACCTGAGAATCCACTTTTGCACCTTCATCCGGATCAGCAGGGGCTCCTGTTCTTTCTGGACTCTTCATCTGTTCTTGGACTTGGTCTCCTCCTCTCTCCACAGGTCTTCAGGTCCAGGAATCCATTGTTGTTGTCTTGCAGTCTTGCTTGGTTTTTGCATAATCCTTTACCACGACTCTTAGTGTGTTCTGAGGAAACTTGCTGTCGTTCACTCCTGTTTTCCTGGGCTCTGAGGTAGGGTACTTTACTTACTTCTGGTGTTTTCTTACACTCGTAGCACCCCTCTACACACTACTCTTGCCTAGGTGGGGAACCGACTTTTGCATTCCACTATTTTAGTATACGGTTTGTGTTGCCTCTAGGCCCAGTCTAGCCTATGGTGATTTTCACTATTTGCTCTATTTTGTGACTGTGTACTTACCTGATTTTGGTTACTAGTGTATATTTTATGTGTATTACTTACCTCATAAGGGAGTATAGCCTGTAAGATATTTTTGGCCTTATGTCACTAAAATAAAATACCTTTATTTTTGGTAACACTGAGGGCCATATTTATACTTTTTGACGCAAAACTGCGCTAACGCAGTTTTGCGTAAAAAAAATTAGCGCCGGCTAACGCCATTCTGAAGCGCCATGCGGGCGCCGTATTTAATCAATGACGTTAGCCGGCGTTAGCCGACGGCGCTGCCTGGTGTGCGTGGAAAAAAACGACGTACACCAGGCAGCGCCGGCGTAGGGGGATATGGGGCTTGGGCGTCAAGAAATGGGGCAAGTCAGGTTGAGGCAATTTTTTCACCTCAACCCGATTTGCGCCATTTTTTTCGACTCCCAACCCCCATAGAAATGACTCCTGTCTTAGCAAAGACAGGAGTCATGCCCCCTTGCCCAATGGCCATGCCCAGGGGACTTCTGTCCCCTGGGCATGGTCATTGGGCATAGTGGCATGTAGGGGGGCACAAATCAGGCCCCCCTATGCCACAAAAAAATTAAAAAAAACACTTACCTGAACTTACCTTAATGTCCCTGGGATGGGTCCCTCCAGCCTTGGGTGTCCTCCTGGGGTGGGCAAGGGTGACAGGGGGTGGCCCTGGGGACATGGGAGGGCACCTCTGGGCTCCTTCAGAGCCCACAGGTCCCTTAACGCCTGCCTTTTGCAGGCGCTAAAAAACGGCGCAAAAGCGGCCGTACGTACTTTTTTTTTTGACCCGCCCACTCCCGGGCGTGAATTTTGCCCGGGAGTATAAATCCGACGCACATGCCTCGGAGTCGATTTTTTAGACGGGAACGCCTACCTTGCATATAATTAACGCAAAGTACGTGTCCACGCTAAAAAATGACGCTAACTCCATGGACTTTGGCGCTAGACGCGTCTAACGCCAAAGTATAAATATGGAGTTAGTTTTGCGTCGAAATTGCGTAAAAAAAAACGACGCAATTCCGGCGCAAACGGAGTATAAATATGCCCCTGAGTATTGCCTTTCTTGTCTGTAAGTAGTGTGTGACTACAGTGGTATTGCAAGAGCTTTGCATGTCTCCTAGTTCAGCCTTGGCTGCTCAGCCTACAGCTACCTCTAGACAGCCTGGCTACTAGACACTGACTACATTTCACTAATAAGCGATAACTGGACCTAGTATAAGGTGTAAGTACATGTGGTACCCACAACAAACCAGGTCAGCCTTCTATAGTTATTCACTGCCAGCAAAATGGTTGTCAGTTTTCTATTACTTTCGTCCAGCACTACCAAACAATAAGCTTTTCCAATGAATGCCAATCTAACTAGTGCAGCTCACTGTAAACATTTCATATTTCTTTAAGACTTTAATTGTAGGTCATCCGTTCTGCTAAGGTCTGCTAAGCTACTCCACCCAAAAGTATATATCCCGGAATATTAACATTGTTGGTGTTCACTGGGAATATGCACATAGTGTTGGTCTTCCGCCCAAGCATCATTACGTAGAGGAAGTTGAGCTCTTAGTCACCCTGTGATTTTATTTTTTCAGGTTGTGAGAGGATTGTTCCCAATAGCTACTGTAAACAATTAAGATACAAAATAAACTCTTCCTGGTTGCTTGCCTCTTTAATTTACTTTTTCAAAGATATGTGTGTGGGTATTGAAATAAGTACTTTACATTGGACATAAAATATCTGAGGTCACGTGGGCTGTAAATGCCAAATCAGTTATTGATTCAGTGGGCTGGGTAAATGTAGTGTTTGACCCATACCAGGAAGCAGTGTGAAATCTTTTGAAGCGTTTTGGTCACATTGCTTTCAGACATTCATGGTCAAACGTCTATTGGTTTTCTCATTGCAGCTTTTGTTCTTCATGAACGTACATCGCATGAATTCTAGCTTGTTGAAAAAGAAAGTCAAGCAGCCATTGCCACAGTAATGTCTATCAAAGTGTCAGGTCATAAAAACTACAACACTACACTCCTGGGGGGACAACTGCTGCACAGATGGTGGACTGCTGCATACTTAGCAACCTTGTAATATTCAAGCACTGCAAGCTATATCACATACAGTGCACCAAAGTACTAATTTAAGACAGGTGTATGACTGTTTTCGGGTTCTGGTGACTAAAATGATTGAAAAACTGGAGCAATGCTGTTTTATCACCTTTTACAGTGATGTGGTTGTTTGTCATTGGACTTTAAAAGGAAAGTGATGCTAATGGCTGGAAGTATAACAGCATTTGTTTACAGCTCCAAAGTGATTACACAGCACCACAGAACATGGCATAACAGACATGAAGATATCACCACAACAAAGACTTAACAGGTCAGACACAACAAGAAGATAACACAGAATACAACACAACAAGCATGGTACAACTCAACAATAACATATTGCAATAATGCAGCACAAAAATACTAGAGAACAGAAAGATAACACAGTATCACCACAGGGATAAAATGCAACAGAACACATATGCACACATTTTCAGGTCTCACATTGCCTATTTCACAAAACTGATTTCATAATATGATGGTAAATGGGGTTTGGACCAAGGACTGCTGTAACTTACCACCAAGAACATGAAATTACACCAGTCAAAAATGTTTATCGCCTGGTTAAGCCAGCTTAACCTTCTACCTCTTATGCTTGTACTTCTTGGATAGTGTGTAAGGCTTTTCTGTGCACCAACACAAAGTCTTAATACCAGGTGCATAGTAGAAGAGTAGACTCATCCTGAATGGTTTAATCAGACAAAGCACATCCCTCTTCAGAACTGAAAAAATCAGTTGCTATTGATCAGGAGGTAGGCCTATCTTTTGCTACATTTTGGGTTTCACGTTTTCAATCATATCAGGATGTTCAACCTCTACGCTGAAGGTCTTATCTAGCATGGCCTTCGTGAAGATCTGTATTGATGGTGGCTCCACCTCCTACTAGTGATTGAATGTGAGAAACTTCAAATGATCAATCTTCAAGTGTCTCCAATACCAGAGTCAGAAGAAGAACCAAATAAAAGAAAAACGTATATCATTAATAACAAACAACAAAAGCCTGGCGTCTCGGGCTAAACACCTGTAGAGTTATCCAAAAACCTGAAACCAACCTTTCTTAAGATCTATTTACGTCATGTAGGACTTATAAAGAGTTTTGTGCTTATTTATTTGTACTTTCTATTGCAGTTCTAGGGCTACATTCAAAAAAAGATATATTTATATTTATCCTAAGCAGCAGCTGTAGAAATAGTATCTTAGTAAAGGTGGCGATATTGGCCTATTAAGAAGTCCAAATTGTGCATTAAGTGAACAATTGGTTATTAATACCCATTAAAAGAGGAGACAAACTCCTGTTGAAGAGTAGACTGTCTCGCGAATAAGCCATGTTGTTTAAATAATTATCTAACCATCAAAATAGTATGTATAAGAAATGTGTTATAAAATAAGTAGTTTATCAGTTTGATAGGAAATGAATTTCTAATGCCTGCACTTTAACAAAAATCTATGCAATTAGCAAAATTGTTGCAAATGTTGTTTTAACATGATTGGAAATCAATTTTTCATACTGCTAATTTAATCGGCCTACACTATATAACCATTTTGCTGTACAATTCAAAGCAATTAAAATAACTCGATTCCAATTGCAACAATGATATATGCTAGAAGATGACGCAAGCCACTTTAATTTTGGTCACATACCTCAGATGTGGATGTTGTCCATCACCGGGGATAGACCCATGAGGGGGCACACAAATTTGCTATTCTAGTGCAACAATTTGCTTCAAATGGAGCCATCTGGTGTCGGCTTCTTCAAGGCATGGCAAGGCAAAACAAAACATTTCTTTTGAATTAAGTAATTTCAGAGTAAAAACAGTCACATGATCGAGATAGGTATGTGATTCATCTCAACAAAGAAATGACCACCCACCAACGTATTTCATACAGTTGGCATAAGGTGTGGGGCACATCTTTGGTGAACAAGGGACACAATTTAAAGTAGCACAACAGCTGACCCTTTCCTCAACAATAAACATTGGGGCCCAGTTGAATTATTCCCATCCATTGACCTACAATCACCATGATGAGCTGAAATTAAAATGTGCACTAGGATCATGATAAACATTAGATGGTATAGTCACTAAGCAATTTGGATTTATTATTGTCCTACAAGAATATCACAGCCAAAATATTGATTACACATAAATTAAAAACTTCACATTTCATTAAACGAAAGACTTACAAAAGAACATAGTACATGACTCAAGGTAACAGTATCTAAATAAAGAGAACACAACATCTCATAGTAGGGAATATTCCCCAGATGCCTGTAACATGTAACATCTGTTAGCAGGAGCTGCTACATACTCATCAATGGCATGCAAAGCCTGACCTCCCCTGAAACATAGTATCTATATTCATGTGATCTGTTACAGAAATCCATGTCAACCGCAAACCAGACGCTCATTACCAGTGACTCTCCATCCTTGGTGAATCCCGGAAAACAATTAACTCACTCCCTCAGCCAAGATTAATCATTTATGATTTTATCATAGCGCTGGTCATCGCCTTTTGGTTGCATCTGAGAGCTAGAAGTCAGCAAGAAGGTGGCAGTTGTGCTGATCGGAGAGATAGAGTCCAGTCAACCAAGGTGGGCTCCATCCCTTTATTTTAGGATCACTTCTACCCCCTTGTGCAGAGTTGAGAGATGTCCTTAAACATTTCAGAACACCTACAATTGAATCTTATACCTGAGCTTTTATATATGCAGACCGGTTGTGACACAACTCTAGAGTAAGGGGCTGTGTGGACTATGGAAACAATGGACCTGAGACCCAGCAAGTGAGACAGCCAATGCTCCACACATGCGCAACTATTTTGTTTTGTCGTGAACAGCTCACCCAGAACACGTGGTAAGGAGGCCTCCCAGGTCCAAAGCCAGGACACTTGAGATCACTTCCAGTAGCATGAACTGAACTGGAAGTATAGGGGGGCGCTGAGCATTCACTGGGGATTAGTGGGATGAGAGAAATTCCCTCAAAACAAGAAGAAATCCAGAATAGAGGGCAATTGGGGAATAAAAAAACAACACGTCCTAGGCGCACTGTCTTTCACCCGATTTCTTGCAGAGACTAGGACCGAAAAGTTTAATTGTAGCAAATCTATATAATGTAATTTTGATATAATTCAGAGGGAGCTCCAACAGTTTGTCCCAGTTGGGAACAAGGGTCCACGGCATTGACACGAAACAGCAGCAATGGCGTCGCTAGGAGACAGATATATAAAACAAACTTGTCTTCAAGCTAAATGAAAACACGAAGTCTCACTTTCAGCATTTCCTCTAATTTTGAGTGATCGTTTTCTCCAAAACTGCCATTCTTTGGGGGGTTCACAAAAATGCGCAATATAAATGTTTGTAAAAGAAATGTTGATGTCAGAGATATCGTAAACAAGAAGTCATTCGCCGCGCTGCGGGGCTCATCGCTTTGCCAAAGCCGCCTACCGCACCACCTCAATTACTGCGCATTTTGGCTCTAGGCACGTTATCGCACCGTCTCGCTTGCCAACAGTTGTGGACAACCAACATTTTCGACATGACAAATAAACATTGACAAAAACGAGAGGTGCCTCCAAAAAGGACGACAGTTAACAGGAAGCAGGGTGCCGCTGAGTCCATCCAACTGGGGATTCATGACCGCAAAAGTTTATTTCTACATTTCAAAAAGATTAGTAAATTAGTCACAAATATGTCAGTGACTATCAATAAGAAAGACACAATGGGGCACGATTCTACTAATAATTTGAGGTTGATAACGTTATGAAGGGTATCACATGTATTTATTAATTTGTCTAAACTTGTTTATTTTTTCCATTCAAAATATTGAAGTTTTGAAATAGAACTGCGCAACCTCGCAGAGTGTCAAGCGCTTTAAAGCACAGCTAAAGTGAGTGGATAGGAATAGTTGCTAAACCTTTGAAAGTGGTATAGATGTACCTAGAATGCGCCACAATAAAGCAAGCAGGCGTCAAATGTCTTTGTGGTCAGCTGTAGGGCTACAACATTGTAGTTTGGGAAATGCGCAGGACACAGAAAGACGAAAACTTAGCCGCACTTCCACTTTGAAGATACTTCTTAATTCTAAGGCAAAGATCCACGACAGCAAGGAGAGCCCTGACGAGTCCAAGCCAGTGTCCAACTGACAACAGCTAGTTCTGGAACCTCGCCAGCACCCTGATGCAATGTGGAACACAGAACATGAAAACAGAGAATGTAGAACACGCACACTAAGAAACATAGCACATTACAAACATGCTGCATTAAAAATATATATTTATTTGTGGACTACACTGGAATGGTAGTGCAGCGTCGTGGGAAGATATATACAGTTGCTTCTTTTTTAGTTTTTAATGTACCAATCTAAAATGGCGTTCAACTGTGTTAAATTGCTAAATTAAAAATGGCTGATTTGCAACACCATAGCACAATGCTTTAATTGTGACAGATATGCCCAGACATCGATGCCGTGCTCACTATGCCATAAGATCTACTCCACTTTACTGATGAGGACAAATAGTCAGGAACAGGTTTGAGGTTGCTTGTGTCAGGCTGGACAGTTGCTACTGGAGCAAAACTAAAGTGTGCATATGGCTGGTTCCTATTTCAAGTGGCATGGTGGGTAAAGACGATGGACTAGATTGCTACACAGAGTAAAAATCAATGGCTAAGGTTAATTCAATCAATTCCTTAAGATTGAAGCTGTACCCCACTGAAGAGGCCCAAACAGCCAGAAATCTGCCTAGGGTTGCTTGCATTCCCATTCACGGGGAACCTTACCTGGCAGTCAGGCTGGGTTGCTCTTATTGGAGCAGGTCCAAGGCTGATTTACATACAGTTGATTCCTGACTGAGTTGGCTTGGTGGGTAAAAAAACAATTGCCTGGTTATGGTGCATAGAATTTAGAAGAAGCAGGGATTAATTCAACCAGTCTAACCATCACTTCCCTCAATACATAACTACACACATGCAGATTTGAATCACAAATCATGGATGCACTTGTCAAAATGTACCCATTCACAAGTGTCACAATGCTTGCCTACACATTGTTGGCCTACTGACAGTAGGTTTCCTTTAGTGTAACACCCACTGCAAAACTGCTTACCATGAGTCCACATATATGTGCACATCATGCCACATTCGTCTGCATGCACCTGACAGTAAACAAATATTGGCAAAGCAAATAACTGTGCTTTTTAGAGCTGAAAGCTATTGGTTTTGCCATTGCTTGTTAAAAATATCAGCCTAGCATATCTTCCCTTTGTTTTGAATGTGATTTACAGTATGTGAGCTTCTAACTGCTCTTTTCAGTTTCCATTTGTGATATGTTGTACTTGTGTTATCACAAAGAAGGTTGCTTCATATTACTAAAAACACAACATAACAAACCTCAGAGGTCCCTGAATGCAAATCACTAGTAATTATAAGTTGATGGGTTGGCAATATGAAGGGTAGGAGCAAGGCACAGCTTTTTAAACTTTTGTGTTTTTATTTATATTGCCTGGTAGGCACGAATGAGGCCCTCATTACGGCTTCAGTGGTCTTTTTGTAAGACCACCGAAGTTGCTGCAGCCATGCTGACCGACATATTAGGAGTCATCAGAGGACTTCAGCCCATTTTTGGGCGAAAGTTTGACTCTAAAGAGGCGGTTGCATCGCCAGCACCGCCACGGCAGCAAGACCCAAGCCGTATTATGAGCTGTGATACGGCTTGGCGGAGTCTTGCTGGTGTGGTGGCGCTGGCAGTGCAAAACCACCGGACTCATCCCCTCCTGAACGGCCTCCTCGACGGAGAAGGTAAGTGATCATCCGAAAGGGGGGGGAGTGTTGGGTGCATGTATGTGGTGTGTACGTGTATGTGTGCGAATGTGGGTGCATGTGTGAGAGTCTGTAAGTGCGCAGGGGTGCATGTGTGCAAGTGTGCATATGCGGAGGGGGGAGTGTGTGAATGTATGCATGCGTGGAGAGGGTGGGGTGTGAATGATTGTGGATGGGGAGGTGGAAGGGGTGTTTGTGGGTGCGTGTATGCATGTGCATGTGTTTGTGTGAGTGAACGGGGAGAGTGGGTGAGTGTATGAATACAGTGCAAGGGGAGGGGGCAGAGGGAAGGAAGGTGTGAATGTTTGTGGGGGGGTACATATGTGTGGGTGGGTGTAGTCAATGTGAGTGTGGTTGAAGGTGTTTGGATGGATGTGTACAGTTGGGGGTGTCTGGAAGTGTGTGGAGGGGTGGGGGGTTTGTAAGTGTGTGGACGAGTGGGGGGGCTGCATGGAGGTGTGGGGACATGTGTGCGTGTGTGTGCCGGTGACAGGAATGGGGATTCCTGTTACCGAGTGTGTTACCACCAGAGTTTTCGTGGTGGGGTGACCGCCAGGGAAAACCTGGCGGTCTGAAGCCTTGACAAATGGCTGGCAGGCTGAGGCACTGGTAGGCCAGGCAGCGTTGAGGAGGTTTGGCTTCTGCCAAACCCGACAACTTGTAATGTGGCGGTCTTTACTGCCGGCTCAGTGGCGGTAAGACCCCCACAGCGAGGCTGGCGTTCTGATGACTGCCAGCCTTGTAATGAGGGCTTGAGTATTTGTAGATGCATGCAATACTGTTTAAACGTAGACATGTATAATGATTCAGTCATTCACTGCTTTGTAGTGACAGGTAAATAAACATGAATGTGTGGCATACTGTTAAAATATTTTTATTGTGATTTTATAGGAAGAAGAGAAAGGAAAGTTAAGAAATGCATACAAAAAGATAAACACAACAATTTACCAACATAATTTATGGAGGTTTTTGATGTTGCAAAACCATAAATTTAGAGCTATAATATAATACTAGATTACCGAGCAGCACCTAGATCATAAAACGATCTGGGTTAATTCTGAAGGTCAGATATCTAAGGTAATCTAATAAGTATCAGTAGAGTTATTTCTATTTTTGTGTGTACATACCGTGATTATTTAAATCACGCTCTTCTAAATACTAACTAAATAAACTGTCTATTCCTGAAATGTGTCTTTGTTTGTGAACAATACATAAGGTAGATGCTAAAACTTACAGAATACGGTATTCAGTAACATAAAATCTGTTGCCACAATAAAACAGGTAATAAAGAATGTAGGAGAAAAAGGAAACGCCTTGCCAGGAGTACCTTCATTTTGGGTAAATAAAAATTACAACATAGATAAGTGGTAAATCCTGTGAACCGCTTTCATGAAAAAAAGACGTTCTTTTTTTAGGTCTGGCCTTTGAGACAGTGTTAGCTGTCTTGGCAGACTATTGTTTTTTTTTTTTTTTAAATCAAGCATAATATACATACATAGATGGCATTTTCGTCAGTAGTCTTCATTTATTAGTGAGTTCACTTGTCATTAAAATTTAGCTTCTGACCACCTCAGCATACCACATGAACCAATGGATCAACCAACTTTATCAATATGTTCCCTTCACTTTGAGTAAATACTGTCTACATCCACCTAAAGTAGTCCACTTCTCTTCAGGGACAAATCTGGGTCTAAGCATGTTTTATTTTACTTATTTTTATTAACAACTCTAAATATCAGCCATTTGCCTACTGCCTAATTAGATTGTGATTTATTTTCTATCTCCTCTAAAAAGATGTTCATATAAAGCCTTACATGACATTATAACATTTTAGCTGCATGCAATGTAGATTTTCCTAGTTTATGACGGAAAGTCTTAATTTTATTAAAGACACGGAGGTGAGTATTATGCCTTTCTTTTTCTTGCTTTAATAAATCAGCAGCAGTCAAGAAGAAACTACAAATCCCATAAGGCTCAACACAAACAGCCAATGGGATTAAAAACGTAGTATAACACATATGAACCAATGGGAACACTGCCATGCCATTGTGACGTCACTTGACTGCAAACAGCCCTCTTTTCTTGCAAATAAAGTCAATTAGTGATGATTAACGGGAATAATAAACAAAGAATAAACAATGCCATAAGAAATGCAAACACATCAGAACAAAAGTCCAAATTCCTACAAAGGAAGGAATGTTCCAGTAAAACAGGAGGAGACGATCCAAAACTTGAAGTAAGTGGAGAATTCAAATGATGCGAAGAGGTCCAACCAGGACGCCGGTTGAGTTGTCGAAACTGGTGCTAAAAGAAAGGGAGGGAGAAAATAGAGTTATACTAGAGGTGGGATAATACTCGCCTCCGTTTCTTTAATAAAATTAAGACTTTCCGTCATAAACTAGGAAAATCTACATTTTATGACAAAACCGGAGGCTCCTATTATGCGAGTTTAAAGCATATTAATTACATTCAATGAAACATTGTCAACAGGTTTGCAATAAAAAACTCTAAAAGTATTATCATTAGACCAATCTGCAGATTTCAGAATATCCTCTAAACGAGAACCTGCCCAGAAGGCTTTGGAAGTCATAGCCCCTCTGGAAGAATGAGCTCCAAATCTGGAAATGTCAATACCCGCTAAGGACATAATCCATCTCACCCAACGAGCCAATGTAGCAGACGAAACTGGGTTATAATGTTTTCTGAAAGAGATAAGCAGTTGGGAGGAGGATGTTCTCAAATCTGTAGTCTTTTGCTCATAGACCTTGAGGCACTGGCCTACACATAATTTCGGCTGTTGTGGAAAATAAGGATAAAAAACTGACGATAAATTGGTCTTGGTACGTCGTACAACCGAAAACAACACTCCCAAAGGAGTGAATTGTCGATTGGAGACGTCCAAAGCTTTAACATCTGATAAACGTTTGATGGAAACCAAACATAACAACATTGTTAATTTAGCGGATAACATCTTTAATGATAAAATTGGATTATCTGGTAAAGAAATCAAAAATTTTAGAACAACATTGACGTCGCACAATTGATTATACTTTGGAAGAGGAGGTTTGGAAAATTTTACTCCCTTAAGTAATCGGCATACCATCGGATGTTCACCTACCGGTTTCCCATAGACATGGATATGGTTAGAAGAAATAGCTGATCTATAGAGATTGATAGTGCAGAATGCTTTACCTTTACTGGCTTCTGCAGCAAAGAAATTAACAACAAAAATTACATCTGCTGAAAAGGGATCAATTTGCCTTCCCAAACACCAGCCGTCCCATAAAGATCCAGGCTGCCTTATAGGCTTTCTTGGTACCTGGGGCCCAGGACTTTGAGATGCATTGGGAATCCTCTGCCGAAATGATAGGGGAAGATTGGGAATACCTGAGATCTTCCAGGCGGATAGAGTGAGGATATTGTCCACGATAAGGGGGTGAGAACGTTGAAGAGGGTCTAGCAGTAAATCTGGGAAGGACGGAATTAGTAAGGGAAAATCTACCAAAAGTTCCAACAGAGTGGGAAACCAAACTTGGGATTGTCAAAAGGGGACTATGAGAATGAGAGAGGCATGCTGAGGTCTGGCGTGTGCTAGGACTCTGTTGATCAGTATAAAAGGGGGGAAGGCGTAGTTGAGGGAATGAGACCAATTTTATAACAAAGCATCTGATGCTAAGGCTAAGGGATCTGGACGCCAGCTGTAAAACTGAGGAAGCTGTGTGTTCAGACGAGATGCAAATAGGTCTATGGAGAGCGGACCCCCTAATGATTGTATCTGATGGAAAACTGAAGGATGAAGTCTCCAATCGCTGGAGTCTCGAAGATGACGAGAATGCCAATCTGCCACCGAGTTGAGGATTCCTGGAAGGTACTCTGCATGAACCGAAAGATGGTTTGAGAGGCAGAACTCCCAAAAACTCTTGGCTAAATCCGCCAGGGGTTTAGATTTTGTACCCCGAGATGATTTATGTATCTGACTGCAAAGATATTGTCCATCCTGAGAAGGATTGCACAATGCACTTTGTGTTTTGCCAGGCTTCTGATTGCAAAGGAGCCGGCAAGCATCTCTAAACAATTGATGTGCAATTTGGACTCCTCGGCTGACCATGTACCTCCAGTCGAGATGGGACCACACCGGGCCCCTCAACCTAGACGACTTGCATCGGATTCTAACACAAGATCTGGGGCTGATGGAAAAATACTTTTCCCGTTCCAAGCATCTAAATGGTCTATCCACCATTGAAGCTCTGTGCGTGACTCTACGTCTAAAGGAACGAGGTCGGAATACGATAGCCCCTTCCTCAAATGTTGAATCTTCAGTCTTTGAAGTGAGCGGTAATGAAGGGGACCTGGAAAGATTGCCTGGATAGAAGAGGAGAGAAGACCTTCTATTCGAGCTAAAGTTCGGAGAGAAATGAGAGCACTGCGAAGAATTTGTAAAATTTCTGACTTTATGGATTTTATTTTTGTCGTAGGCAGAAGAAGGGTAGCCAAAAGGGAATTGATCTGGAATCCCAAGAATTCTATGATTTGAGAGGGTTTTAGGAGAGATTTTTCTCTGTTTATTATGAAATCTAAGTCTTCTAAAAGAGAGCAAGTCGTTTGTAAGTGGTCTAGAAGAGTTTGGGGAGACTGACTTAAAATGAGGATATCGTCTAGGTAAATTAATAGCCGTATCCCCTGAGCTATCAGAAAAGCAACTATGGGTTTCATGAGTTTGGTGAAGCACCAAGGGGCAGACGAGAGACCGAAGGGCAGAGAGGTAAAATGATACGTTTGGCCCAGCCATTGAAATTGAAGACATTTCCTGAACTCCGGATGTACAGGAACCACTAAATAAGCATCTTGTAAATCCAGTCTGACCATCCAGTCGTTCTGAAGAAGTATATCTCTGAGGTGGAGAATTGTCTCCATTTTAAAATGTCGGTATACCACAAACCGTTTGAAATGTTTTAGATTGATGACTGGACGCTTCTTTTTGTTCTTCTTTTGAACTGGAAAAATTGGGCTGACAAACCCCAACGGATGAGGACGAGTGATTGAGACCGCTTGCTTTTGTAACAGAGTATTGACCTCGAGAGATATCAGATGTATCATTTCTGCGGAAAAATGGAGAGGGGGTTGTAAAAGAGTTTGTACCGGTGTAGAATAAAGCTCTATTTTGTAACCTTGAACCGTGTCTATCACCCACACATCTGCGGAAATTGTTAACCAATTTGACAGAAAATGGAAGATACGACCCCCTGTCGGGAAAAACACCAACAAGAGGGCTTACCTGTTGGATTGGAGGCTCTGGAATGTCTGGCGGACCTGGAGCGGTAACCTCTGTCACGTTGTGGGTAGAATTGTGGTCTGAAATCCTGTTGGTAGGAACCGTGGTAACCTCTGGAGCCCTCATTAGCGAATCTGCAGCCGGTAAAGCAACCCCTGCCTCTACTGGTCCTGGCAAAAACACGTTGATGAAACATTTTCCTCATGGACTGTTGAGCTTTGTCCAATGAAGTAAATGTAGCCACGTATTTGCTGAGGTCTTTTATGAAAAACTCTCCAAAAAGTTGTCCATCTGTTTGAATGTGAGGTTGTACAGACGCCAAAGTAATTAATTAATTTGGGATCCAGTTTAATAAGTAGGCCCTTGCGTCGCTCATGAATAAGGGAGGAATTTGAGTTCCCTTGTAGGCAGAAGCAGCGTTGAACCCACAACGATAACTCTTCTGGGTCTAAGAAAGTACCCTCTAACCTGGCCGACTCAACCAGATTGAATATCCTAGTTAGCGGTCCCGTAACGTCCAAAAGCTTGTCCTGACAAGATGACCACGCTTTATCCACTCCTTTGCGAGGGTCCTTCCCCTGCTTAGTAAAGAAGGTCAACATTTGCTGGTCAATAGAAGGGGTAATGGTAGCTTTGTTCGGAAGGACAGGACGAGGGCATTCCGACTTCAGCTCGGATCGAGTTTGTTTGTATAGCGGTGAAAACTATTTGTGAGCCACATAGCGACCCACATGGTCAGCTGAAAACCATTCCATAGAATTAGGGTGATGAATGTGAGAGGGGTCAAACATGGGAAAACCTTCCGAATCAAAAAGAGAGGGAACAGCTGAGGCTACTTTTGCTTTATTTGGAGGAGGAATGGAAAAGGTATCATCAGCATCCTTGTCAGATATATAAGAATCTGAATCCACATCAGGCATGTCCTCATCTGTATCCTGTATGGCGGAAGTAGGAACAGGAAGAACATTACGTTCTTTGGATTTATGTTTTAAAGAAGATTTTGAAGCCATATTATTATACTCCTTGGAAGGAGCCTTGTTAGGAACCGCGTCCTCTGGCATGTGTGAGATAGTCTCACTCTCCTTTTGCGTCATCATAGCTGGCTTTGTTGGTGGACGCTTACTGCATTCCCCCGCAGTCTGGGCCGAAGATTTAGATAACAAATTGGAAAAATTGGTTTCTTAATTTTTTGATAGTTTTTGCATAGAGGACAAAACTGCCTGATGGACAGAACTCCTAATGAAATTACAGAGTTCGTGTCTAATGTCTTCCAAATCAGTAGAAACACCCTGTTCCATTGTGGAAGTGCCAGGTTCCATAATAGGAAAATAAATAACTCCTGGAGTTAAAACCAATTACAGAAAACTGTAGAAAAAATGACGAAAAATAAAGCTCTGGTAATGTTTCTGTTAACCACTTCGCTGCCAGGGCTTTTCCCCCTCCTGTGCCAGGCCTTTTTTTGCCTATTTGGGGCAGTTCGCACTTAGGCCCTCATAACTTTTTATCCACATAAGCTAACCAAGCTAAATTTGCGTCCTTTTTTCCAACATCCTAGGGATTCTAGAGGTACCCAGACTTTGTGGGTTCCCCTGAAGGAGGCCAAGAAATTGGCCAAAATACAGGGAAAATTTCGTTTTTTTCAAAAAAAATTGAAAAAGTGGCTGCAGAAGAAGGCTTGGGGTTTTTCCCCTGAAAATGGCATCAACAAAGGATTTGCGGTGCTAAACTCAGCAGCTTCCCAGGTTTCAGGAACAGGCAGACTTGAATCAGAAAACCCAATTTTTCAACACAATTTTGGCATTTTACTGGGACATACCCCATTTTTGCAATTTTTTGTGCTTTCAGCCTCCTTCCAGTCAGTGACAGAAATGGGCATGAAACCAATGCTGGATCCCAGAAACCTAAACATTTCTGAAAAGTAGACAAAATTCTGAATTCAGCAAGGGGTCATTTGTGTAGATCCTACAAGGGTTTCCTACAGAAAATAACAACTGAAAAAGAAAAATATTGAAATTGAGGTGAAAAAAACATAAATGTTTCTCTACGTTTTACTCTGTAACTTTTCCCTGCAATGTCAGATTATCGAAAGCAATATACAGTTACGTCTGCTGGACTCCTCTGGTTGTAGGGATATATAGGGCTTGTAGGTTCATCAAGAACCCAGGGAACCCAGAGCCAATAAATGAGCTGCACCCTGCAGTGCGTTTTCATTCTATACCGGGTTTACAGCAATATATTTGCTGAAATATAAAGAGTAAAAAATTGCTATCAAGAAAACCTTTGTATTTCCAAAAAGGGCACAAGATAAGGTGTTGAGGAGCAGTGGTTATTTGCACATCTCTGAATTACGGGGTGACCATACTAGCATGTGAATTACAGGGCATTTCTCAAATAGATGTCTTTTTTACACACTCTCCTATATTTGGAAGGAAAAAATGTAGAGAAAGACAAGGGGCAATAACACTTGTTTTGCTAATCTATGTTCCCCCAAGTCTCCCGATAAAAATGATACCTCACTTGTGTGGGTAGGCCTAGCGCCCGCGACAGGAAACGCCCCAAAGCGCAACGTGGACACATCCAATTTTTTGAAAGAAAACAGAGGTGATTTTTGCGAAGTGCCTGTCTGTAGATTTTGGCCTCTAGCTCAGCCGGCACCTAGGGAAACCTACCAAACCTGTGCATTTCTGAAAACTAGAGACCTAGGGGAATCCAAGATGGGGTGACTTGCGGGGCTCGGACCAGGTTCTGTTACCCAGAATCCTTTGCAAACCTCAAAATTTGGCTACAAAAAAACACATGTTCCTCACATTTCTGTGGCAGAAAGTTCTGGAATCTGAGATGAGCCACAAATTTCCTTCCACCCAGCGTTCCCCCAAGTCTCCCGATAAAAATGATACCTCACTTGTGTGGGTAGGACACATAATTTCAGCACAAGCCACACCACATAATTCCATACCATGCCACATAATTCCACACCAGGTATTTTTACTCATTTTACAGAATTCCACTCTGTTCCTCATAACTACACTATACTCCAATGAAAGGCCCACGAAAGGAAAGGGCCCAAAACACAATGTGGACACATCACATTTTTTTTATAAAAAGCAGTGCCTACCTGTGGATTTTGGCCTGTAGCTCAGCCGGCACCTGGGGAAACCTAGCAAACCAGCGCATTTTTGAAAACTAGAAACCATGGGGAATCCAAGATGGGGTGACTTGCGGGGCTCTGACCAGGTTATGTTACCCAGAATCCTTTGCAAACATCAAGATTTGGCCAAAAAAACACTTTTTCCTCTCATTTCGGTGACAGAAAGTCCTGGAATCTGAGAGGAGCCACAAATTTTCTTCCACCCAGCGTTCCCCTAAGTCTCTCGATAAAAATGGTACCTCACTTCTGTGGGTAGGCTTAGCGCCCATGAAAGAAAATGGCCCAAAACACAACGTGGACACAACATATTTTTTCACAGAAAACAGAGGCGTTTTTTGCAAGGTGCCTACCTATGGAGTTTGGCCTGTAGCTCAGCCGGCCCCGGGGGGGGGGCAGAAATGCCCTAAAATAAATTTGCCCCCCCAACCCCCACCCCCCCCCCTGGAGCGACCCTTGCCAAGGGGTTGCTCCCCCTGCGTGACATTGGCGCCAAAAAACAAATCCCCGGTGCCTAGTGGTTTCTGCCCCCTTGGGGGCAGATCGACCTAAACTCGGCCAATCTGCCCCCAGGGGGCAGAAATGGTCTAAATACAATTTGCCCCCCTGGGGAGCGACCCTTGCCTGATGGGTCGCTCCCCATCTCTAAAAAAAACAAACAAACAAAAAAAAAAAAACACAACATTTTTTTTTGCCTTGGCGCCTAGAGGTTTCTGCCCCTCCCCCCGGGGGCAGATCGGCCTAATAATAGGCCGATCTGCCCCCAGGGGGGGCAGAAATGGCCTAAAATAAATTCCCCCCCCAACCCCCACCCTCCCCCTGGGAGCGACCGTTGCCTACGGGGTCGTTCCCCCTGCGTGACATTGGCGCCAAAAAACAAATCCCCGGTGCCTAGCGGTTTCTGCCCCCTTGGGGGCAGATTGACCTAAAATCGGCCAATCTGCCTCCAAGGGGGGCAGAAATGGCCTAAATACAATTTGCCCCCCAGGGGAGCGACCCTTGCCTGATGGGTCGCTCCCCATCTCTAAAAAAACAACAACAAAAAATTCCCCTGGCGCCTAGAGGTTTCTGCCCCCAGGGGGGGCAGAAATGGCCTGAAATAAATTTGCCCCCCTAACACCCACCCCCCTCCCCGGGAGCGACCCTTGCCTACGGGGTCGCTCCCCCTGCGTGACATTGGCGCCAAAAAACAAATCCCAGGTGCCTAGTCGTTTCTGCCCCCTTGGGGGCAGATTGACCTAAAATCGCCCAATCTGCCCCCAAGGGGGGCAGAAATGGCCTAAATACAATTTGCCCCCCAGGGCAGCGACCCTTGCCTGATGGGTCGCTCCCCATCTCTGAAAAACAAACAAACAAAAACAAAAAAAACACAAAAAAAAATCCCCCTGGCGCCTAGAGGTTTCTGCTCCCCCTGGGGGCAGATCGGCCTAATAATAGGCCGATCTGCCCCCAGGGGGGCAGAAATGGCCTAAAATAAATTTGCCCCCAACCCCCCACTACCTCCCTCGGGAGCGACCCTTGCCTACGGGGTCGCTCCCCCTGCGTGACATTGGCACCAAAAAACGAATCCCCGGTGGCTAGTGGTTTCTGCCCCCTTGGGGGCAGATTGACCTAAACTCGGCCAATCTGCCCCCAGGGGGGCAGAAATGGTCTAAATACAATTTGCCCCCCTGGGGAGTGACCCTTGCCTGATGGGTCACTCACATTCTCTAAAAAAACAAACAAACAAACAAAAACAAAAACACAAAAATAAAAATTGCCCTGGCGCCTAGAGGTTTCTGCCTAAAATAAATTTGCCCCCCCAGGGAGCGACCCTTGCCTAAGGGGTCGCTCCCCTTGCGTGAAATTCACGCAAAGAAAAAACTCCCTGGTGTCTAGTGGTTTCTGCCCCCCTTGGGGGCAGATTGGCCTCATCAAAATAGGCCAATCTGCCCCCAAGGGGGGCAGAAATGGCCTAAATATAATTTTCCCCCAAGGGGAGCGACCCTTGCCTAAGGGGTCGCTCCCCACCTAAAAAAATAAAATGAAACATAAAAATAAAAAAAAATAAAAAATGGTCCCTGTTGCCTAGAGGTTTCTGCCCCCAGGGGGGGCAGAAAAGGCCTTCCCGAAAAAATGCCCCCCATGGGAGCGACCCTTGCCCAAAGGGTCGCTCCCTTACGTGAATTTCAGTAAAAAAAAAAAATCCCTGGTGTCTAGTGGAGATCATCTTGTCCAAGGCATAGAAGCGGTTAAAGAAAAAACGTGTCCGATGAGCAGGGGTTAAAATTGTAAATAGGGATTGAAAGGAGGTTAAAACCCTTCACTTGGGCGGAATTTGAGTAAATATACCCGTCTTTGGCACAACAAACATTGTTATCAGACGGGGAGTCCAGACGGAGGTTGTGTAGCGTGCGCGCACTCCAGAAATAGAATCCTTGCCTCAGGAGCAACTAGAATGACGGTTGCTGCCTGAGGGGAAGGAATCCAAGGAATGCTGACGCGCACGTGAAGCGCGTTGCAATGTAAACAAAAGGGGGAAACGTTCGGCTCAGAAACAGCGTGACTGCTGTGTCTGAGCGAACGAAAATAAATAGAAAAGGATTATGAAAGGAAAATGCGGCAACTTGCCGGCACCAAGTAATTATGCATAACAACAGAAACTGGTCATGAAAACACCGTGTATTCAAAAGACAAAGACATGAGAGATAAAAAAGGCGACTTATCTTGACTGCAGCAGCAAGAAGAGAGGGCTGCTTGCAGTCAAGTGACGTCACAATGGCATGGCAGTGCTCCCATTGGTTCATATGTGTTATATTCCGTTTTTAATCCCATTGGCTGTTTGTGTTGAGCCTCATGGGATTTGTAGTTTCTTCTTGACTGCTGCTGATTTATTAAAGCAAGAAAAAGAAACGCATAATAGGAGCCTCCGGTCTTGTCATAAAAGTTGTGTGCTTCCACAGGTGGTAGTTTATTCTTGTCTCCTACACAAGTAATAAAATAATAAAATGCATGGCACAACTGAAAGGCTTCAACACTTTTGAAATTGGTGCATAGGTGAATGTCTGTTGCTAATTTTAGAAGTTTTATTGCGAGCATATAATGTCTGTATCAAAGTGGCTGTATTTTTTTCTTTCATTCTGTGGGAAATGCTTGCACTTGAAAATAAAAAGAACCATCACACCAGCTTGTGAAGGTCAAATCTATTGGTGTTGCCAATGCTTGTTTCAAATTAAGAAGTGCTTTACTGTAAAATATTTACTCGAGTTTTCAGGTTGCATGGTGCTGCAAGGGGATTTTAGATATTCTCCTGCCACAAAGGAAAAATGGACTGCATATACCTTCCTCAGGCAGGTCAATAAAGCCAAGAAGGACCTGTTGTAGGCTAAGTGAGCATACTAGTAGCCAGCACAGTTATCTAGAAAACATCTGCTGTTACCACATTGAAAGGGCATCCAAAGAACTCACAGATTAACTTCATAGTTAGTTATATAATCTTTAAAATCTATGATATAACTAATTCAGCTTCCCCAATGACCCAATTCTTGTGTTGAGTTGATGAAGGCACTTGCTGAAGAGGTCCCAGGGAAAGAGCTCACGAGTGTTGGACTAGGTTGTTGACAGTGAAATCTGGAAACCTGGTTCTAATCCCAGAAAAATCATTTGATTCATGGCCAATCACTTTATCTTCCTCTGCCTCAGATTGTAAATACGAACAATGTAACTATGTAAAAACAACTGCTGACTATACAAAGTAAATTATAGTACTGTGACAAGTGCATAGACTTCTATTATAAAGCGTTAATTAGGACACAGACACCCTTAATGTAGAATGTACAGAACCTCCTGTTCAAAATGCGCCTTTCACAATGCAAATGATGCCTGTGAATGTGCTCTACTGCTCCACAGAACTTGACCCATATACATCAATTAATACACGCGAATATACAACATAAACAAGGAAAAGGCAGGCCTTGCCACAGAATCCTGCTAAAGGAGAAAGAAGAATTTGACCGACCATGGGAGGAACACCAGCGGTCAGACCCAGCTACAAACATTCCTTGGGGATCTTTGGCACAGCAGGTGCTCCCACACATCTGTCCCCTATTGTCGAATCCTCACTATCTGTGAAGATCACTTCCAAGTGGCTTGCAAGAAGGTCTAACACAGAAGAGTTTCGGGACTGCCCTTTGACACCAAAGACACCGTTCAGCAGCAGTGTGCTGGATGGAGAGGAGCGGACCAGAGGTACAAGCCTTTATGCACAACCCTCCAAAAATGCTACAGTGAAACGCCCAGTTTAAGCCAAAGCCACACCACTCTCGTCCTTAAAGGTCTACATTGACTACCTCTAGGAAAGTCCTTTTCTCATCTTCTCAGGAATTCCCAACAGGCCATGAACAGAACTTGAATGATTTTTCTTTAACCCAAACTACACAGCAACTAATAAACTAGGACACTCTGTACAGACAGCCAAGCACTGGAATTGGCTTCCAGTAAAAATAAGGAAACTCCACAGCCATCATGATTTCCATAGAGGTGTAATAACCCAGTGTTTCCTAAACACTGAACCCACTCAGCTATGGCAAGATATGATACATATCTGCTAGCACAACTCTGTCTGTCCTGCACCTTTGTGCATCACATTCATGTCTAAGCACGTTTACAATTTCTCTGCAACGCAATTAGACCTCCACTCTGAACCACACTTGACACCCACGGGCCACTCTATAAACTCACACTCGACCAACCATGCATAATTAAAAGCGGAATCTTTTATCTGACCTAGAAAGTGCCTTAGAGCCTTGAAAGATGCATGTCGTTTTCTTTGCAGCGAGCTAAGCCTTTCACTGTTCTTTGAAGTGTATTTTGTGAGCTGTGGCTGTTATTGGTGTGGTTTTAGGCATACACACAAGCATACTGGAGCGCATAGCATTTGTGACCATCTCAGCTATGCTTTGTGTTCTTTGCACTTTGGCAACACATACCTCGGAGTGTCTCTCAAGCAGTGCACTTCACCACACTACCTAGAATGTATCAAATTTTTCTGTTTTTCGTTAAGTCTCATTGCAAGTGATACCAGTGCCAAATGACTCCATAGCAGTGAGTTCCGTGTTTTGTGGGGTTATGTGGCCTCTCGTGTGCTGTGATAATCTTGCGTATTCCATACATGTATATGTCCATTGCGACATTTGTTGAATGACCACTGTAACTATGCCTGCAAAAGTCATGCCATGTGCTGCAAATTTGTGCCTCACAGTGCATTATAATAGGCAGTCATTGCCTGGAAACACTACATTAATGACAGTGTTGTAGAGGGCAGTGTTACCTCGCACACACATGTGGTTGTCATGTGTCAGTGGGCATCGAAGGCACTGCACTTTGTTATTATTGTTTTTCCACTTTCCACTGTTTGACTGTTTTGTATTTGATGTCCATAGAAATTGCATTGTGTATGACAGCAGGTATATGATGACTGTCTCTCCCTGCTCTTGGTCATATCGGTTATTGGTGCCTTTCTCATTGTGCAGCAGGTCCTCCTTGAGAATTCATTTTTTGGGCTCTATACATTTTTAGGACCTAAGCTATCTGCTGATACTGGTTGAGACGTGCAACTACGTGGCCTTTGCCACAGTAACAACAAAATGGCGGTGAACTCAGACACCCTACAGGCGGCATATTATTCCATATAGTGGACTGACTCATGGCCAGCTGCTGTGTTAAGGAAGAGGATGTGGAGTTACGACCAGAGTTAATTAATGTAGAACTGGGGAACAAGGTTTGAGACTCAGGGTTGGATCCACATTATCTGATTTTGGGCAAATCACTTTATCTGCCCCTGTCTAGAAAAGAAATGTGACTTTGTGTAAGTGACTGTTACTCATATAAAGCGCTGCTATAACTTTGGATCGAGTTTGTGCTACATAACTGCAAAATAAATCAATCAATAAGACCACCATCTTCTAAAGTGGCCATTATATGAGTGCTGCAGGTGATGTCCTCCCATCGCGGTGCCATTCTTGAGTCTGCAGGAAGAAACCTTGTTGCACAGGCAGTGTGGGAACACCCAGCAACCCTTATCACAAAGTGATATCATTGATGTAGGAGAGGGTAGAAGAGGCTGCTCTACCTTTTCTACTGCAAAAGTATCCCCCCTTCTTCACCCACATTTACCACTCAGAATGAAACTAATATCACAGTCCCGGGTAGGTGTAGCAAAGTAGCCTCTTTCTAGTATGGTTACCCCCATTTGTGGCCTTTTTGTCAGTGTGTTTTGACTGTCACTGGGATACTGCAGTCAGGACCCCAATACTTATGGTTTGTGGCCTACTTGTCAGTATGCTTGACTGTGTCACTGGAGTCCTGCTCACCAGAACTCCAGTGCTTATTCTCTCTTTGTTCCAAAATTTGTCACTACATACTAGTGACCCAGTATTTCACTCCAAATTGGCATATTGGTCACTCCTTATAAGTCCCTAGTGTATGGTACTTAGGTACCCAGGGCATTGGGGTTCCAGGGGATCCCTATGGCTGCAGCATTTCTTTTGCCACCCATAGGGAGCCCATGCAAAGGCTTCTACAAGACTGCCATTGCAGCCTGTGTGAAATAATTCATGGACTATTTCACAGCCATTTTCACTGCACTAGGTCACTTATAAGTGACCTATATGTCAGGCCTTCAGACCCTGAAGGCTGGGTGCAAAGTACCTGGGTGTAAGGGCACCCCTGCACTAGCAGAGGTGCCCCCATGTCGTCCAGGCCCATTCCCCAGACTTCGTGAGTGCGGGGATGCCATTTTAAAGTGCCCAGGAAGGCAAAACAAAGAATTTCCTTTGAGAGAGGGGTGTTACACACTCTCCCTTTGGAAATAGGTGTTACAGGCATGGGAGGGTAGCCTCCCAGAGTCTCTGGAAATGCTTTGAAGGGCACAGATAGTGCCCTCCTTGCATAATCCAGTCTACATCAGTTTTGGGACCACCAGTCCCTGCTCTGGTGTGAAACTGGACAAAGGAAAGGTGAGTGACCACTCCCCGGCCCATCACACCCCAGAGGTGGTGCCCAAAGCTCTTCCAGTGTGTCCCTGGGTTTTGCCATCTTGGATTCCAATGTGGTGGGGCACTCTGGGAGCATCTGAGTGGCCAGTTCCAGCAGGTGATGCCAGACACCCCTCCTGATAGTTGCTTACTTGGTTAGGTGACCAATCCCCCTCTCATGGCTATTTAGGGTCTCTCTTCTGGATGTTTCATCAGATTCAGATTGCAAGACTCCGGCAGGAATCCTCTGCATCCTTTACTTCATATTCTAACGGCGGATCAACCGATGACTGCTCCTGGAATGCTACAAAACTGCAACAAAGAAGCAAAGATGACTTCTACAACATTGTAACTTCAGCTCCTGCCAGCAACTGCAACAGTTTCCAGGTCGTGCATCCTCCAAGGGTTGCCTTTCTTCAGCCTGCACCAGAAGAACCGAAGGAATCTCTCGTGGAGTGACAGAGTCACTTCCGTGCTTCAGCAGACACCTCTCTGCAGCGACGACCGGTGGCTTGGGTCCCTTCTCCAGATGACAGGCGTGGATCCAGCAACACGGGTGGTGGACTAAAGTGACTCCAGTGGTCCCAACGTCCAGCTGTCCAATTTTGGTGGATGTAAGAGCTTGCCTTCCCACGCAAGGCAGTAACCCCGGGCATCACATGACTTGCAGTTGCTAAGGCTTGTGTGCGACCTTCCACGAAGTTCTTCATGTATAGCACAGCTTAGGCTACCAGCACTCCTTCCTGCAACGCACAGCTATCTGAGTGGTTCTCCGGCAGCGTGGGAATCCTATGTGTCGTGTTGCGTGGGCCTCAATTTGCACCTTCTTTCTCCCCGGGCTGTGGGTCTCCTGTGCATGCTGCCTGTTCTTCTGAGGGCTCTCTGAGTCGCTGAGAGCTCCCTCTGTCTCTCCCTTCTGGATACAGTTGACCTGGTCTTTCCTGGGCCCGGGCAGTGCCATTTACCACTAACCCTGAGCTTTGCATTTACCAAGGCTCGTTGGCGGAATCTTGCGACACACACCAGACTGCATTCATCCATCCGGCTTGGGACATCTTCTGCACCATCCAGGAGCATGCATCTCTCTTCTTTGGTGCAATACTGACTTTGTTTTCTCACCGGTGTTTCTTCTTTTGCACCCTCATCCGGGTTAGCAGGGGCACCTGTTCTCCCTGGACTCTTCAGTGCTTCTTGGACTTGGTCCCCTTCTTCACACATCTTTAGGTCCATGGATCCATTGTTAGTGTCTTGCAATCTCTTTGGGTTCTTGCATAATCTTCTATCATGACTTCCAGTGTGTTTTAGGAAACTTGCTGTGTTTTACTCCTGCTTTCCTGGGCTCTGGGGTGGGGTCTATTACATACCTTTGGTGTTTTTTTACACTCGCAGCAACCCTCTACACACTACACTTGTCTAGGTGGGAAAACGTCTTTCGCATTCCACTATTTTAGTATATGGTTTGAGTTCCCCCAGGACCATTGCAACTTAGTGTGGTTTTTACTATTTGCACTGTTTTCCTACGCTGTACTTATCTGTTTTTGGTTACTATTGTATATATTGTGTAATTTACTTACCTCCTAAGAGAGTATTGACTCCAAAGTATTTTTGGCCTTGTGTCACTAAAATAAAGTACCTTTATTTTTGTAACACTGAGTATTGTCTTTAATGTGTGTGAGTACTGTGTGCCTACAGAGTTATTGCAAGAGCTTTGAATGTCTTCTTGTTCAGCCTTTACCTCTAGACAGCCTGGCTTCTAGACACTGACTACATTTCACTAATAAGGGATAACTGGACCTGGTATAAGGTGTAAGTACCTGTGGTACTCACTACAAACGAGGCCAGTCTCCTACATTGGTGGTGCAGAGGTGAGATACGAACTTGCAATTGCCTTATGACTCTGTCACCGGTGCTTTCCACAGGAAAGTGTACTCCATACTAGGAGCTATAAAAAAGTATATCTAGTCTTTCTCACTTGCTTTCTAAAAAGCTAACAGTTAGATAAAGTAGGTATTTTTCTTTCCTTTCATTTTACTCTAACTTTCTGTCACTATGTCTTCCCCTGAGGCCACCCCAAGGATAATACAAATCTCTTCTGAGAACCTAAACATTTAGGTTTTAAAGGGGCTCTGCTCAGAGAGAAGACTAGAGACAGGGAAGAATCCTAACAAGGATCTCCTTTTAAGTCTCCTTCACCAGGATGACCAGGAGCAATCTGGTAGCCAAGTAGAGGAGAGAGAGGGGGATTCTAAGCCTTTAGAATCAGGATAAGAGCCTGAGGATTTAGGGGATGGTCCTTCACAAAATCTTCCCCCTAGCAAGCCATCTAGTGTAGCTGGTAGTGGGAGAGGTTCACACATGGGTAGAGCTCCCTTCACACCTAGAGGCCAAGTTACTAGGGTTACAAAGACTAGGGAAAGATCTGCCTCTGCTTATTCCCATGTCACTTCAGTCTCTGAGGTGTCCCACACATCCAATGCTGAGGATATCTCCCTAGACAGGGAACTCAGAAAGCTGAGATTGGAGGAGGTTTAGACTGAGGCTGCAACAGTTGGCCCTACATAGGGAAGTCTTAGCTGGGAAAGGGAAAGGCAGGGGTTGGGGTTAGTTACCCAAGGTGGCAGCAGCAACAGTAGTTTGAGAAGTTATGGGGTCAGGGAGGACACCATTGACTAAAGAAACCTACACAAAATTGTTCTCCCGTACAAGGTGGGGGGTGACTTCCAAAAGTGGTTTGCTGCACTCGAGAGGGCCTGTAAAGTTCAGAGGGTCCCTCATAGGATGTGGGATGCTATTCTTTGGTTGTCCTTCTCTGATAAAGGGAAGGACTGACTCCTCACTGTTAGGGAGGATGACTCAGACAACTATGACATTCTGAACAATGCACTCGTTGATAGTTTTGGGCTCACCACAGAGCAATACAGAATTAAGTTCAGGGAAACCAAAAAATAATCTTCACAAGATTGGGTTGTCTTTGCGGTCTGTTCTGTCAAAGCTTTAGAAGGTTGGGTTCATGGCAGAAAAGTATCTGACTATGAGGGTCTATATAATCTGATTTTGAGAGAGCATATTTTGAATAGTTGTGTGTCTGATTTGTTACACCAGTATCTTGTGGACTCAGATCTGACCTCTCCCCAAGAAATGGGAAAGAAGGCAGACAAATGGGTCAGAACAAGGGTGAGCAGAAAAGCTCATACAGGGGGTGACAAAGAAAGAAGAAAGATGGTGAAAATCTCAGGACAAGCATAGGGACAAACACAAACACCTCTTCAGGTCCACAACACTCTTCTGGGGGTGGGGATAAACTCTTCTTCTTCCTCTTCTACACACAGTAAAAAGCCTTGGTGCTATGTGTGCAGAGGTAAAGGCCATAGGCCAGGGGATAAGACCTGTCCAGGTAAAGCCCCTGAGCCTACCGCCACTAATACACCCACTTCAACTTCTAGTGCCCCTAGTAGTAGTAGTAGTAGTAATAGTGGTGGGACTACTGGCAATAGTCAAACTGAAGGTGTAGCTGCGTTCACTTTTGGGTCCATTAAGGAAACTGGGGTAGGTGTGGAACCCCCCAAGACAGTTTCTGTCTCTCCAGGTGACATTGGCCTTGCCACTTTGGTTGCTTGTCCCCTTAACATGGACAAGTACAAGCAATCAATTGAAATAAATGGTGTTGAGGCCCAGGCCTACAGGGACACAGGTGCCAGTATCACGTTGGTGACTGAAACATTGGTGTCACCTGCACAACACCTCCTTGGACAGAAGTATCAGGTTACTGATGTCAAGAACTATACACAGTCTCTCCCCTTAGCTGTAGTGCAACTTAGTTGGGGTGGAGTTACTGGCCCTAAGCAGGAGGTGGTGTCGCCTAGCTTGCCTGTAGACTGTCTTTTAGGTAATGACCTAGAAGCATCAGGTTGGGCAGAGGTAGATTTTAGGGCCCGATCATCCATGCTGGGTATCCCTGAGGAATTGCTTCCTCTCATTTCAAGTGAAATGAAAAGGCAAAGAAGAGGAGTCCCGAAGCCTCAGGATCCTTCTCGCCCCACAGGTAAAAAGGGTACCAAATTATCCCTTCCCCACCCTACCACTAATGATACCATTCCTGTGGTGGGAGAGACCTCTCTTGAGGTGGATCCTAAACCAAGGGAGTCCACAGCTACCACAGATAAACTCCCAGAGGTAAAAGTCCCTCTCTGTAACAACACGAAAACAGATAAGCAAAACTGTACTGTTTTCGTAAATGTGGAGCAACCCTCCAGCCTGTCCAGAGAAACTTTAGTGCAGCAGCCCTGCACCACCTCTCAAAACCTAGGACAGCAGCCCTGTCCTAATATGGAGCCTTTAGGACAGCAGCCCTGTCCTGCTCCAAATCAAGAGGGACAGCAACTGTGTCCTCTCTTATAGCCATGGGGACAAACTTTTTGCCCTGTTCTGGCCTTGCAAAGACAGCACCCCTGTCTAGCATTGCAATCCTTACAACAGCAGCCCTGTCTTGACATAGGATCACAGGGACAGTCACACTGCCCCACTTTATAGCGTGTTAATAACCTTACAAATAGGGCATCTCAGAGTACGCACTTGCACTGTTCTCTAGTTAAAAATCTCCAAACAGGGTGGTTCATCTCCCCACAGAGAAGGGACCATACGGTGGATGATAAAAGGAGTAACCACTTTATTGAAGATCTACGCTCCACTTATCACCACTTAGACAATAAAGTCTCAACTGGCCAAGGTTAGCCTTCTTATCCTTTGTTTGGGGGCGGTAGGGTTTGTAGCTAAGTAGCCCCTTTCAAGCATGGTTACCCCCAATTTTGGCCTGTTTGTCTGTGTGTTTTGACTGTGCCACTGGGATCCTTCTAGTCAGGACCCCAATATTTATGGTTTGTGGCCTACTTGTCAGTATATTTCACTGTTTTTGTCAGTATGCTTGACTGTGTCACTGGAGTCCTACTAACCAGAACTCCAGTGCTCATGCTTTCTCTGTTCCCAAATTTGTCACTACCTACTGGTGACCCAGTATTTCACTTCAGATTGGCATACTGTTCACCCCTTATAAGTCTATAGTATGTGGTACTTAGGTACCCAGGGTATTGGGGTTCCAGGGGATCCCTATGGGCTGCAGCATTTCTTTTTCCACCCATAGGAAGCCCATGCAAAGGCTTTTACAGGACTGCCATTGCAGCCTGTGTGAAATAGGGCATGCACTATTTCACAGACATTTTCGCTGCACCAGGTCACTTATACGTCACCTATATGTCAAGCCTTCAGACCCTGAAGGCTGGGTGCAAAGTACCTGTGTGTGAGGCCACCCCTGAACTAGCAGAGGTGCCCCCACATCATCCAGGCCAATTTTCCCAGACTTCTTGAGTGTGGGGATGCCATTTTAAAGTGTGCCCTGGACATAGGTCAATATCCATGTCCAGCTTCACAATGGTAACTTTGATATGGCCATGTAAGGTGTCCAACAACTGGGAATTGTACCCTAATACTGATTCTATTATTGGTTTCACAATTCCATGCACTCTGGGGGGCTCCACTATGGACCCCCAGTACCTCCATACCAGCCTTCTGTGGTTTTCCAGGCAGCCCCAGCTGTTGCCACCACACAGACAGGTTTCTGCCCTCCAGGTCCTTGAACAGCTCAAGCCCAGGAAGGCAGAAAAAAGTGTTTCCTTTGAGAAAGGGGTGTTAGACCCTCTCCATTGGGAAACAGGTGTTACAGGCATGGGAGTGGTAGACTCCCAGAGCCTCTGGAAATGCTTTGAAGAGCACAGATGGTGCCCTCATTGCATAATCCAGTCTACACCACTACAGGGACCCCAGTCCCTGCTCTGGCACGAAACTGGACAAAGGAAAGGGGAGTGACCACTCCCCTGTCCATCACCTCCCCCGGGGTGGTGCCCAGAGCTCCTCCAGAATGCGCCTGGGTTTTGCCATCTTGGATTCCAAGGTGGTGGGGCACTCGGGGAGCATCTGAGTGGCCAGTGCCAGCAGGTGATGTCAGAGACCCTTCCTGATAAGTGCTTACCTGGTTAGGTGACTAATCTCCCTCTCATGGCTATTTAGGGTCTCTCCTCTGGGTGTTTCTTCAGATTCGGATTGCAAGACTCTGGCAGGAATCCTCTGCATCCTTTACTTCATCTTCTATTGACAGATCAACCACTGACTGCTCCAGGAACTCTACAAAACTGCAACAAAGAAGCAAAGACGACTTCTGCAACATTGTAACTTCAGCTCCTGCCAGCACCTGCAACAGTTTCTAGGTTGCGCATCCTCCAAGGACTGCCTGTCTCCTGCCTGCACCAGAAGAACGGAAGGAATCTCTCGTGGAGTGACGGAGTCACTTCCCCGCTACAGAAGGCACTTCTCTGCAGCGACGACCGGTGTCTTGGGTCCCCTCTCCAGATGACAGGCATGGATCCAGCAACACAGTTGGCGGACTAGAGTGACTCCAGTGGTCCCGACGTCAAGCTGTCCAATTTTGGTGGAGGTAAGAGCTTTCCTCCCCACGCAAGGCAGTACCCCCAGGCATCACGTGACTTGCAGTTGCTAAGGCTTGTTTGCAACCTTCCACGAAGTTCTTCGTGTACAGCACAGCTTGGAACTGTACTCAGACAGGTTCAATAAGTTGGGGCTGTGCACTTGGCAACTCAGAGGTAGCATTTTCTATCTAATGCAGTACTTGCCACACTTTTTAGAACCTTAATCCAATTTTTAGATTGACAAGCTTTCGTGACCCACCTAACTTTAATAGACATGAGGCGAGCATTCTTTTAATGTAACTAAAACAACGTGTGGTAGCTCACTGTCATTTTAAAAGAACAAATTTTCCATTGAAATGGCAAAGACACACAGTTGTATTGATAATAATATATTGTATACAAATTATGATTTGTGGAATTCAAATTTCAATGAATATTTATCATTCAATTGTTTTGATTTGTTTTTATCCTACTAAAATCTTTCCATCACAATTTAGAAATACAAAACAAATGTGCTTCTTTTTTTATTCTTAATTGATGAACGTGAACATTTACAGATCATTTACAGGTATTTACATTTTGTTTTGTGCTACAAAAAAATGAAACCATGCAGTCCTTTCTTTCACGTTCTCTATAATCCAACAAAATCCTTAGTCATTGTAATTTTCTTTCTTTGCAAAGTGAGGGGTATTTGGAAAACCAATACCTTTGTTACAAAATAAGGAACGATTTGTGAGAAGACACAGCCTGGTATTTGACCTCCGCTTTTGAAGCACAGCAAAAGTGACAAGATAAATACAATGCAACCCTTAAACGACTTTTCCAGTAGGTTCCTGACATCACTATAGACGTCTGCTGATAAAAAGCAATTCTGCTATCCCCATAGCTCATTTTTTATACTGCAGCACTGTGCCCGTCAATGGCCTATGGTGGGGGGATTGTTAATGCTGAAGTCGACTCTTCCAATCGAGTGTAGCACATGATTTGGCTAGAAAGAGCAAATATTTGATTCTCATTGGAAACTTTGTTTCAAATGGTGCAAAGCCTTCTGCTTGCTGTCCTCATGGAACAGAAATCAGGCATGAGCAAAATGGTAACCCCTCCCTTCCAGCTATTACATATAAAATATGTACTGCTGGGGTCTGTCTTTTGTTTTCTGAAAAGAACATTGAATTTACGATTATATGAAGAACCATGTTGGACAAAAATAATTACTATTTAAAAATCTCTCTTTATAAAACGTTTTTAATTCAAGGTTTAACATCTGTTACAGATGTATCAGTGGAAGAAATACAAAACATTAGTTCTGCTGAAATATAGCAGAAGAAGGGGGAGATGTTGAGTTTGCATTAAAATCTTAAAACAAAACAAGCACTGGCAAAGCCAAAAGGTCTCGATTTGGCAAGCTGGTGCAATGATTAATTTTATTTATTCTTATTTTGGCAAGCACAGTCAACAAAAAGAAAAAGAAAAAATATATGTTCCAAATAAATATTGGCACCATATGCTTGCAACACAAATTTGAAATCTGAGAAACATTAACTGATGTGCCTGTTTTACTAGTGATGTTAAATAGCAAGCCTTTCAGTTGATCCACACATATTTCTAGTAAACTTTGTGAAGGAGACAAGACTAAATAAAAACTTAACCAAGCACTGAAATTGCAGCCAGCTTCAGTTTTACAATGTTGCTTAGTCACTTCATAACACTAACTTTAAAAACTTGATTAAAAATAAATCTCCATAGAATTGGGCACTCAAAGTGCAGGCAAAATAAATATCAGTTACTTGAAATACATTAAGACAAATAATAAATAAATAAGATCATTTTGAACCGGCTCTGTCACTGAAGACACAGGTTAAGGTGGGTAGGAACAATGTGCACAGGCTGTGTGCAGTCTCTCAAAGTAAATAGAGCCAATGGGTAAAGTAGGCTGCCCCATGCTGTAGGGTGGTGGTGGGCAGACGCAATAGATAAAACCTGCTGATCGAAAAGCCCTCTATGTATGTATATTATGCATGGCATTTCTGGGAAAACAATAGTCTGGTGAAACCGGTAAAGCTATCTCAAAAGCCAGACCCAAGAATGACAATGTAACTAAAGGAAGACAAAGCCAGGTTTTGGCGGTTGCCACCAGAATTACTAAAAAAATAAAGTATAGGTAAAAATAAAAGCAGATTGCCAGTACTGTAGCACACAGCCATATATAGTAAAATAAGGATTTAAGGCCAAAACGCTTAAAAGAAAATAATTTAATAATTTCAGAAATCGGTATTGACCTTCAGATCCATTGGACGTTTGTCACTGTAATCCTCAAAGAATTCTGAATTACAGGTTGCAGAGCCAGGGCTGAAAAGTTTATTCACTGCCTGGTGGTTTATCTGCAACCATATTCTGTAGATTAAAACTAAACCTTAGTTCAGCATGAGCGTTTCACTAAATCCATGCAGAGGAATTTAAAGCATTCCCTAAACATTTGGTTGTTTGACTCTGCATTATTTGCCAATGAGAGAAGAGAAACAGCTGTTTGTGTTACTTGCCTTTTTATTATCTGTATGGTTTTCATAGACAACTAATGAAGCTGAAGCTTTGTGGACAGATGAAGTAAACTGCCAGAGGAATAAAGGGACAGCGCATTGAAAATAAAGACGGCCAGTGAGAGAAGTGGAGCAGCTGTTCGTACTCTATACATTATACATTATAATTTCTCGGGGCCAGGCGCAGTCCGTCCCTTAGGGCGGAGGGGCGACGCCCCCCACCTTTTGCCCCTCATGAAGAGTGTCTGTCAGGCTGAACAAAGGTCAGCCTGACAGACACTCTCCATGTTCAGATCAGGCAGCCAGGAGTGAAACATGCGGGATTTGCGCAGACTCCAGGCTGCCTGAGCTGAACTTTGCTGGGCTGAGGAGGTCACAGCTCCTGTGGGTGTGAAGTGCCTCGAGGCCCTCCCCGGGTGACGAGGAAAGCGTCACCCATAGACTTCAACTTGGGCGCTGCAGTTTTAAGCCCGGAAGCGCCCACGGCGAGTGTCAATCAGTGACACTTCGTCACAGAGTGGGGTGGGGTTAGCAGTCTCACGGACCCCATCCCACTCTGTGACGAGGCTGGGAAAGCTGCCTTCTCCCATGGGGAAGGCAGCAGTCCCAACCCTCCTGGGACCTCTGAGGCAGAAGGTAAGTGTGTGTGATCTTTTAAAATGAATGTTTGGTGCGTGCGTGCATGTTTGAATGTTATGAGTGTTGTTAATGGATATGCATGCGTGTGTGAAAGAATGAATGTGTGCATGCTTCCTGCCCACCCCCGTCTCTCCTAAAGCTGCCTGCGCCACTGCTCGGGGTGTGTGTGTGTGTGTGTGCCTTTGTGCATGTATGCAGACCAAGGAAATGCTTACACCTCAGAGTTAAGTTCTTTTCCCAGTACGGCATTACCTTACTGTTTGAGTTCTGAAGATTGGAATGGGGAATAACATCATGTTACTGCATATATTCCCCATTTCTAGCTGCAAGACTCAGAATATTGCAGTCATTTAGGTTTCACTTGCACATCGCTTGCACTGTGCTTGCAAAGGCTTTTGAAGTTAAAAAGTCTTAAAAGGGGCGTAGAAACGCCCAATACTTACTTGAACTTACCATTGGTTGCTTCTAACGTTACTCTACTTTACTTGCTTCACATTGGCTAACACATTGTCTGCTTTCACTTCCAGCTCTTCCTGCTCTGTTTTTGCTGTCCATGCGGTCACATGGAGCTTGGACCAAATACACCTTCAACTCACTGGCCACTGCCCAGTGTCCTTCCACTGCCTACTTCACTCTATAGGTACTTTTTTTGTTTACGAATGAGCAATCCAACCGCGCTCCCACCCTCCTCCCACTTTCAGTTGTGCTTTTGCTTCTAAACAGGCACCCCCACCACACACTTATGGTTGTGTTTTGTCCACTCTCAGCACCAACAGTTTTTTCTAAGTTCCCACCATCCTCCCTCCCATTTAAGTTTGTTCCCTGAACCCCGCACCGTCTGTGTCTGTTGTTTAATCCATGGTGGCTGAGTCCTCACTACAGCATACCAGGGTGCAGGGGCATATTTTAGGTCACACCTTCTTTGTGGTAGTTGTGTTATTGATGGGGATGTTGGCAGTGTGCCCTAAAAAATCACCGGAAGAGGATGTTAAGATCAGAAAGGAATTGAGAACAAAGGGCTGCTTCTGTATTTCCATACTTTACCAGGCCCATCCTTTGCTGCTCAGACAATGGAAACTTATTTGCGTAATGGCGGCATCCACCTTTCATGCTGTTTGTACTCATACAAAGTGCTTTCAGTGAATAAACCGCATGCACAGTGAACAGCAGACAACCAAGAACCTAGTGCAGAGAGCAACACTTTAATTGCAGCCGTAAGAAGTCAGGCAGTGCCACTCAACCCTAAAATTATCTACTGTACAGAGGTAAGGAACTGTTTGTATGGGTATTCTTACCACATATACTTTGCTTCACGTGTTCCCTTAGAATGGCCAAAGTTTATTTTAAGGTGTGTTTCTTTCAGCATGGGCACAGTTGTGTTTCTACAGGCAAGAAGAGGAGTGGTTGACAGCACGTAGAGGATTCCACTTTACATTGTTGTTTGGTTGAAACTTGCCAGTCATGTTTCTGGATAATAAATACAAAGGGGATCCCTCTTGAGTCTCAGTACCTCCCGATTCACAGTGTTGCTGTAACACCTTTTGTATTACAGTTTTTCTCACGCATACAGGTATCACAGTTATACTGCAATTTCCACCGATTTCTTCCATTAATTCTCTTTTCCCACAACAACCAACACCAACCACCTCAACTGCATTCTCCTCAACACACGCTCTGCACGAAAGCACGCCATCGAGCTCTGGGACCTGCTCGACACCTCCGCCCCAGACGTAGCCTTCCTGACCGAAACCTGGTGGAACGACTCCTCGGCCCCAGACATCGCCATCGCCATCCCTGACGGCTACAAGATAACCAGAAGAGATCGTACCAACGGAATCGGAGGAGGAATAGCCATCGTCAACAAATCCACCCTCAAGATCCACACCCACACAGACGACACTCTCAAGACAGCCGAACACCTTCATTTCCGGATCCACACAGACCCCAACTCCACCCTCAGAGGAACTCTCATCTACCGACCACCAGGACCAAGAGCCCCCTTCAGTGACACCATCGCCGACCTCGCAAGCACCCACGCCCTCGCCTCTACGGACTACATCCTCCTTGGAGACCTCAACTTCCACCTGGAGAACAACAACGATGCCAACACCGCATCACTAACCAACAACCTCTCCAACCTCGGACTCAGACAACTGGTCAACACACCCACCCACATCGCCGGCCACACGCTCGACCCAGTCTTCACCGCAAGCAACCACATCTCCTTCAGCCACACCACCGAACTCCACTGGACCGACCACCACTGCGTCCACTTCACATTCGAGAAACACACCGAGCACCACCGCACCCCACTACCTCCCCACCGCCGCTGGAGCAAAGTCACCGAAGACCAACTAACCAGCAGTCTCGCCCAGAACCCGCCTGCTGACCCTACCGACCCAGACACCGCTGCCATCAACCTCCAACAGTGGATCCTCAACTGTGCCAACACCCTCGCACCACTCAAGAGGCCCACCGTCAACCAAGAAAAGAAAAAAGCAGCCTGGTTCACAGACGAACTCCTCACCTCCAAACGCACCTGCCAGAAACTTAAGAAGAAATGGCTTCTGGAACGCACACCCGACAGCCTGTCAAACCACAAGGAAGCCACCCGCAAGCTCCACCAACTAATCCGACTCGCCAAACGATCCCACTTCACAGAACGCCTAAACAACAACGCACACGAAAGCAAGGAGCTATTCTGCATCGTGAAGGAGCTCTCCAACCCCAGCGCCAACGTCAACGACGTTCCACCATCCCAGAAACTCTGCGACGCGCTCTCCACCTTCTTCTACCAGAAGATCGCCGCCATCCACGACAGCCTTAACACCACACCTCCGCCAGACCCCACCCCGACAACTCCTCCGACGCCGACCACCTAACCACCTGGACCCACGTAGATGACGCCGAAACTCGAAAGATCATGAACTCCATCCATTCAGGATCCCCCTCAGACCCCTGCCCACACCACGTCTACAACAAAGCCGACTCCACCATCGCCCCCCAACTTTGAAAGATCATTAACCTATCCTTCGATACCGCGACTTTCCCCGACAGCTGGAAGCACGCCGATATCCAGGCCCTCCTCAAGAAACCCAAGGCTGACCTCAACGACCTCAAAAACTCCGCCGATCTCCCTCCTCCCCTTCCCAGCGAAGGTCATCGAGAAGATCGTCAACGCCCAGCTCACCCACTACCTCGAAGACAACTCCATCCTGGACCCCTCCCAATCCGGCTTCAGACGCAATCACAGCACCGAGACTGCGCTCCTCGCCTCCACAGATGACATCAGACAGCAAATGGACAACGGCGAAACTTCAGCCCTCATCCTCCTGGACCTCTCCGCTGCCTTCGATACGGTCTGCCACCGCACCCTACTAACACGCCTCCACGAAGCCGGAATACAAGACAAAGCCCTCAACTGGATTTCCTCATTTCTCTCCTGCAGAACCCAGAGAGTCCGACTCTCACCCTTCCGCTCCGAAGCCACTAACCTAATCTGCGGTGTCCCCCAAGGCTCCTCACTTAGCCCGACGCTGTTCAACGTCTACATGGCACCCCTCACACAACTGGCCCGTCAGCACAACCTCAGCATCCTCTCCTACGCTGACGACACCCAGCTCATCCTCTCCCTCACCAAAGACCCACACACCGCCAAAGCCAACCTCCATGAGGGATTGAAATCCATCGCCGAGTGGATGAGAAACAGCCACCTGAAATTAAACTCCGACAAGACGGAGGTCCTCAGACGCACCCCCTCGGCCTGGGACGACTCCTGGTGGCCCACCGCGCTGGGACCCCCCCCCCCCCGACCCCAGCCAACCACGCACGCAACCTCGGCTTCATCCTCGACTCCGCTCTCACCATGTCCAAACAGGTCAACGCAGTCTCCTCCTCCTGCTTCAACACCCTCCGCATGCTCCGTAGACTCTACAAGTGGATCCCAACGGAAACCAGAAAAACGGTGACCCAGGCCCTCGTCAGTAGCAGACTAGACTACGGCAACGCACTCTACACAGGCATCCCAGCAAAAGACATCCAACGACTCCAACGCATCCAGAACGCCTCCGCCCGCTTGATCCTCGACGTACCCCGCCGATGCCACATCTCCCACCACCTGAAGGACCTCCACTGGCTCCCCATAGACAAGAGGATCACCTTCAAACTCCTCACCCACGCGCACAAAGCACTCCACAATGCCGGACCCGCATACCTGAACCACAGACTCAACTTCTACGTCCCCTCCCGCCAACTCCGCTCTGCCAACCTCTCCCTCGCCATCGTTCCCCGATTCCAACGCAAGACCTCCGGCAGCAGATCCTTCTCCTACCTCGCCGCCAGGACCTGGAACTCCCTCCATAACCCCCTGCGCCAGACCCAGGACCTCCTCACCTTCAGGAGACTCCTCAAGACCTGGCTCTTCGACCAATAGTAACTACCCCCTCCCCCCCACCCCCTCCCCTCAGTGCCTTGAAACCCTAACGGGTACGTAGCGCGCTTTAGAAATTTCTGATTGATTGACCTTATGCCTTTTTACTTTAAACCATGTTGCATACTCAATTGCTATGCAACATGCAAAAAAAACACTGACAAAGTGAATAGATTTTGCATAGGCGAAAGCTATTGGCTTTTCCAATTATTGTTTTTTAATTTTGTTTATTAGTTTCATGGCAAAACAGGTATACATAAATTTCAGTTTTTGCATGCACATTTTCACTTTTTTAATCTGGCATAATTTATGCATGGAAAAAACACCTAATTTGCACACAAATTGTAATCCTGATTTAGCATCTTACACTTGTCTGCCCTGGAGCCAGAAATGCACTAGCACTTGTAATGAGGGTGCTAGTCTCTAGAGTTTAGATGCATCAATAGTCAATAGTCTCATCTGACACCAAATTATAATCACTAGAATGTCACATGAAGTTATCCCAGCTAATCTCCTTTCTGCCTTAAACATTTGCAACATCCTTAGCTCCTTGTTAAATGGATGGCTGTCATTGTGGGATAACATAGGTACCCGTTGTCAATATTTGAAAGGAATTTACTCACTGGTTTAATCATCACAGATGTTACTCAAGAAACTGGATTGACCAAAAGTCAGAAGTTCTTACATAATGGGGTTTTCTATTCTCCTTTCTACCCTTTATATCGTCCAGTGGTTTTATTTCCTGTATAGCAGTTCTACGACCAGGTTCCCCACCATTTTTGATGTCATGTTGCTCTATGTTTGTATGATCTCCAACGTGTTCGTGGGCCTGCCTAAAACAAACAATAAACAAATTCCAGAAAATTGATAAAAGAGAAGTTTTTATTTTGACGTCAAGATTAGCAACAACAAGACAATTGGAGTCATACATTGTGGAATGTGGAATTAACATACAACTGCAATGGACCTGCTGCTACTCACAAGGCACCCTTCTCTTGTATATATCAACCTCATCCCAGAATAGTATCATTAGCCATGTCGTAATCTGCATCAGTTCCTTTGGTAGAAGAACATTTAACTGAATTATAGAGAGTTCAAAGATCAGCACAGGAAGCCATACAAAAAGCCATACAAAAAAACTAATTTAGATGTATGCCAGCACCTACATCTACAGTGGGTAAAAATTGAATGTTATTCATTAACCATTTACAAATTAAAAAAACATTTAGGCTGCAACGAAAATATATTGATCTATTTTGTCTTGAACAGATTGTGAATTCAGTTACTTTAGGACTAAATTAATCCAATCAATGAAAATTCATCCTGTATTCCACATATCTCTGTGGAACCCCTTATCTCCACAAACAGGTCTTGCTCGAAATTCTGTACCAGTTCTGGTGAAATAGAATACAAATCATATAACATTATAGATACAAGGATTGTTAGCTTACTAAATTGGAAAGTGTTTTGCCTAAGGAGCCATCTTGGAAACAGGTTTTTAATTGGCATGCTCCATGTTTGTGAAGGAATGTTATGCAATATTTGTTTTTTATTGCAGATTTACTTGCTACTGCTACTGAAACCTCTCCCTCACCTCCAAAGGAATGGCAATGTCCCACTGTTGAGAAGCTTGGTGATTTCAAACTTGATTTATTGCAACTTATTCTACAATGGTCTTTTAAAGAAACTCACTAAAGGGCAGCAAAAGCATCGAATTCGAGGAACCATAATCTTCTTAAACCTTTGTCACATCAACATCAGACCTACCCCGGAAGAATTCCATGAGCTCACAGAGGAAAAGATATTCAATTTTAAGATCACTGTGCCATACACAACACATATTGGGGCACAAACTCATGGCACTTATAGAAACCTATTGCCCACTAAACCCATACAAAACTCAGTGAGCCATGACTGTACCCTTGATCAACTAAAGAATCTTCAGATGGAATGAACATGGGGGGAAACGCTGTATTCCAAGTTCCTAAATTGTAGAAAATCCTTAGATTAAGCCAAAGTCACAAAACAAATTTAACGCACTTCAAGAAGAATTAGAAAACACAACTGTTTCATCTCACCTCGATAATTCCAGAGACTTACGGCCCGATTCCGATCTTGGCGGATGAACAAGCAGTTGGCTTACTATAGCTTAGGAATTGCAATTCCTATTTGTACAGTTTTCCTGGTTCATTTGGATGCAAGTGTGATGTAATTGCTTTCACGTTATGGATATTTTTAATTGTTCGTTGGTGCAATCACTTACAAGCTAATGACAGCAGTATTAAATTGCCTTGTTGGTTGAAGATGGAGGATCGACAAGCAAGTCAAGCATGTCCAACAGTTACACCAAGAGACCAAGTACAGCTGAAAGGGATGGTCTTCTAGTAATTCATAGGAACTGTTTGGGTACACAGATGGGTACCCCTGATAGATGAGAATCATGTAAATATTTCAGTGAGTGATTGGCTGTTCCTAGGACCTGGACTGCCAGGTTGGGGGTTGAGAGTGTGAACTGAAATTGACAGTTAGTTTGAGATTGGAAACTTATGTAGATCATACATAGAATGTTTGGAGTAGATGGCACATAAGTGCTTTGTGGAATGTGAGGTACACACTTTTGATTAAGATACACATGGGTGGCATTCTAGAGCAGTAGTCATCGGTGTGACAAGATCTTCCACCAATTCTTTATATGTTTCTGTGTAGATTTTGACAGGTTGGCTTCAGAAGAAGTCCGCTTGTTTATTGTCCTTCTATTACATTGCAGCCATCCTACGACCTTTACACTGTAGCTACTACCGGATGTCTTGACTATCACAAAGCCCTCAACACACCGAAACCTCACCAGTCTTGCATCATGGTACCTTAGTCAATGTTAGTACCTAGTTATCCACAGGGGAGTTTATAGAGCAGTAACAGTCATCCAGCATTTGCAAGAAGGGCTCAAATGTGTCTGTGCCTTACCCTGCCCCTAATCTTCTAGTCAACCAACAAGAACAAAACCATGTCATTTGTAAAAATAGCTCATATTTTTAGAACTCTTAATACTGCAATTTGCTCAGTCTGAGCACTGTAAATAACAAGTGTTACTATTCACAACTTTATTGGTACTCAATGCATTCACCTTAAAGGCATCAAAGACGCAGTTGACAATTTAAAATGATTCCCTTAACTTTCCCTAACTGAAAATCAGATTGAAAGAAAAAAATTGTTTTTGTAGCATCTTAAAGTATGTTGGCTTTTGACAGGTACTGTCATATATGTATATCCTACACATTTCATAGTACTCAGAGAGTGCTACATAAGGATAACAAGGATTATACTAAAACCCAGGTAAGTATCAAGTAATATTTTAAATGGTATGGCAGTTCACTGGGTTCGTGCACATGCTGCATATACCCCACAAGCTCCAACAGAGCGGCAATACAACAATACCGTTGAAATCATTTGAAACATAACATTGATTGTAAAATACTTTAGCAAATGTTTACAATTAAGGCAATGGATCTCCAAGTATGCAACAAAATGTGGTACCATAAAATTCACTGATTAGCTGATCTGCGATTATCATTGGCCAGAAAATACCAATATGAAATCAGAGGGGTATTAACCTGGTATTCAGTGCACAAAATACATGTGTGTACCTTGATTAGTTTTAACTTACTAAATCGTTGTTGCTGTGTACTTCACCAATAAGTGGTGACATGTCTTATTTGCTCTTCCAAAAAGGATCATGCTTTCTAAAATATTTGTACAGGTAATGATAATGAAGACAGGGCAGCTGATATGGTTATCTGTGTGTTTTTAAGAACCCTGTGTTTATTTTTGAGATAATTTTTAAAGAGCTAAATGTGACGTTTACTTCAGAGTGCTTAGCAGAGGAATATGGCTGTTGACAGGAGTAGAAGTTGAAGTCCTATCAGGCAAAGAGAATCATGCCACATATTCATAGCTCACAACTTGTTTTTCTTTCTCTAGTTCAATTACACGTACATTTTGAATAGTTTCCTTTTCATACGTTCCCTAAGTTGCCTGTGGTTGGGTTCTGAGCTCAGATGTGGGTTATATGTGTTCCAGAGTATATTCCCTTCCACAACCAGAGTTCGCTGTCACTGTTTCATTCTCTTCAATGATCATTGATTGACTACAGCAGTAGACATGTCTCTTGGCTCCGATTGGGCGCAGTGAGGTGCCAGAGTCCGTAGGAATACATTGTATTTGCCTCAAAAAGCTTTATTGATGATGCACAAGACCTTAAATTCATTGCTGTCATCCACCTGGAACCAGTGGAGTGTTTGAAGGATGGAATTAATGTGGAACCTGGTAGTGGGCTTCTTGGGGACACCAGAGTAGATGTTATTGCAGTAGTCCAGGCCATCCAGGACAAGAGTTCTTGCACTGCCCCACTGTGCAGACAGTGGTTAAAAGAGAGGATTGTTTGAAGATGAGGGAGCTGGATGCCCATGCCATTTGTTAGAGTGTTGTCTTGGAGAGAACAATTCAGATTTGTGTAAAAAAGGATAATCAGTTCCTTATTTTTAGTGCAGCTGAAGAATGGATACAAAGGCTGGAGGTCCACTCTGAAGAAGTGGGTCAGTTCAGCATCTCTCACTGCCAGAATTTCGACTTTGCTACCATTCAAGGGAAAATTCCTTATGCAATGAAAGACATGATCCAGGCACAATGTAAAGTTGGTTGGGTTGTCTGGGTTGTTTCTGAGCGAATTCAGATTTGTGTTTTATTAGCATACATCCGTAGTTTACCTGGTAATCTGTTGTAATGACATACACAGATACTAAAAAGAAGGCAGAAGTTGGCCGATCATTGATAAAAGCCACAGGACATTATACATGTGACATTTGACTGAGGTTCTGAATCTTCCATGGCCCAGGCAGAGTTTTATTGGTTTTACGGTAAGAAATGGTCACATTTTGCTTTCAGACATGCTCACAGAAAATAGCTTTAGTATGTTAAAAAAACATATCCTTTGTTTGCAGGTTAACTACACCTGACAACTTTCCAAAATAGCACTCTGAACAGATGCGTTGCAAAGAAAATACTTGAAAAAAAGTGTTATGTTCTGCTGATCGCCTGCCTTGGTATCAGGGCTGCTGCAGCACCTCCTCCCTTCCTCCTGCACCCCTAGTTCCTGCCCCACAGTTTTACAGGACTTCGTGTGTTAGAATGTGATACTTTCCACATCTACTCGATCCATCGAAAGGCATTGGAACGCTACATAACCATAACATTCAGGCTTCACCTACATCTTGGGATTCCTCCATTGGATTTGCACTACTGTTACCTGCAAGACAATGCTGCCAGTCTTACAATACTTGGTTCACTGTGCAGTTGTGTTGAAGGCTCAAGATTTTGATTCTTATAGAAACTGAAACGTGTTGATGACTATTTGTCTGCATTAGCCTAAAAGGTTACCTGTTGTTCTTCACTTTTGCAAAGTGACAAAAGTCCACTGGTAGTTATTTGTTTTTTATTAGCCAGTACCTCACACTTTTTCAACAACACTTGATCAGTCTTCCTTTCACGATCTCATAAACTGTGAAAAATGTCGTCACTTCTGTTTTTTAATGTAATACGTTTGAAACGCATTTTATTGCGTGTGTTTATCTATGATTTGTTTTCGTGAAAGGCTCCACATAAGGGACTGTTAACAAATATTTGTGATCTGAACCCGAACCTTAGACTGCTTCACGCAGAAAGGCCGCAAAAAAACAGGTCCCCACATCGATTTGTGCTGTTCCAATAAATAAAAGGGTGGCGACAAAGATTTCTTTCATCAGAATTTATAAGCTGGAACTTTACACTCTCATCTTCAGGCACCAATTCTGCTTTTAAACAATTTTTAGGTTGTTTCTCTTATGGCCCCTTGTATTAAAGGGTGGTTAGTGGGTAGTCACTTCCGAGCACAATTCAGAGGCAGGAAGGAAGAGAGAAAGTAACCATGAGAAGAATTTGGCACCAAGTTAGGATTGCTGCAGCAAATAAGAAAACAACTTCTATTTTCTGGGAATACTCCTCTCCCACAATTAGAAAGATTCTTGTTAGTGGATATTTTCCCCCTGTAACTAGATTTCAGGAGCCAAAAGCCATACTGATTTTTAAAATGTGTGGTCGAATAAAGTGAACAGAGCCTAAAAAACCTGGATTATATCTGTAACACCAATGGCCAGTCAGGAACAAAACATTATTATAGGCAATCAGTTTTATATCTGTATTGTAATATACAAGCTCTCACTCCGCAATCATTGAAGAGTACCACCCATACAGGACGCAAGTAATTTTATGAGCTAATATTAACTAACAACATATTGCTTTAGAACTGGACGTTATATTTGTTTGTGGCTACATTGTTGTCGATGAAACTCGAAAACAAGGCAAATGTGCATGGTTCAAGGAATATCATGTTAACTCCGTGTATTACGTTTTTGCTACTAAACAATGTTTTCTCGTACACATTTGTATAATGTTTCTTAACAACTGTTAACTTGGCAGCACTTCTTCATCGCCATGACTGACGCTGGTTTCTGTGTTGAGTTTTTGAATGGAACAGATAGGAAGTCATTTCCGCATCCCCCTGCCCCCCACCTTCTGCCAGAGCCGCTGTCAGGAGCTGTGGGTTGGGAGGGTAGGATTCTGTGGACTGACATCTCTTTAGGCCAAGCTGAGTCACATAGGTAAGATGCTTTCTCCTCATCCCATGCCTGGTTTTCCTTACCTCCTGTGTAGCTGGAGGGGAGAAGGTAGTAGTCCAATGACAACAAATCTAAATGTGCACCTTCAGCCCACGATACTGCCTTTTCAGGACCATTAAAAAGGGGGCATTTTTTACCAGTCCTCATGTTTTTCAGGTCGTAAGCTTGAGTACGTGTTCCTCCCGGTTTATTAAATATGAGAGAGCTATCACGGCAAAAGGACTAGATGGTGTCAGCTGCTGGAGCTTCTGCTGTATTTTTTTCTTTCACTGACAGGAGCATATTCTTTGACAGAGAAACAAATGCTGGTGCTATGGCAGTTTCACGCTATATTTTTTTGCCTGGCCCCGCAAGAACACCTGGCATCACAGGAGCTGTGTCTCTAGCACGAAAATGCTCCTGCCCAGACTCGTAGGTGTGACTCTTGAATCATACCACACGGAGTGCCTCGTGTGGGGTTGCAGGAGCTGCTTGCCACCAGTCACCTCTTTCATCTCCTCCCCGAATTCCCCTAGGCTCACGAATGCACCAAGTTCTTGGCGCCAATACAGTTTTTTTCACCCAGAATCCTCATCGGCTACGCTAAACATGCTACTGTTTAACCTGGACCGACCCTCATAGTTAACAATAACTTGCATTTTTATATATAATACGTTATCCCCTTGTTTACTGTTTCTGAACACTGTCTGATTAACACATTTTACTGCTATCTAGTTTCTTGAAACTTAATTTACTAACGATGGGAGGATGAATACGTCTTTCTGGAGCTTGACCTATAAATCTCAGTTGTGCAAGTATAACTCACTGAGCCATTCTGTAAACCAAGCTGACATCAGCCTTCGCATTTATGTGGCCACAGTTTCTAGAAAGATCTTTAATCTACCCATTTTATTGCGGTTCTGGGGGATTTTAGGGGGAAATAGACCCAATCGCAGCTTGTGGCAGGGCATGGGGTACCTGGGGAGAGGGGATGGGGAAAACAACACAAAAACAAAGAAACAAAAAAGAAACATGCTGCGTCACCTCAACGCGGTCTTCAAGCTCCACTGAAGGCACAGGCTCCCATCCTGTCAAATCCTAGCGCTGCTCTCATGCTGCTGACAGGCCAGTGAAAAATTGTCTGAAAAATAATTCGCTCTGGACATTTATTTATGGGTTTTGTATAGCATCTGAGAAGTTTATCTCATGGCCACTTCAGGTGCTTATGCATTTTATGTCATGGCTACTTCAGGGTGTTCAATAGTTAATAGTATTACAAGTTACAAGGGGCCTCCACTTTCACACGGCATTCTCCTTGTGAATATAGTCAGCTCGGTCCTTTGCATCTTCCAGTGCAGGTCTGGACGATGACGACGGGAACTGGCTCCTGTCATTTTAGGATGGTCTCACTGTTGTGGGGCAAGTCTGATTTGGCCTATCCCTTGCTGTGTGCAAGGCCATGATACCGCTTTGGTGGTGGAGCATTGACCCCAACGAGCAGCTGCAAAAATTGAAAAATAAAATGATAGTAAACCATGTTTTAATATCATTTATTTTTCAAGTGGGCGGGTCATGGGTGATGACAGGCAGGGAGGGCGATTGTTGTGCAATCCCCTCAGTGCGCATGTGTGTTTGGTCAGCCTTCTCAGGACCACCAAACCCACATTCACATTGAGCTCTCTCCAACCCGAGCTGTGTTGCTGGGTTGGAGACAACAGGCACAGGCTCCCATTCTGCCTGGGATCATGAAGCCAGGGCACTACAGCCAATCCTAATGCAGCTCTCATGCTGCCAGTAGCATGAGAACCGAGTTAGGATTGGCGCCGGGCAGGCTGGGAGCCTGTGCCTTCAGAGGAGCCTGAAGAACGGTGTTGCGGCAATGCAGCAGGTACATATTTTTTTTCGGTTTTGTTTTGTATCACCCGTCCCCCCGTACCCTATGTCCCCTGGCCCCCCTTGCCCGACACCTTGCCCCGCCACCGACCGCAACTGCATTGAGCATTCTAAATGTGATAACGCACGGTTTTCCGATTAATGCATACGTATGGTGATTTTCTTGTTTTTTTACTACAAATGCAACGTACCATTACCGCATTACAATACAGTAATACTGCATTACAATATAGAAATAACAGGCCTATTTAGCAGCTTAGCATAGTAACACCATGGAAAAATATATGGAAAACAGTGTCAGGACATTTTTTTGGTACGTCATCTCAAGTTCTGTGTGAAAAAAATAAGCCTTCCCTAACCGTGAACATCCAGCCTATGAGAATGTAATTACCACATAAAGAGTATTACATAAACTAAAAATTCATGATTTTGTTCCAGAGAAACTCTACCTGATTGGGCACCCTGATGTAGCCCTAATTTACAGCCATTATAAGCCCTGCCTCTGACTAAATTGAATTAACGGGAAACAACATGTGAGCTAGGTAGATTTCATACAGTGGAACCAGCTAGATATAAATCCAGCAGCTACTCTTATGCGGAAACCAGGGTCTGGTTCTTACCACTGCAATTTCCCCTTGTCTTTCCAGTGCAGTCTGCCAACACCAGGACACCTAGCTGCCAGTGCCTCTGCGCTTCCATGCACATGCAGGGTGTCCACTCCAGACCTGAAATATAGCAAACATATACCTTTCTAGCATCTGCTCTCCCCAGATACCCAAGGTAATCAGCTAAGGTGTGAGTTTTATCTGCACCTCTGCTACTTCCGACAGATGTACCCTCACTTTCTCTAAAAATTTCCTCACCTACAGGCATTCCTAAACTGTATGCAACAAGGAGCTTTTTTGTCCACAACTTTTCAAAAATAAGGCAGATTTTCCATGCAACATTTTGTACAGCTGCTCATTGGATAGTGCCCTCTGTGCAGCAGTTTCAGCTGCACCAAGTGGAAACACACTCTATTGCCACCTCCGTTGGGTAGAAGCAGGTGTCCCCCTTTGCATCATCCTCCAGCCTACACAGGGCCTGATCCTACCTATCTCTTAGTGTATCCAGAGGGGTCAAATATGGGCCAACAATGTCCTGTAGATCTGGGAGAGAGCATGCGCTTGTAGGGGGGAGCCAGTAGCCGGAACTCCAGGGGGTGTGCCCCCGGGAGTTCTCCAAAAAGATCCTCATGCTTTCTAATGGTGTGCTGCAGCTGCGCATATCTAAGATATTGAGCCCATGACAGTCATACACCACCTCAACTCCAGGAAGGGAATCAGCTCACCATCCCTCCAGACATCCCCCACAACTGAAATTCCCAGTAAATCCCAGCATCGGTGATCCTCAATCCCTCTAAGCTCCCTTAGTGTCTCAGATTCAAACAGAGGCGTCACCAGAGAATGCCTCCTCTCCCAACCCATAAGCTGCGCTGCCCACTGCCATGTATACACCATGAGTGCACTCGGTGAGGGGAGCAATCACATCCTCCTCTGGCCCTACTGATGCTTCAAGTGGCCTGCAAGTCCCATCGCTGACCTATCTGCCATCAAGGAGGGTTCACATTGGTCGGAGAAGACCCAGTCACTTGTTACCACCAAGTGAACCACCCAATAATACAATTTCAGGTGGGGCAGCACAAAACCCCATCCCACACTTTCCTTATCAGCATCATCAGGGCAATTTAAGGAGCTCTCCCATTCCATAGGTAAGCTCTGGTAACCTTGTCTACTTGCCTGAAAAACTCCTCTGCCACCATGTATGGAGTGTTCTGGAGCGCTTGTAGAGTGCCTCCCTGCCCTTCAATGACAGTGGCAGAGAGTGCCAGTGGCCCATGTCTCTCTTATAAGGCTTTAAGGTCTTCTCCAAGTTATCCCAGAGAAATAGCTCCTCATCGTTAGTCACAAAGATACCCAGATACCAAAATCCCCAAGGTTTCCGTTGGACAAGGAGGGACCCATGGGGCGGTAGGCAAGTTGGAGAGGAAAATGCCACTGATTTACACAAGTTGATACGGAGCCCTGTATAAACCCCAAAAACATTCTGGATTTCCAATATGATTGGGAGAGAACAGTCCATGTCTGGCAAGCACATTAGGATATTGTCCGCATACAAGAATACTGCATCCTCCCACTCCATGTCCCATTGCAGTGTTCGAATCTGAGTATCATTCCATACCCAATCCGCAAGAGGCTCAAGTGCCTCTGCAAATAATAACGCAGTCTGACCTGGTGCCTCTCCCTATTTTGAACTCCTCCAACATCACTCCATTCACCCATATGAGAGCCACAGGGTAGTTTTACAGCAATTTGACTTATCTCATGAAGGAGTGACAAAACCCATCCTCCCCGAGAAGGCTCACAGATATGACCACCTCAATGAGTCAACACTTTTTCAGCATCCAACAACAGGAGCACCTCCTGCTCCCCAATTATGCCCCTGCACACCAAGCAACCAAACATTTGTCTGAGGTTATGGCGAGTTGCTGTATTCGCATAAAGACCAATTAATCGTCAGCCACCAGGGACTCCACCACATTTATCATGTGGGCTGACAGGACCTGCACCAACCCTTTCACCTCCACATTCAACAGGGAAATAGAGTGGTAGGATGCACAGTGCTCCTGAGGTACGATCAAAGCCTGGTGCAAATCTTCCAGTAGTGTTCCCCCCCTCTCTGGTGTCCTGGAACAGCTCTCCCAGATGAGGCACCACCTGAGTTCAGAGACATTTAAAGAACTTGGGGGTTAATCTTGGGTCCTGGTGCCCTCCTCCCCCTCATGTGGGCCAGGGCCTCTGGAATCTCAGAGTCTGTGTTGAAAATTATATCCCTTGCTGGGAAGCTGAATTGGGATGCAGAAGAAAGCAGATGTGTAAAACGATTGCTCTCGCTCTTCCCCACAAGTATGATTCAGGCAATAAGGTTGGAGTGCCAAATGACGGGGTGGAGCTATCAGGGAATGCAAGCAGGATTTAAATATTGGCTGAGTCTGTCTGACGTGGAGCTTCCCAAAATTGCAGGATTGTGTAAAAGGGAAATACAGGCAAGTAAGCTGAACTGGACAGCCCAAGTGAGCGGACGGCTAGAAAAGATCTGTGCCGCTCTAGGCTTACACCTACACAGTGGCAAAGAGAACAGATTCCTAAACAGGAATTGCGTGCTATGGTTAATAATAGGGCTAGAGAAACAGATCTGAGGTGTCTGGAGGGGAAAATATCAACCCAGTTTATGTTGCATAGCTGGAGAAATGAGGAAAAGTTCCCCTATATAGACTTTCTATCGAACCCAAAATTAAGGGAGGTACTGTTAAAATTTAGGGTTGGGTTAAACCCTTGCTATAAGGATAAAAAAATATAAATGGTAATTAGAGATGAATTAAACTAATGTACATGTGGCTTAAAACTAAAATGTAGTGCCCAACAAAATTTAATGGACTGCCTATGATTTTTAGATGCACACAAGAAGTTTCTAAAGCCAATGTTACTGGAATATAAATTATTAATCAGGTTCATGCTCCTAACTTTTTGGTAGATATGAGATTTGTAAATGTGACTTTGCGCCTTAATCGATTCACATTTACAAATCTCATATCTACCAAAAAGTTAGGAGCATGAAAAAGGGAACCTATACTAAATCCTGCTCTTACTATTTGCTGAAGATGTTATATTGTGGAGTTAGAAGGGGGAACGTTTCCTCACTGTATCCTCAATGCTAGGCTCTAAAGGGAAGCACTGTCACTTTATTAAGAGTTGTTTCCTATTATTAAATAGTAGAGTTCTTATAGGATTGATCTGGGGCTAGGTTGTATATTGTACTGAAAGTGGGGATTACAATTATGAATTGCTAGGAATTTCTTGTGTTAAATTGATTGCTTTCATTTTAAAATTGTAAATATTTGAAAATTATTTTAGGATCTTGAATGAATTTTTATCTCAGAATTATTTTTATCGAAGTGCATTGTCTCACTGTCACAGTCTTATGCATTGTATTTCTTTTATGTTATTTCATGGCCGAAGAGCTGAAATAAAGTTTTAAAAAATGACAATGTCACTCCAGACCTGAACTTTGCACCCACAGATCACTGTTTTCAGGTATGTCAGTCTAAATAGTTTGGTGGAAGCAAAGCGAGACTACATCAACCAGAATGCATTAGGCTATCATACAAAAGCCCAATACTGACCTTGAAGGAGGCAATTAACCTACATGAGGCCTGTGGGGGAGGATGAGGATTGAATGTCCTGTCGGTGTACACAGCTCTAACTGTCTGGCCTAATGCTTTTTGTATGAGTTATTCACCTGTGAGCAGGTGTCAGAAGAAAAAAGCAGCACAGTAGAAGATGCCACAACTTGCTTTCAGACTCAGAAGCCCATCAGGGGTAACAAAGAGACACTCTACATGTCACTTCTCAAGAAGAGACAAAACTGAGAAATAAAAAAGTGTTTTACACTCTCAGTTTCTGGACACATGGTATGTAGGGTTAACTGATCTCTTCAAGTATGTAATATTTGTAGATCTATGTGAACACTTGTGTTTGTGCAATTACAATAATAGACATTTATAAAGCACAGTGTAGATACGGAATTGTTTTAGCACATATTCGTCAGCAGTAGCTCACCCCTAACGCATTGTTTTATTAACCTTAAAATCGCAAAAGATTGAGTTAAAACCTGCGCATTCTGCAAGCTAATGCAGCTAGTTGTAGCGGTCAGATTAAACTCTGATCTAGTGTATAAAATAATTGAAATTGGTGGCTTTCAGATTACGCAACGATCTCTGTAGCCAGTGTGTTAGCCACCTAGGCTCCATATGTGCATGCACATAGATCTCTACTGTAGGTTTTTTAGAGCCTAAGCTACCTCACAATATGGCTGAATAATCATTATATTTCTCATTGATGTCATTGTTTTGAGGGATGGAGGTGGTAAATATAGCACAGATGTTAAACCGACTAATGACTGACTGTGCCCCTCATTACTCTATTCTTTATGGTTGCAATCCAGTTCCAATGACACCTTTTCCTCCTCCAATTTGTCTGCTGTTGTAGAAAATTCTTTCCATTTTGACCCTTGGGTAGGTACCTCTTTCCATGGCGCATGATTTAAAAAATTAAGATTGGAACAGATTCCCCAGGGGACCTATCACTTCCTTCATAGGGTAGGTTCTACTAGAAGGTACAGAATTGTTTCAATGAAACCATTTCAGCTAATGCTACCTTCTGGAAATACCCTCTGCAAACATTTTGTAATGCAACTTTGAGATTAAAAATGCGACTTGTTTCTTAGGCCACAATTTCTTTGCAAAAGTCTTAGCAAAAATAACAGCACAATGACAACTCACAGAATCCATGGAATGTCAGCCGTAGAGGTAGTGAACCATACTCCGTCCCTTTAACATAGCTTTGCCGATGGCATTGCAATTGTAGATGTTAAATATGAAGTCATCTGTCACCATCATAATTGATGTTCTGATTCAGTTAATCAGAACACTGCTCAGAGCAATGCTCCTCTGCCATTCGTCTAGATTCACAATATACAAATACCTCTTACACAAAAACATGGATACAAATTGAAGGCTATCCAAAAAATATGCCATTAACCTCAAAGTCTCCATCTTGAAAAATGACCACTCTTCCTCTGATCCCTTTGAAAACTTGTTGTCCTCTTTGTCCCGAGACGTGGTAGAAGGTTCTCCACCTTGACTGACTGCCCTATAAAGACTTAATGGACCCTAACACATGATGTTACCTCAAAGCTTGAACCACATGCAAATCTATAATTTTTTGTCTGGTTAATAATTAAAATCCTTTTGAATGACCTCAAGGGATTGACCTTGTGTTGCTAAAATAGCATGAGTAGCAGAATTGAAATGGAGCACATTTTGGCTCCAGATGACATCACATGCATGGGTGTCGATTCAGCAAAATACCAAGGGTAGGTGAAGCGACATCATGCACCCTTTAACTCATGATAACATCCCAAAGTTGACCCCATTTCTCATTCTTCATCCTCATACATTTTTCTGATGATGGCCAACGTGATGGGCAAGCAGTGATGCTACAGTAAAAAAATGCAACTTTCAAGAGCTTGTTTGACCTTTTGTTAATTAGAAATGGTTAGCACCCTCGGTAGCAGGGGAAGTGCGAAGTGCACCAAAGAACAAGCTAAAGACAGAAACTGCTACCCCTGGCTACTATAATTGACTTCTACGATGATGTGATTGAGCCCATGCCTCGACCTTACCCTCTCAGTAGCTTCCCATGAGCTGCTCAGGGACTTGGCAGAGGAAAGTGAATGTAGACCACAGAATGAAAATAGAATTTTCAGCCCCGTTTACTATCTATACTTGCTGCTGCCTTCCTGATACTTGCGAACAAGGGTAGCAACAGCAGCTCCTACCCCTGGAAACCCACAATGACGTCAATGCCCAAGGCACTGAAACAAGTGAATAAATCTTGATTCTGCATGTCCTTCATGAGTCATATATCAAAAGGTGTTTCCACTCCAAGCAGTGTTCCTGCTTATGTATTTGGTTAACTCAAAGGTGATTGCCTAGGTGGAGGCTGCAGATAGCCAAGAACAAGCGAGTGATGTAAGCCTGACTAATTGTAATTAAAGGCAAAACACTAGGTCAGGGTAGTACATTATGTCTGTGTCACTGGATTATATAATCACATGGCACACATTCAGCCCATTAGATGAATAATCAGTTGTGGCCTGTTTACATGAAGGCGCTCCTTGTTGTGATAGACAAATATAGCACTAGGCAGAGAGGTTTTTAACACTTCTCAGTTGTAAGCAATTTCTCACATACGCTTTGCCCTGCCTCGGATTACCGATCCTAAATTAGATTGTAGAGTGCATTGGTAGTTGAAAGTCTGTAAACGATAATTAATGAAGACGTCTTTAAAAAGTTAGGGTCCTTTGGTGAAGCTTTTCAACCTATTAATAAAATAAAATAACTATTAATCCCAAACATGACAGGGAGCTAGAATCTGATATAAAGATGTGTGGTAAAGGGTAAAACTCAAACTTCTCTTAGAAGTGCTAAATCCAGAGGAGAGTCCACTGGTGGTATTTACTACGCCATATTAACAATATGGTGGAGGAAACTGCATAGCAGTCAATGTACACCATAATGAAATCAACTCAATTTATAATGGCCCGAATTACGTCTTCAAAAGCATTGCTCTTCAGACCTTAAGACATATTCAAAATGGCCATGACCTAACTACCTACATTCAGAATATTACATAACTGAGCACAATTTCTAGTCTTTTCATTGGTTCACACCAGACCACCTTTTCACAGCCTTCTATATAATCAGTTTTACATTTCGATTCATTTTTATTACAAAAACATAGACGAGTATCAGTCAGTGTAGAAAATAAATCTTATGAAACTTTGTAGATATTATTTACCATGGTCAGTTAGACACAGTTGGTGAAACAGATTGCTACAACAAACAAGCACAGATAGGATCTGCAGAAACCACTCGGTGTGCTCTTGCACCTAAATTACACTCTGGAGGTAAAACAAATTGGGAGTGTTCACTGCAAATGGCGTTTGTGACAATTTGCTTTCCTAATGGTTGGTAGTGCTACAAAGGCCAAAGGCCAAACATCTGTCCCCATATATAAAATATTGTGGCTGATGGACAGCATGGAGGTCTTAGGTAGCTGACTTTGGTTGTTCGGTAGCTGAGAGTGGACAGATGTAGTAAGTAGGAAGGTTTTGGTTATTCACTGCTTTGTGGGTGAGACAAGGGATCTTGAAGTCAATATATTGTTTGTTTGAATGCTAGTGTAGTGTTACCATGAACTGAGACATCTAGTTAGATCTCTTTAGGTTTAAGATAAAGGGAGCAGCTTAGTGCATGACATGTCATCAGTTAGTGAAGGATCGCATAGTCGATATCACTGCAGTAGACAAGCTGGTACATCATGACAGCTAGTAACATTGCTTTTCAGTGCAGAATCTGTAGGAAAGGGAGGATGACAGTCAAGAGCCTACGGTACCAGGAGGGTGAGGTAGTAACCTGTGGCATGAGGGGGTGGTTAGTATCAAAAGTTATATTACATTTAAAGACTTGGTGGTCATTGTCTGAGGGCAAACTCCAGGTGGGCGGCCATATACATGTTATAGAATTAAATTCAAACTCAGAACTGTAGCAGGTATGCACTAGCAGTGCCAGATTGGTGTTAAGGATGATGAGAGTAATCCAGGAGGCACCCCAATAGTGATACTAGTGACTAACGAGCCTAGTTTCACCTGGTTGGTGCCGCTCGCTGGAAAAGAAGCAAAGCATTGACGCCCTGTGCCACAAACTGCTATATGTTTTTTCAGACATCAGAGTATGTTGCTTAGGTTAGCGTGGTAAAGATAACAGATAGTACAAGCATCATCAGAACTGTGGATGTTAGAGATGTTTGAAAGTAGCCATTAGAGTGCAATCAGATTTGCAGCCATTTCTACATAGGAGATGCAATATCCTTGGACTTCAGGTGCATAACATAAACCTAAAATTGGACCAAACTCAGAGATCAGCTTTTTAAGGGAACAATGATAGCTTAATGCTTAAGATTAAGGGGACGTCCTGATGACTGAGTGAGGATGAGATAATGAAGGGTGGCCAATCTTGATCACAATCAAGCTTCAGATAGCTTGGCTGGGTGATATGTATTTGAGGTTAATAGTAACATTATCATGTCAGTTCAGTATGCAATATCTAGTGGTCTTGGGTTGCTTTCCTTCCTACTTAGATAGTGTCCCCGTAGCTAGACTAAAATGGCTTTCTTTTTTTTAAAACTATTTTTATTGATTTCAATCAAAACAGGATAATGTAGATGACAGACCATTCATACCTAATTATATCACATCTGAATGTAAGGTTTCATCAGCTAATCAGTTTATGCAATCCTAATCTGAATGTACTTTCTTCGAGTATGTGAATTGGACTCCCAATTCTCATGCACTGAGCTATGAGACTCCAGTGAATGAATGCTATTTTCTCCATCCTTTCGCAAATTTCTGTGGGCATCCTTTAGTTTGCTATATCATCTTTTGAGTTACAATACACCAGTCCATGTTACAACCTCACTCAATAAGTCTGCTAGCGGGGCCTACTTCCATCCAGCAGTTGAATGTTCTTACTGAAGTAGTACAAAGGTGGATTTGCAAAAGGATGGCTCCTGTGTGAAGCAGAACATTGAGCAAAAAACAACAGACGTAAATGCAGTGCAGTGTTACTATTACTGGCTGAACTTAATTCAAGCATTCCATTCATCACTTTTTTAAAATAATTCTCAGTGGGATGCTCCAAGTGTGACAGGCATGCCTAGGCATTGGTCTTGTGCTCACTGTGCAACAAGCCTCAAACAGCTCAACAACCTTTATCATGGGTTTCTCACCATAACCACCTCAGGCCTATTGTGTTCAGCATAAGCTTCCCCACAAGACAACTATCTGATATACAGTAACAAAATTGCAAATATGTGCAAAATTACAATTATCAGTACAATAAAAAATCCATCCCATTAGAGCCTAATAAAAATTACTATAGCGCAAACCTTCCGTCCCCGTGTTTCGTATGGTGGTCCATCATCCCCAAAACCTTTGCCTATTACAGGATTCTGTGAGGTTCCAGGTACCAAAATGCCTGCCTCCAGCCTACAGAACAGTGTATTATCAATCTTCTCTAAAAAAAAGCCTATTGGTTCTAAGACAACCTTTTCACATAGGTAATCAGGCCTGCTTGTCATAACTTTTCTTTGTAAACATATTGAATTTAGGGAATCTGACGTTTCCAAATGAAGCAATAGGGCATATAGGCCCTCATTCTGACCTTGGCGGGCGGCGGAGGCCGCCCGCCAAAGTCCCGCCGTCAGGTTACCGTTCCGCGGTCGAAAGACCGCGGCGGTAATTCTGACTTTCCCGCTGGGCTGGCGGGCGGTCGCCTTCAGACCGCCAGCCAGCCCAGCGGGAAAGAGGCTTCCACGATGAAGCCGGCTCGGAATCGAGCCGGCGGAGTGGAAGCTGTGCGACGGGTGCAGTTGCACCCGTCGCGTATTTCACTGTCTGCACAGCAGACAGTGAAATACATGTAGGGGCCCTCTTACGGGGGCCCCTGCAATGCCCATGCCAGTGGCATGGGCACTGCAGGGGCCCCCAGGGGCCCCGCGACCCCCCCTACCGCCATCTGGATCTCGGCGGTCCGACCGCCGGGATCTGGATGGCGGTAGGGGGGGTCGGAATCCCCGCAGCGGTGCAGCAAGCTGCGCCGCCGCAGAGGATTCAATGGGGCGGCGGTACACTGGCGGGACCCCGCCAGTGGTGCCGGTCCGACCGCGGCTTTACCGCCGCGGTCGGAATCCCCATTGGAGCACCGCCGGCCTGTCGGCGGTGCTCCCGCGGTCCTCCGCCCTGGCGGTCAAAGACCGCCAGGGTCAGAATGACCACCATAATCTTAACCTCTGGCTTGACTCTAAAACCAACAATAAACTAATCTAACTAATGTTGGCATAAACTGGAAACCATCATGCACACTGTATAGTTATAACATTACATATGTACAAAATTACTGTTGGCAAAACACATACAACCGCTCTCAATGGTGTCTACCAACAGTCATCCCAGTGAAAATCGTCTACTCTGAAGGTTTGCTAGAGTGTGTGACAAACAAGAAAGCCTTTATGGTCATCGCAGGAATACTCTAGCTACCCTGGGATGTTCAAACATCGCACAACCTTTATACCTTCACTTAAAATAGGGGAGAAGATGTGGCTTAATGGCCAGAGCTGCTGACTTTGGAACAGAGAAAAACAGGTTAGAGTCCGAATTTGGTTAAAAAGTCCCATGATTTTAAACGTATCACTTAATCTCCCTGGTCACTTTGCATAATCTAATCTGACATGCGTGTAAAGCATTTTAATTCCCTTGGATCAAGGTCGCACAATGTAAAACTGAAAAAACAAATAAATAAAATGATGCAACCAGTGTCCACCACACACCGCTGATTATTGGTTAAACTGCACAGGAGCTTTTAAAGAGTCATGGAAATCTTCCTATATTACTGTAAACTTTAATTAGAATTACTGTAATGTCTCCTGCCCATCCAGTACATTCTTGAGGGACTAAGGATTTTCTGGTAAAATTATATATCTCTCCATTCATAGAGAAACCACCAGTCATTTTAATTTCTTGATAAACTGCTTGGTAAGTACATGGATAGCTATGTGACAGGGGTAGACAAGCATGCTAATAGCGGTGATTATTCAAATAAGACCGTGAGAGCGGTATGGTGGAATGTTTCACCTAAGAGAAAAGTATGCAGTAGCAATGAGGTCTTCCCCCAACCCACTGAATCTGAATGCACAGCACTGTAATCGTGTCCATCCCTTCAACCAGAATGTTGCTGTGGCATCATGTGTTTCAGACAACCTGATAGGCCACAAAGGACCTTATTATGAGTCTGGCGGTCAACAGACTGCCAGACTCGTGGTGGCAGTTGGACTGCCACGGTTGTCGGGGTCTGACCACCACATTACGAGGTTGGCCGGTATCTCCGATCCTGACGGGAAGGCCGCGGTGCAGGTTGTAATCAGCCAGGGCGATGCTGAACTCAGCACCACCCTGTTAATTACAACCTTGTTCTCCGCCAGCCTTTTCATGCTGGATCAACTGCCTTGAAAATGCTGGCTGAGAACATGTGCTGGGGGCCAACGGGCGGGCACCTCACTGCTCATGCAATGGGCAGTGCAGGGTCCCCCTGCACAGCACACTTGAAATGCACACTGTCTGCTGTGAAGACAGTGTGCTTTTCGAGGAAGCCCCCTGCGTTCAGCTCTATAATGAGCCGCCAGCAATGCTGCAACACCTTTCCCAGTGGACTGAAGGATGGGAACCTTTTCCTGGCTGTCAGTCTAGTGGGTAAGTCGTAATAGGACAAGTGGGGAGACCATCACCTTGATGGCAGTCTCCTCACCACGGGTCTGGTGGTCAGCAAAGCCAACCGCCAAACTTGTAATCAGGCCCAAAGTCTAAATATCCCGATTGATAGCAGGACTTCTCATCAAGTGAGTAGTTCATGCATTTGCTCTGCCAATGGGTGGAAAGCTGGGTGTGGAGGCCCCACTACATGAAGTGGAGAGAGAATAAACTTCCCTGCTACATGACACAGAACTGTCTAGCGTATTAGTGCAACTGGCTCATTAATAGTTTCAATTAACAGCTGACAGATGCTATGTTTCATGCTATGGGTAGTGCATGTTAGGACAAAATATTGAATAAAAAATATTGCGAAACAAAAATATTGTGTCAAGAATATTGTGATGTCAAAATATTGTGGACAGAAATACTGAAGGTAAGAATAGTGTTGTTTTGGATACGGCTGCAACAAATATATAACTTTCTAAATTATCATTGCATCTAGTATAATTTAAATGGTTATTTTCCTATGATTTTTGTAGTATTTGATTAGTGTTGTATGGTATTTATTTTGTTAGTCGATTTGTTCCTAATTTAGTCAATGTAATTTGTAAATATTAAGATTCATTTTTAAGTATTAGAAAGAGGTTTTTTCTAATATGTTTAGTAATGTTGTAGGACCAGGATGCTGGGTTTATAGGGGAAAAAGTGGGGAGACTGTTAAAATAGGTTTGTATTAATTTTTATGTAAACGTTGGTGTATAACTTAATATATTATTTTTAAACTTAATTTTTCAATTTAAATGTTAGTATTTTCAATTTTATCAGAAAACATTTTCTAAAATATTTTGAAAAATAAATAATTAACTTTTTGTGTGTTGTATTGGTATTTTTTATATGTATGTTTTGTTTTCCTTAATACATAATTCAGTAAAACAAAAAAATTCAAGATACTTTTTTCAAAATGTATTTTTACAAAATTTTAAATGTTTGATTTTAAATACATTTAGGGCCTGATTACAACCTTGGCAGAAGGGATATTCCATCACAAACATGACGGATATCCCCCCGCCATTTTACAAGTTCCATAGGATATAATGGCGGGATATCCATCACTTTATGGTGGAGTATGCCATACGCCAAGATCGCAATCAGGCCCTTTGTGTCCAAAACCTTTACCTAAATGGCTAAGATTGGAGTGGAAATAGTAAGGGGCATATTTATACTTTGTTTGCGCCGAATTTGCGTAATTTGTTTATGCAAATCCGGCGCGAACTTAACTCCATATTTATATTTTGACGCTAGCCCTGTCCAGCGTCAAAATATTGGAGTTAACATAATTTTTTTACCGTGGAAACCTACCTTGCGTCAATGAGATGCAAGGTAAACGCTCCCGGGCAAAAAATGAGTCTATGGCCATTGCGCCTTATTTATCCTCCAGTGCAAAAATCACGCACAGGAGGAGGAGGGCCTTAAATAAGGGAGCTAAGCCTGTTTAGCGCCATTATTTTACGCCTGAGTCAGGGAAGGCGTTAGGGGACCTGTGGGCTCATTTCCATGGTCGGAGACTATGGAAGCAGTCCACAGGTGCCATTCCCTGCCCCCAGGGACACCCCTAGCCAACCCCACCCACACCTGGAGGACACCCAAGGATGGGGGGACCCATCCAAGGTAAGTCCAGGTAAGTTTTTACATACATGGCACTGTTCCCAATGGCCAAGCCCAGGGGACATAAGTCCCCTAGGCATGGCCATTGGGCTGGGGTGCATGACTCCTGTTTTTGCTAAGACAGGAGTCGTGTCCATGGGGGTTGTGCGTCAAAAAATGATGCTAGTCAGCTTAGAGTCAATATTTTTTACACTAACCTGTCTAGTGCCATTCTTTGATGCACAACCTCCAGTCTCCTCTACGCCTCCCCTACCCGGTTAGCATAATTTATTAGGAATAACAGTGGCCGGCGGTATACCTTTTGACCTAAACCTGCATTAGCGCAAGTTTGCATCAAAAAGTATAAATCAGGGCCTAAATGTCATCTTGATGTGTCCAACACCGAAATAGTAATTGTCACCCGTTTTGTATCCAAACATTCCATTAAATGGCTTTGATTGGACTGGGAATAGTAAATGTTACCTCTTTAGTGTCCATACGTTCCCCTAAATAGCTTAAGTTGGAGCTGGAATACTAAATTTGATTCCTTTAGTGTCCAGCACCTTTGGCTAAATGGCTTAGGGTTTCCTAGGAATAGTAAATGTGACCGCTTTAGTGCCCAGCTCTTTCTCCTAAATGGTTTCGATTGGAGTGAGGATAGTAAATATCACTACTATAATGTCCAAAACCTTCCCTTAAGTGGCTTATATTGGATTGGGAATAGTAAATGTCACCCCTTTAGCGTCCAATACATTCCTCTAAATAGCTTGGACTGGAATGGTTATAGTAATGGGACCACTTTCATGACAAACACCAAGTTCAATATACTTTTTAAAGTATATTATAAACAGTACTATATTACATTATTTATAAATTTAATTGTACTATTTATTTTACACTTTAAATAATTATTTATATTTTTATAATGCATTCATTGACATTGGTTTTACATAGTTCATTGTAACATATTGTATAAACATTTTAAACAATTTTAGTTCAAGTCCAATTGTTTTCTATAGCAAGGAAGTCTACATTTCAATTAACTGCATTTTTCATCGTATTTGCTGGGATCGAGCCTCAGTTACCTGCAGCTGATTGTTGGATAAGCTAAGACCTTTTTGAAGGTTAGTCGTAGTTTGTGTTCTGTTGTTCAGTAGTGTTGTGCTTTAGGCATACTTAGAGTTTGATCATAGCCTGGTGAGTCAGAGACAAAAAGCTTTATTTGATTTCTAGTACAAAAATCATAAAAGCACAACAACCATAATGCATATGTTAAGATAAAAACATTATTTACATTCTCACTTAAAATATGATTGTTTCATTAACCCCTTCGCTGCCAGGCCTTTTCCCCCTCAGGTGGAAGGTGTTTTTTTGGCTATTTGGGGCAGTTCATGCTCAGGCCCTCATAACTTTTTGTCCACATATGCTACCCACACCAAATTTGCATCCTTGTTTTCCAACATCTTAGAGATTCTAGAGGTACCCAGAGTTTGTGGGTTCCCCTGGAGGAGACCAAGAAATTCACAAAAAGAAAGAGATTTTTTTTTTTTTTTTTATGGAAAAACAGTGCTGCAGAAGAAGGCATGTGATTTTTCCCTGAAAATGGCATCAAAAAGTGTTTGCGCTGCTAAAATCACCATCTTCCTAGCTTTCACGAACAGGCAGACTTGAATCATAAAATCACATTTTTCAACACAAAGTTGGCATTTTACTGGGACATACCCCATTTTTACTATTTTTTTTGCTTTTAGCCTCCTTCCAGTTAGTGACAGAAATGGGTATGAAACCAATGCTGGATCCCAGAAAGCTAAATATTTCAGAAAAATACACAACATTTTAAATTTAGCAAGGGGTCATTTGTGTAGATCCTACAAGGTTTTACTACAGAACATAACAGCAGAAATAAAAAAAATATTGACATTGAGGTAACAAAAGCCATTTTTCTCCACATTTTACTCTGTAACTTTTCCTGTGATGTCAGAATTTTAAAAGTAATATATAGTTACTCCTGCTGGACTCTTCTGGTTGCAGGTATATATTGGGCTTGTAGGTTTATCATGAACCCTAGGTTCCCAGAGCCAATAAAGGAGCAGCACCTTGCACTGAGTTTTCCTTGTATACCTGGCATACAGCAATTCATTTGGTGAAATATAAAGAGTGAGAAGTAGGTATCAAGGAAACCTTTGTATTTCCAAAATGGGCACAAGATAAGGTGTTGAGAAGCAGTGGTTATTTGCACATCTCTGAATTTCGGGGTGCCCATATTAGCATGTGAATTACAGGGCATTTCTCAAATAGACATCTTTTTTTACACAGTGTCTTGCATTTGGAAGCAAAATATGTAGAGAAAGACAAGGGGCAATTAAACTTGTTCTGCTATTCTGTGTTCCCCCATGTGTCCTGATAAAAATGGTACCTCACTTGCGTGGTTAGGCCTAATGCCCGTGACAGGAAACGCATCAAGAACACATCACATTTTTACATTGAAAACTGATGTGTTTTTTAGGAAAGTATCTAGCTGTGGATTTTGATCTATAGCTCAGCCGGCACCTAGGGAAACATACCAAACCTGTGCATTTGTAAAAACCAGACACCTAGGGGAATCCAATATGGGGTGACTTGTGGGGCTCTCACCAGGTTCTGTTACCCAGAATCTTTTGCAAACCTCAAAATTTGGCCAAAAAACACCTTTTCCTCACATTTGGGTGACAGAAAGTTCTGGAATCTGAAAGGAGCCACACATTCCCTTCCACTCAGCATTCCTCCAAGTCTCCTGATCAAAATGGTACCTAAATTGTGTGGGTAGGCCTAGTACCCGCAACAGAAAATGCCCCAAAATGCAACATAGACACATCACATTTTCCCAAAGAAAACAGAGCTGTTTTTTGTAAAGTGCCAAGCTGTGGAATTTGGCCTCTAGTTCAGCCGCAGGTAGGAAAACCTACCTAACCTGTGCATTTTTTAAAACTGGACACCTAGGGAATCCAAGAGGGGGTGACATGTGGGGCTCTCATCAGGTTCTGTTAACTAGAATCCTTTGCAAACCTCAAAATTTGGCAAAAAACACATTTTCCACGCATTTCGGTGACAGAAAGTTCTGGAATCTGAGAGGAGCCGCAAATTTCCTTCCACCCAGCGTTCCCCCAAGTCTCCTGATACAAATGGTACCTCGCTTGTGTGGGTAGGCCTAGTGCACCGCAAAAGGAAATGTCCTAAAACACTATGTGAAAACATCAAAATTATCAAATACAAAACTACCTGTTTTTCATTCTTGGGGGGGCACCTGGGTTTTTGGTCCTGGGCTCAGCAGCCATATAGGGAAACCCAAACATTTCTGAAAACAAGACACCCGAGGGAGTCCAGAGAGGTGTGACTTGCGTGGATCTCCCAGTGTTTTCTTACCCAAAACCCACAGCTGACCTCAAATTTAGCTAAAAAAATAACATTTTTCCCCACATTTCTGTGTGGGGTCACTGCACCGGCGCAACTTTCCTTCCACCCAATGTTCCCCTCAGTCTTCCGGTAAAAATTATACCTCACTTGTGTAGGTGGGCCAAGTGCCTGTGGCAGGGAAGAGCCAAAAAGCATGTAAAAAATGAGGGGGAACCAAAGCGGGTCCAAAAGTGCAGTTTGAAAAAAGATGTTTTTAGGCTGACAAGTGGGCAGAATTTTTATCGGTATAGATGTGACAATGCTGGGTGGTAGGGATTTTGTGGATTCCTGCAGATTCCAGAAGGTTCCATCACAAAAATGTGGGAAAAATGTGTGATTTCCAAGAAAGTTGGAGTTTGGCAGGGTATGGTGGGTAAGAAAATGGTGTGGGGTGCATGTGAAACACACCACCCTGGACTCACCCAGATGTTTAGTTTTCAGATGTGTCTAGGTCTCGTAGATTTTTCTACGTGGCAGCGTCCCAAAGTCCAAAAAGTGCATCCTTCACCATTCCTAGTGGGACGATTTTGAGAGTTAGACAAGCTCTCATGGCCCAAATGTAAAACCAAAACCCAAAATAATCAAATGTCCTCTGGCTTGCCATGGGATAAGATGTTATAGTGTGCGGGGGGAGAGCTGAAAGACTGTTACCTCCTTCAATTGGGGTGGGGGCATAACCATGCCCATTCTGGTTGGTAGCCACCACCCCACTATTTTTTTTTTTTTATTCCCTGGCATCTAGTGGGTTGACTGCCCCTGGAGGAATGAATCAGGGGTAATTGCCCAATCTGTCCACCGGTGAGCAGAACAACTTTGGGCCCGTTTATTTGGGGTGGGGGTATGGCCAGACCCCTACCCTCTTCTTTTTATAAAAATTAAAATCTGCCCTGGTCTCTGGTGGGTCTGCCCCACCTGGGGGCAGATGGGCCTTCCACAAATAGGTCAATCTGCCCCAAAGGAGGGCATATATGGCCAACAGTAATGTGCCACCATGGGAAGCAACCCTTGCCCAAGGGGTTGCCCCCCAAAAAAACACACACACATACTCACACACCATTCCCTGGTGCCTAAGTGGTTTCTGTCCCCCTGGGACAGATCAGCCTAATAGAAATAGGCCGATCTGCCCCCAAGGAGGGAGGAAATGGCCTAAAATAAATGTGTCCCCCCTGGTGAGCGACCCTTGCCTAAGGGGTTGCTTCCCTTGTGTGAAATTGATATAAAAAAAATCCCTGGTGCCTAGCAGTTCATCCGATCCACCCACAAGGGGGGCATAAATGGCCTAAAAAAAATTGCCCCCTAGAGGAACGACCCTTGCCAAAGGGGTCACTCCATTTTAGTGAAATTGATGCAAAATGTTGTTTTTTTTTAAACTGGAGGTTAGTGGTTCTGCCCCCCCTTGGGGGCAGATTGGCCTAATAAAGATAGGCCGATCTGCCCGGAAGGGGGGCAGAAATGACCTTCAAAAAATGTGCCCCACCCAAGAGAGTGACCCTTGCCTAAGGGGTCGCTCCCTTTGCGTGAAATTGACAAAAAAAAAACCCTGGTGTCTAGTGGTTTGTAAGCTGATTGGCCTAAAATAAAATTGCCCCCCCCCCCCCGGGTAGTGACCCTTGCCTAAGGGGTCTCTCCACATCTGTAAAAAAAAGTTTACTAAACAAATTACTGGTGCCTAGTGGTTTCTGCCCCCCGCCCCCCCCGGGGGGCAGAACAACCTAATTACAGTAGGCCAATCTGCCCAACAGGGGAGGCAGAAAAGGCCATAAAACAAATGCCCTCCTAGGGAGCGACCCTTGCCCAAGGGGCCGCTACCCTTATTCATCTATCTTTAAAAAAAAAAAAACTGGTGTCTAGTGGTTTCTGCCCCACTTGGGGGGCAACTTGGCCTAATAAAAATAGGCTGATCTGACCCCAAGGGTTGCAGAAATGGCCTAAAATAATTTCCCCCCAAGAGGAGCGACCTTTGCCTAAGGAAATAATAATAAACAATCCCTGGCGTCTAATGGTTTCTGCCACCCGCGGGGGCAGATCAGCCTAATTACAGTAGGCTGTTCAGCCCCCAGGGGGGTAGAAAAGGCCTTAAAGAAATTGCCCCCCCGAGGGAGCGACCCTTGGCCATGGGGCTGCTCCCCTATGCATGCTCACGTCATCAGACGTCACTGGGGGCAGTGGGAGGGGTCGGGTGTAAGAGAAAGCGATTCCCCTTCTATCTCTGCCTATGCTCATGGGGGGAGTGCTCCGTGGCCGAGACCAGTTCGTCCAGGGCATCCTACGGGTTAAATGGTGAATTATTAGACAATCGAAGATTTTCTACATTTGATCACTGCCAACAGGAACCTCGACATACTGGAAAAAATGTACATAGTTGGTAAAGTCTGCAAAAACAAGTATGCAGGTCTACATTGCCTAAAGCAATAAAATCTCAATAATGACAGGAACCAATGCTTTCTTAATTCACTGTAATACTTACAAAATAAAACAATGTGCATGGTACTCTGTGATGACACAATATCCCAAGGACAGTTGACTAAATTCATTAACCAGTTCTTGACCACCAGAAACTAGTTAGACAATGGAATATATCCAACCTAAAACGGGTTAAAACAAATCTGTGTTGAGCATTGTATACATTTTTTAAATATTGGTGCAAGTAATATACCATCATTTGATGCCTGAGTACACTGGGCTTTATCACTTCATTAGACAACCTAAGGTCCTCACACAGTCAAGCAATCTTTGCTAAACTGCTTTCTGTTGATGTTTATTAAGGTCTCCGGTTGATCAAAAAAATCTGGGTGCCCCAGAATGCCCATGAAATTTTTCACATACTTCAGCCATGAAAGCTAGAAAACTGCAGCTAACATTAAACAGTTCTTAATAATCTCACTGGTAAGGATAGTTTGCTCTGTTCACCAAATCTTATGCCAGAACAAAATGGGTTCAATCATAACTAAGAGCCTAGTTACGAGTGTGGCAGATCCGAACACTCGTCCGCCAAACTCCTGATAGAGTGGCACCCACTGTATTGTTATTTTAGATGTTCTCATGATATAGTGTGTGTCTTACATTTAAGATCTATTGTTTATGTTGCATTTGAACATAGTGTTTTGTGTAGGTACGTGTGCTATGTACTTTTACTGGATCAGAGTAGACGTCCCTTGTTAGACCTGTGAGTTTATCATCTTTTTTAAAGAAAATTAATTTTGTTTGCAGTAAACCAATATTATTAGTTTTTAATTCCTTTTATTTTTTGGGTTTTGTGGAGCATTTCGTTTTTTCTGTTTTTTAATGGCTTCTTATGACTTTATATTACTTGATTGATTTACCTTGGACATTTTCATTTGTGCATTTCTATGGGGCTTGTTTTAACTACATATTTTCCTTTTTGGTGTATTAATTTTTAATAACATGAATATGAACAGAGATCTACAACTACAGAATGGTAAGTTTATTTAGTTAATGTGGGTGAGAGATGTTATATTTTATGGTAGGTGTATTTGCTGTAAACAGAATGTGTAGTTGTACCTTTCTATGTGTTGAATTTACTTGGTTCCAGTTAGGTGTTTATTTCTAATGCACCTTTGCTGATTTATAGTCTTATTCTATACATTATTTGTATGTTTTTTTGACTGTTAAAAATAAATTGTTTAACATTTATTTAAATATCCTTAAGTTATACTGGTGGTGTGTGCCTTTGTTAAAGTATTTTGGTTAGTGTGTAGGTAGCTTGCTGTTTTATAATAAGGATTTTGCTGTTGATTCTAAGAAGTGAACATATTTGTTATTTATAGAGATTCATTGTAACATGTAGTACATTCAACTTGATAGTTTACTTGTTTTAGGTATAATTTGGGTTACTGATTGCTTGATTCTTAGTCGTCGGTAGCGTTCTTCTTTTTGTAGGGCTTATTTGAATTTGACAAGTATAGGTTGGGCTTGGAAGGCTTGGAAGGCATTTTGCCATCCTTCTACTGTGTTGTTGGTTTTGGCTTCTTGAGCTATGGTGGTGTTGTGAACATTCACCATGGTATTTAGAATTTGGTTTGGTGTTTGTGTCTAGACACAGTCTGTCAACTCAGGTGTCTTGAAAGTAGTTCATTAGGGGACTTGGTCTGTGTTTGTTTTGTTGATGAAATGGACATTCTATAAATAAGTAGTAGGGGTTAGCTACCTCTGTTACAGGTATATAAACTACTGAGGTTAGTTGTTTTTAATGACAAACTGGTTATTTTTGCATATTCTACACTTTGGGCATGTTGTTAGAGATGTCTTCAAATGCTTTGATTAAAGTGATAGCGACAGCCTCGAAAGGCTGCATGTGGGTAGAGTTTAAGTGTTGTTAGTATCACAGCTTGTTTAAAGTCGATTATTATTATATGTGGAGGGTAGTTGTTTGTTTTACTTTGAATGTGTTTAGTTGTCCGTAGTAAGTGCTACTTTGTTTATTAGGTGGCAAGGCATATATGAGGGGTAGATTAGTGTATTGATATTCACCATGTATGATTTATATCTGAGTGAATGGATTAGGGAAAAATGTTAATGTTCCGTTCATCATTCATGTTTGAGACTGACTCAGTCTTAAAAAACTATCTGCTGTAGCAAATATCACAATGCATTTGCCATTATTTAGATTATCATGTAGGAGGAAGTGTTCATCATTATGTAGGGTGGTTACATATTCAGTTGCCTTGGTATGTTCTAGGGGCACCAGAAGTGTCACTGGTGCCTTTCTTAGTTTTTGCTATTAAGCGATTTAAAGTGGGTATAGCTGGAAGCCAACCAGTGACATGTTTAGGTACTTTGGGGAGTATAACTTTTATAATTTTAGTAGTGGGATCCTGGAAATTAGTGCCAGGCCTGCCTTGCCTTGTAGTCAGGGAATGCCGGGCAAGTTGCTGCGGAGGCTAGCGCACCGCATTTAGGGGTCTTAGAAACTGAAGACGGACACTCCTGGTAAACCAGTTGCGCAAGAGCAAGACGGCCATGTTTGATGGGCAGGTTATTTTAGAAGCGAGGTACGATCGCATGGCACTTAGCGTTTTAGTGTTTCAGCCCTCTTGTGCAATTAAACATGCTTTCAATTTCTCTGCATCTTCGGCAATGCGGGAGCATTTTTCTTTGGGGGCTCTAATCCTTGAATTCTTGACACTCTAGGGGTTGATTTGAGTCTCCTGCACAGCTCCTCTTTGGTTCTTCTGACAATTGCTTCTGCAATTACCTGTAAAAGAGAAGAAAAGAACACAGCAGTGTTCAAGAGATTAGGTTAAGCCCAGAGGAGGTTCATAGGGCCATTCAGTCCAGTCTGTCTTTTAAAGCCCCTGGGCTGAATGGGACAACTATGGACCACTATAAAACAAATACTCATTTCAGGGCCCCGGTCTTAGCAAATGTCCTTAATACTGTGGTGCAGGTAGGGCTACCCTCATCGTGTAAAAAAGCGATAATCGTTTCTGTGCTTAAAAAGGAAATAGACAAGATCCAGTATGCTATAGACCTATTTCCTTGTTAAATTCGGTGGGGAAGGTAGTAGGACAAATTATCCTGGAGCATGTAGAAACTTGGGCCCAATCCCATATCATTTTGTGTCTCTTGCAGTACGGGTTGAGGGAGGATAAAGGCACAATGGAACAGTGCCTGAATTTAAATCTTTTAACTTGGAAATATGCGACAGCAAAGCGGGGTCCATGCTTATGCCATTCATGGACCGAGCCAGTTTCTTTGACTGGATGAACAGGTCAAAGCTATGGAATAATCTAAAGGTGCTTGGCTTATCGGATTCACTGGTGAAGTTGTTAAGGGCTTTGAACTCAGATGTGAATGCTTCAGTAAGATTTGGATTGAGTGGGGAATGTACTGATTCCTTTGCTCTCCCACGGGGAGTTAGGGGGATGTGTTGGCCTGCTTCTTTTTTTATTGTATATCAATGGTCTAAATAGCTTTTCAGTCACGCATGGAAAATATCTGCCTATGGCCAGTCAATCCCTGTTCCATCTCTGCTTTATGCTGACAACAGCGTACCTTTGGCCCGCACAGCAAATGGGCTCAAGCTACTTGTTGACCTTTTTGTTCATTTTATGGAGGAGTTGGACCTGGAGGTGAACAGTAGTAAAACACATTATGTGGTGTGCGGGAGTAAATCATCCAAAACCAGGGTAATCACTGTCAAGGGGAGCAGGGTCACGAGGATACCATAGTTCCCTTATTTGAGTTCACATTTGATCATCAGAATAATTTGATGACTTGTACATCCAAGCGATGCTCTTGATTTTCATCAGCTTGTAGTGCACTTTTTGGATTCTCTAAGAGAATGGAAACAAGCCTATTGTCCCTCTTTTGCAACCCTACCAAATGAAATGTCTTCCAATCCTTCAGTATGGCTCTGCCATATGGAGGTACTGGAATTGTAAGGCAGTCAAACTGGAGGAGGATCGTTTTTGCAGACGGCTGTTGGGGCTTTCCCCAAACTCCTCGTCGCTATTTGTTCCTGAGGAGATGGGTCATGATTATATAGGGGATATTGCTAGGGTTGCCCGGGTACTTTTGTGATTTTCAATATGGTATGGAGGACACACAGGGTTTAATAGAGATGTGATTGAGGACTGTTTGGAGTGTACATATGAACATAAAATACCATGGCTGAATTATATTAAGATAGTGGCAAGGACCGTGGGTTGTCCTGGTCTATTTTTAAACTGCATCTGCTTAGTGAAGGGGATAGGAAGTCAGTAAAGGAGCAGCTAGTGAAGCATTTTAATGAATTATGGGACTCAGAGGCATTTTTTAGGCCAACCACAAGGTTGATTTAATCTAGTCAAACAGTCGTAGGCCCTGAGCCTTATCTTCTTTTTGCAAGTGTCCCATGGGAGAGATCATTGTTAATCAAATTTAGACTGGGACCCATTCGCTCATTGTTTTGTTTTCGGCCTGGTCATTTTGATCCCAGCAAGTTGGAGGTTTGTCCCTGTGGTGAATGTTCTTATCAGATCCTGGAGCACCTGATGTTGTTTTGTAAATTATGTGATTTTTGCAGTATATTTATTTCGAGGGACTTTTACCAATTTCACCCAGAATTTTCTTTACCTAAATTTATTATCAAATCAAGTTACAACTTTTGCTGTTTCCTCATGTTTTAAAGGAGCTGTATATTGGAACAAGATTATGAATGCTTAGTAGCCTATTAAGGTTTTTCTTCTTTTTAAGATTGTGTTGGAGTTGAGAAATGAATAGGGGGCTACTATCATGCCTTCTCCATGCACTGGTTATACCCTTGCATATTACATAACGTACAGCATATGAAAATCATAGCATTCCTAACAACACTTATGACATCTGAAATGAAATGATTTGTTAGAAAACAGTGCATGATAGAGTGGTGAGTTATAGTTAATGAAGTGAGTGAAGTGACCAGACTGTGTACGGTGGTGTGCGACGTATAGTAATTTGAAGGTGGAGTATACATTTTAAATGTGAGTTGTAACTAAGACTTATAGTATTTTGAAGGTGGTGCATAAATTCTAAATGTAAGTCATAACTAAAACTTTAGAATTTCTAATATTTGTATAATTTGATTTCGAGTTGTATAGACGGATAAAATAAACGTTTTCTAACTATAAATTACTCTTAACCTTTTATTTTTTTATGGAATTTCAATCTTTTCATGTTAAATCGTGCAGTTTACTGTCACTAAGTGGTATGTCATTGTGGGGAGTTTGGTACAGGGGAGAGAAGAAGAGCATTGTAAAATATACAGTCAAATAGTATAGTGTTGTAGAGTGGAGTAAAGTGGAGTGAAATATAGTGGAATGTGGTACAGTGGAGTGGTGTCCAGGGGAATATGGTAGATTTAGTGGTGTAAAGAAGAGTGGCATAGAGTGGAGTGGGATATAGTGGAGCAGTGTACACTGGAGTGGTGTACAGTGGAATAACGTTGAGATTAGTGGTATACAGGCTAGTGATGTAGAGTGAAGTGACATATTGGGCTTGATTATGAGTTTGGCAGTCCCAGGACTGGCAAGGGGGAGGTGCTGGTCTGACTGTCATCGAGCTGGCAGATGTGATTGCTGTATTACAAGTTTGGCTGTCACACCAACAGAAGACTGCCAGCTGTCCGCCAGCACCGCCAGGCAGCATAGATCACCACAGTCACAAGGAAGCCCAACAAGGCCGGCAGAGCCTGTGTTTCTGCCGGACTCATTACAAGGTTGCACTCAGTCGTGACAGCCAAACCACCATGTTTCAGAAGGTAGAAACAGACCATGTAAAGGTAGTCACTCACATGCAGGCAGACTCATACATGGAGCCATTCACAAACATCATGCTACTGCTGGTGATCATCGATAGACAACGATGTCAACGTCACCGTGGACACCAACAACTGTAAGTACACACATCTACCTGCATCACCAGCCTTAAAAACAGCTTGTAGCGCTGGCATACACATCATGGGGGAGCACACCACAAGCAACAGGTACATGTCGCAAACACACACACTCACAAATATACATCAACAAGGACACATACACAGTCAAAATATGCCCCCTTTGGGCAGCACACTCACACAGCACTGCAACACTGCCAGATGCACAGAGCCACACAGCTCAGGCCCAGGGAGACTGAAGGCTACACAACATTTTCATATACATCAACTCACACACTCACATTCCACACTGGCCAGGGACTGTCATCACATACAACACACATATGTATTGATGTGGCATGGAACACAAGGAACAGTACCAGTAAGCAACCCTGCAATGGACACACACATCACACCACAATGGAAGCACAATGGCATGCCAAAAACACAGAGAGACAAATAGACTAAAAGCAACATGACAATTATACCTACGCAATTGGGATGGTGCCATTTGTGTCACCCAGGGAAAGAAACCGCCCTGGGACATATAACACTTTGAACAGGCTCATCAAACAACATGTGCACAGGAAATGACCCTGCATGGTTCTTAGGGACAAACAATACTAAAACCAATAGTCATGCACATCTGCACAATGAGAAAGAGCAAGTAAACAAAGCACATACAACTCCTACTGCATGGGACATACCTCTACAGGAACCAGCTGTGAGGGACACACACCAAAATGGACACATGCACAGGCAAATGCAAACACTGCTAGCACAATTTAACACACTTCGTGTCTGCACAAACAAAACTCAAGATGACACACATCAATGAATCACTCAATCAGAGATTTGTAGAGCATGGCTAATCACCCAGAGAGTCTCAAGGCGCTGTTTTTGGGCATGCTGCTCAGTCGAAGAGCTAGGTCTTGAGGTCGTTCCTGAACTGCTTCAGTGATGCTGTGTGCCTGAGCTTGAGAGGTAGTGTGTTCCATGGCCGGGCTGCTACATAGGAGAAGGATCTTCCTCCTGCTGTGCTTTTCCAGATCTTGGGGACTGCTGCAAGAGCGAGCTGGGAAGAACGGAGATGCCTTTTGGTCATGTAGAAGGAGAGGCAGTGGTTGAGGTATGCCAAGCCTATGTTGTGCAGTGCTTTGTAGGTGTGGATCAGGAGCTTGTATGTGATGCGCTTGTTGACTGGGAGCCAGTGTAGGTCTCTGAGGTGGGAGGAGATGTGGCTGTTTTGGGGAATGTCCAGGATGAGTCTGGCTGCTGCATTCCCGAGTTTTTGTAGTCTTGATTGCAGTTTCTTGGTGATGCAAGCATAGAGGGAGTTATCGTAGTCCAGTTTGCTAATGACAAGTGCGGAGTTGACTGACTTCCTCGTGTTGCAGGGAATCCAGTTGAAAATCTTCTGCAGGAGTTGGAGGAAGAATGACGAAGAGATGGCATTGACTTGGCGGGTCATGGACAGAGAGAAGTCCAGGATGATGCCCAGATTACGTGTGTGTTCCGTGGGGGCAGGGGCATTTCCCAGAGCAGTGGGCCACCAGTAATCATTCCAGGCAGAAGGGGTGGAGCCAATTACGAGGTTTTCTGTCTTGTCCGAGTTTAGCTTGATGCAGCTGGCTTTCATTCAGTCAGCAACTGCTCTCATCCCATTGTGGAAATTTCCCTTGTCCATTGCAGAGTCCTCGGACACAGAGAGGATCAGTTGGGCATTGTCGGTGTAGGATTCTATGTTTAGCCTTTGTTGTTTGGTGATCTTGGTAAGCAGGGTTATGTAGATGTTGAAAAGCGTCAGACTGAGTGAAGATTCTTGGGGCACTCCGCAGCATGTGTCTTTGGGTTCTGACATGAATGGCGGTAGTTTGACACTCTGTGTTCTTCCAGTGAGGGAGGACTTGATCCGATCCAGTGCTTTATCTTGGATGCTGGTGTTGTCTGTTGCGGAGGGTGGTGTGGGAGATGGTGTCCAATGCAGCGGAGAGTTCGAGGAAGATGAGTGTGGCCATGCCTCCGGGGTCCAGTATGATACAGATGTCATCGGTGGCTTCCACGAGTGCCGTTTCAGTGCTGTGGTTGCTTCTGAATCCGGATTGGGATGTGCCTAGGATATGGTGTGTCTCAAAGAATTCGGTAAGTTGCTAGTTGATGGCCTTCTCTGTTACCGTGGATGGGAAAGGGAGCAGAGAAAAGGGTCTGTAGTTCTTCAGCTCCTTTGGGTCACAGTGGATTTCTTGTGTAGAAGATCTCGGCATGCTTCCAGTCTGAGGGGAAGGTGGCGGTCTTGAAGGATCGGTTTTTGGTTCGGTGGAGTTCTGGTGCTATGGTGGGGCTGGCCAGGTTGAAGATGTGATGAGGGCACGGATCAGAGGATGCTCCAGGGTGGATGGAGTTCATCAGTTTTTGGGTGTCCTTTTCAGTGATGGGGGTCCAGGAACTGGTGTGGTGCTAGGTCTGTGGTGGTGAGCGATGCTGGTGGGTTTTGGTTCCTGAAGCCTTCGAAGATGTCCCGTATTTTTTGGTGAAAGAAGGTGGCGAGGTCATTACAGAGGTCTTGGGAGGGAGGGATGGATGAAGTGTCTGTCCTGGGATTCGTGAACTCTTTGATAATGGCAAAGAGCTCTTTGTTGGTGTGAGTGCTGGTGTTGAGGTGTGTTTGAAAAGTGGCTTTTTTGGCGGCTCTGATGTTCTGGTGGTGCGTGGTACTGCATTCTTGTAGGCCGTATGGTCTTTGATTGATTTGCTGATCCTCCATTTCTGTTCCAATCCTCTGCAGGAGTGCTTGGATTCTTGTAGGTCTGCCGTAAACAATTTAGGTGTTTTGCTCTGTCAATTTCCTGCTGTTTTCCTTGGGGGTGCTATGTTGTCGGTACAATCCAATAACCAGTGGTGTAGGCTGCATGCAACTTCATATGCATCCACTGCACCCGGTGGAACGGAGTGGTTGAGAGCGTTGATGAGTTGTGTGTCTGTAACTTTGCCCCAGAGTCTGCCGAGGGGATGAGGGGCATATTGGCGTGCGGTGTTCTTTGTGTAGGTAAAGTGGATGCACTTGTGGTCGGTCCAGTGGTGCTCGGAGGTGTAGGAGGTGGTGATGTTGTCACCGGCTGAGAAAACGGGGTCGAGAATGTGTCCGGCTCTGTGGAGGAGACGCTGATGAGTTTTTTGAGGCCAAGAGTTGTGAGGTTGTCCAGGAGGTTTGTGGTGTTGGGGTCATCGTGGGTATCAAGGTGGAAGTTGAGATCACCGAGTAGGATATGATCGGAGGAGGTGAGTGTTTGGGGTGACAAGGTAGGCAATGTCATTGCAGAACTAGGGTTGGGGTTCAGGCGACCTGTAGATGAGGATGTCACAGAGGGAGGTGTTTGGCTTGGTCTGAATCAGGAAGTGGTTAGGTAGTTGGCAGGCAGAGGTTGTTCTTGTAGACTATGGCAATGCCTCCTCCAGGCCAGTTGGTTCAGTCCCTATGGATGATTTTGTAGTTGTCCGGGATGGCCATGGCGATGTCTGGGGTGGCGGTAGGGATGATCCATGTCTCAGTGAAGAAGGCGACGTCTGGGGCTATTGAGTCGAGGTGGCCCCAGACTTCTACTAGGTGCTTGACAACACAACACATCACATGTATACATAAGCCATATCAGAGGGACAAGTCTAATACTATACATGCCCACTTTGGACAACACAAAAAGAAATACCATACAAAACAGTACACAATGCCATGACACCACCATTGTATTCATACACATATACCTATGCACACAACATATACCCTTCCCTTGGGGACAACAGCACTGCACACAAACTCACATACTGCAAACAACAGCACATGGAGCATCATGCAGGCTCACACAGACACAACTGGAGGCACATAACCAAAGTACCTCAGGAACAACAGAAAGCTACAAAAGGAATTGCAGGACAAATGTATACCAAAAAAACAACTGTTTGGGTTTATTATCCTTAAAAACTATGAATCTCCAAGGGTCGTTGCCCAGTCCATATAACAGTCTAGATATGACACAGTGCTGAGCCTAAACCTGACTCCCAACTGCCTTGTAACCTCCACAGGAAGGGGAAACAAAGTGGCAGGCAGTCACCTCAGGGATTATCTGGAGGTGGGAGGTGGGATTTGGGAGTGGAGGTTGGGCTTGGGCTTGGGAGGGGTGGGCTTCTTCTTGGGAGGGGTGGGCTTCTTCTTAGGCGGAGATGTATGGGGGGCAGGGGAGGCTTTGGATGTGGAAGGGGAGACCTGGGAGCTGGGGTGGGGTCCAAGTCGGTCTGGGAATGGGGTAAACAGGGCAAAGGTTAAGGTCAAACAAAAAAGGTTTTTGGGACACACAGGAACAGTCATCAGAAGGGGGTCGGGATTTGGAGGTTGAGGAAGTGGTTGTTTGATGTGTAGGTGTGGATGTAGTTGGTGCATGGTTATGGGAGCTATGCTTTTGTGTGGTGGGTGTCTGTTGGGTGGGTGAGTGAGGGCGTGTCTTGGGCTTGGGTTGGTGGAGGTAATGGGGGATGCCATGGTGGTCGTCTGTTGGGGTGGTGACTGCAGGTATGGAGGATGTGGTGGGTTTATCTGGGTCTGTAGTTGGAGTGTGGTGCTTGTGGTGCATGTCTGTGGGTCTGCTGGGGTGGTGACTGCAGGTATGATGTGTGCGGTGGCTGTGTCAGTGACTGGTGTGGTGATGTCTGTAGGTATGCTTGATGTTGTGTGTGTGTGATGCTGGAGGTGGTGGGGGTGTCAGGGGAAGTTGTGAGTGTTGTTGGTAGGTGTTGTTTGCGTGCGTGCCAGTGTGTCTTGTGGTGCATGTATTTGCGCGTGCTCCGTTTGTCTAAAGAGGTGGATGTCTGAAGATCATTTTTGTTCTTTGGGTAGTCTGGGAAAGGGGGAATTTGTACAGGGAAGCGGGACTTGGAGGGAGGATGGAACGTGGAGGTGACTGGCTGCCGTCAGTGTGGAGGCCAGAGCCTGAAAAGTTCTCTGTAGGCAAGCCATTGCACCATGAATGTCTTCCAGGAATGCATTAGTCTGTTGGAGCTGACTTCCAATCCATGGATGGCATTCATGATGGCTAACTGATCCACAAAGATACTTCTCAGTAGGCCAATAGCTTCCTCACTGAGGGCAGCAGAGTTAACAGGAGCTGGGGCAGAGGTGCCTGCGGCAAAGGAGATGCCCACCCTCTTGGGTAAGTGGATATAGCCAACTGGGTGTGCAGCAACAGGGAGGGTGGTGATAGAATGGGGTGGTGGACCAGGTCTGTACTGGGGCACACCACCATTAGGAGTGGACAATGAATCCAAGGATGATGATGATGTCCCGGTCTCCCCCGTGGCACTCCCCTTTGCCCTCCGGCCCACTGGGTCCCTCTGTGTTGGAGTTGTCTTGACCCGAGGCTAGATGCTTCCTCACTTGGCTCGGTCCCGTCTCCTTGCTTGCTTGTGCTAATGCTGAAAAAAGAAAGAGAAATAGAGTCATAACATGTACGTTGTAACACTTCAATCACAACTCTGATTGACATACAATGCCAACATGTCAAGTAGGCCCCAACAAAAACTCACACCTATGTGGCACATACATGTGCCAAAACATATGCATGCCAGCTGGATTTACCAAAGTTTCCCACAGGGAAATCAGGATCTCAGACAACTACAATTGCATGGCTGAAGTCTAGCAACCACAATAACCATACATCAACTAAAAGACATCTCCATCCTCAAAGCTGTGCCACATGCAGCAGAACTAAGGCCTTCATTACGACCTTGGTGGGCGGCTGAAGCCGCCCGCCAAGATCGGACCGCCGGGTGTCTGCCAATGCGGCCGCACCCCCACCGCGGCCATTTGGAGATCCCCGCTGGGCCGGTGGGCGGAAACCTAGTTTCCGCCCACCGGCCCAGTGGGGATCTCGGCCGCAACACAGGAGCCGGCTCCAAATGGAGCCAGCGGTGTTGCGGCCGTTCGACGGGTACAGTTGCACCCATCTCGCTTTTCACAGTCTGCATGCAGACAGTGAAAAGCTGCACGGGGCCCTGTCAGGGAGCCCCTGCACTGCCCATGCCAGTGGCATGGCATGGGCAATGCAGGGGCCCCCAGGGGCCCCATGAGTCCCCGTACTGCAAGCCTTTTTCTGGCGGTTCAAACCGCCAGGAAAAGGCTGGCGGTAGGGGGACTCGTAATCCCCTGCGGATTACAACTGCCGGGGCCATTGTGGCGGGAAACCGCCGGCCCCGGCGGTGCTACCGCGGCAGCCGTAATGCCTTGGGAAGCACTGCCAGCCTGTTGACGGTGCTTCCTCCGAAACAGCCCTGGCGGTCTTGGACCGCCAGGGTTGTAATAAGGGCCTAAGTAACCTTTTTGCAAATAATGGTACCCCATTGTAAAGTCCATTCCCACATTTTACACAGAAGGTCTTGCACACATGTACTTGGCAAATACATAATGTACCAACAATTAAAAATGATGCCATGAGTTCTGCAATGTCAATTACTAAAGTGCAATATCCTGGAGTAGGTGACATGGAAATACGCATGTCACACCATAAACATTCCAACAATGTACACTTCAACAAGTGACACCTGCCCCAATAGAGTCAAGGAGGTAGTATCCATGTTACTCAGATAGGCCTCACATGTGCCATTAAAAGGAACACTTTTGACATCAGGTTCAATATATATGTCAGGGAGAGATGTCTTCAGAATACACAAAACAATGAATAAGTAAGCCTCAGGATAGTCACCACTAATGTCTGATACCCATTGCAATGACATTCTCTGAGTGTTTCTGTTGTAACCATCTGTCATGCTGGCATGCTGGAGAGAGACAGAACTTCCAATGACTAATAGAATGACTTCAACTCGTTGTCCAATGAGAATCAACTTTACTATCCACATCTTGGACATGCTAACCCAGGTGTCTGTCAGTGGATTGATTGCCTGTAACCAAACACATGAGATGTCAACAACACTGTAAACCACTCCATGATACATGCCAACGTCAAGGCACAAACTAACTGTCATGTTCCTAATTGCTGCTGCAGTTCTACATGCCAAATGACATATTATGACAGTTGAAGGTATCTGTCAGTCAATAAACAATGGTGACACCCCTGTCCGTGACTTGACTTGTATCATCATTGTGAATGTACTATTCCACAAACACTTTTCCATGCACATATACGTGAGGAAATTCAAAGATCATCCCATCAACATGGGTGGAACATGCATGAATTTGCAGGTTAAGAATGTTTCATAAAGAGAAAAGGACACATGCTGACATTTATGCACAACGAATGTTGGCAACAGTCATGGGACATGATTAATGTCAATTGACATTCCCCACTTACAATGGGAAAGTAGATTGCTACATCTGCAAACAGCCATGTAAGCAGTGTCACATGTATGATGGACAGCAACACATCACGGACTGCAGTGAGGCACCAGAACCCATCAGGTACTGATGATAACTAGCTTCTGGGTGGCAGATGTCTACATACACATCTATCCAGACACACACAGATGACAGTGATCCATAACCTACTTACCTTTGGCCTGTAATGTTTAGGGGTACTGATCTGTAGGTTAGAAATTACACCCACTACAACAACAAACAGTACAGGAATGATCACTGTACAGAGAAGTTTGTGGCCCCTGCAGAGCACGTGGTTTGAGGATTCCCCCCAGTTTTGTACCAGGTTCAAAAGGTAAGGCACACCAGTTTGATACGCATGCACGTCAACACATATAGGGGGTCATTCCGACTCCCGCCCGCCGCGGTCACCGCGCGGCCGGCGGGAGCCGACAGAATACCGTTCCGCGGTCGAAAGACCGCGGCGGTAATTCTGACTTTCCCGCTGGGCTGGCGGGCGGCCGCCTTCAGGCCACCCGCCAGCCCAGCGGGAAAGAGGCTTCCACGATGAAGCCGGCTCGGAATCGAGCCGGCGGAGTGGAAGCTGTGCGACGGGTGCAGTTGCACCCGTCGCGTATTTCACTGTCTGCGCAGCAGACAGTGAAATACATTTAGGGGCCCTCTTACGGGGGCCCCTGCAGTGCCCATGCCATTGGCATGGGCACTGCAGGGGCCCCCAGGGGCCCCGCGACCCCCCCTACCGCCATCCGGTTCCCGGCGGGAGAACCGCCGGGAACTGGATGGTGGTAGGGGGGGTCGGAATCCCCTCGGCGGCGCAGCTAGCTGCGCCGCCTTGGAGGATTCCAATGGGCGGCGGTACACTGGCGGGAGACCGCCAGTGTTGCCGGTCCGACCGCGGCTTTACCGCCGCGGTCGGAATGCCCATTGGAGCACCGCCGGCTTGTCGGCGGTGCTCCTGCGGTCCACCAACCCGGCGGTCATTGACCTCCGCGGTTGGAATGAGGGCCATAATCTCCCATCTACTGTGTGACACATGGCTCATCTCTAATTGTCTGGAGGAGCAGTCAGTACCTCACTCAATCACCTGGCAATGGGACAGGCAGGTATTTGCTGTGTACTCACCCCTTTGTGGCTGCTGTGAGGCCCTCAAACTCCCATCAAGCTTTGGGTAGGCCATCACCAGAATGCGGGCGATTAGGGGGGTCATTTTCTGATATGCACTCTGCCCATGTTGGGAGGACAGCCGCAGCTGGGCTGCCTCGATCCTCTGGGCCCAGCGTCTCAGGTCCTCCCACCTCTAGCGACAGTGGGCACTCCGCCAGTAGTGGACCGCCAGGGCCCGCACCTTCTCGGCGATAGCTCTCCACATCCCTTTCTTTTGATGGGCGTTGACCTGCATGGATGCAAAAGATAAGACGAGAAATTCTGCCCACAAGTCCCATCCAAAATGGCTGAGTCACATACATGTCAGTACAGAAAGCTAAGAACATTCTTCTATTAAACAAACTGCCCATGTGGCACATACCAGCCATTGAGTACAGAGCCAAGACTACAAAACCTCCCAATTTGAAGACCAATGCACTACTCTGCTCAGGTCCTTCACTGACTAGGTAGGTCAACTGACATCTAGTGGGACATGCTCTAGCAATCTGACTGAGATCTGAGGAACTATGGGACACATCACATCCGTGTGGCTTCTGAAAGGTAGACTCCTTAGGCATGAATGCACTAAAACACTCACACTCTGTTAAAATAATTCTCTGCATACAGTTTCTACAAGCTACTGCCAGAGTACGAACTCAAACATTACACATGGGTAACAATGAGGGGACTGGCCTGGTGGGTATAGGGAGTGTCTACTGTGTCCATGTGTGGACATATGGACTAATGACTAATACTCATGCCACCTCAGGGGTGGGGTTCATTGTCATGTGCTTGTGCCACACAACTTGCTTTTGGACATATGTGTCCATCCTACAGAGATGGCAGCCAACAAACAAAGGCATGCATTGTCTAGTTACTGCCATGTGACCAAGCTATTGAATCACATATCATGGCTTCCCAGAAATCAACATACCATCTGCACTGTGGAATGTTCATTTATTGAATAAGCCTGCGCAGGACTAACTTGACCTGTGTGAAGGTGACAACAGGGCTGTGTGAGTAAGGTACCTGGCAGGGTACAGATAAACACACTGTTAATGATGCCAAATTCAGACCTGTCACAGATCATTGACTCTCCCCTAAAACCATTTTCATACTCATCAGAAAACGAGCCTCAATAAACTGCAAATTAGCACATAGCCAACATCTAGCCACATAACAGGATCAACTGGGATACAGGGAGTGGGCACAGTGCCACAGTTACCTGGCTAAAGTGACTCAACACCAGCCTAGACTTGGACCCATATTGGGAGACACATTTAACAGTCCCCGGACTCTGCAGGCTGAGCAGACAGAAACTGCATGAAACTCTATTCTCATCACTTCCATGCATGACAGTACATCTTGTAGCCAACAGCAATTTGGCATGTGTTGTGTATGTGGCAACCTGAAGGACAGAGTGAGTCAGGATATGCCTTCAAAGCAACAGTTTAGCAAGGCCGGATATGGTTTGAAATCTCAGTGGCAATATACACCTAGCTCATTTTACACACACCTCACACATACAACATGCTCATGATGTTGTGTAAATACATGTCATCTCACAATGGCAACATCATGTGGTAAGAGATGTATGGTGATAGATGTAATGTCACCTCACCTAGTTTTGTGCATCCAACATAAAGTAGATCAGGGTACACGCAAAACACACACACAACAATGTATTAGGACTCAACATCTGACACTGAACACAGATGCATGCACATTGACTCTCCTATGGATGCCACACCTACTGCACCTATATGGCCTTGACTTTACATTCTGGCACACATGGGCACACTCTAGCCTGTGAGGAGGGAATATGTGGTGAAGTACAAACAAAATAAATGTGGACATGAGGTACTTACCTGATCCTCTGGTGCACCATAAAGCTGTTCAAATAGGCATCCACCAATTTAAAGGTCTGAACTGCAATATATGCCTTCAAAAAATGCATCACAACTATGAAATATTGTATTTTCCAGTGTTCAGAGCTTATCTTGTTCTGTCATGGAGGTCCTACTACTCAGGTACCATTTTTGTACATTATTAGGCACAAATGGCAATTTGCTTTTGAGCACAGTCCCTACCGACAAAGGTAATTTTAATGCTTGGGACGTGAAGTCACAGTTCAAGTAGCAAGTTTCATGCACAAAGTGCTGATGACCAGATAGTTGATGTGTACACATGTGTTTCAAAGCAAGGGGGTATAATTTTACTTCTATGTAATTAACAGTTGTGATGTGCACTGTGTATCATATCCTCAACTTGCGACATGCCCTGTCACAGTTTGCCATTGACATGCATTATGTTTGTTGCAAGGATCTACCATCTGAATCGGCAAACAATCATGGATCTATGTCATCAATTGGAGCCAGATGTGATGCCTGCCATCATCATCCAAATAGCATACTACCCATTGTACAAGTCATGGCAGTGTTGCACTTCCTGTCCACAGGGTCCTTACAAACTACAGTGGCCCTACCTGCAGGGATGTCCCAGCCTATGTTAAGTCTTGTTTTTAAGGATGTACTCTCAGCAATATTGTAACACCTGAACAGCTACATCCAGTTTCCTCAATGTCAGGATTTCGCATGTGTGAAGGCTTAGTTTTATGGTTTGGCTCACATCCCACATGTGGTGGGAGCCACTGATGGAACACGTGTTGCCTTCGTCCCACCACATGGCAATGAACAAGTATACCAAAATAGAAAGAACTTCTATTCCATCAATGTCCAAGTTGTTTGTTTGGCAGACCTCTACATTTCACAGGTCTGTCCCCGTTATCCTTGTTCAGTCCATGATGCCGGAATTATGCAGAACAGCGCGTTCCCCCAGCTGGTGTCACAACTGTACACAGAGAGGGCCTGGGTGGTTGGTAAGTCATATATGTCCTGTTTGTTTGTGTACAATGTCTGCTGTAAAAATTCCAATGAGAGGGACTCATAGTTGCGCATATGTCCCATTCCACAACAGCGGACTCTGCATACCCAAACTGTCCATGGTTGTTGATTCTGGTGTGGAACCCAACTATGCCAGGAGAAGTCCACTTCAACGATGTCCATGGAAGAACACAGTGTGTCATGGAGGAGGCTTTTGGGCTCCTGAAGGCCAGATTTAGGTTTATGGACAAGACAGGTGGAGCCCTCCACTACTCTCCTAAAAAAAGATGTGGTCTGCTGCATGCTCCACAAAAGTGCCCTGTGGAGGGATATCCCATACATTTCAGATGAGGGGGAGCTAGCAGTGCAACGGAGTGAGAAACCTGAATGCCAAGTGAGGATGACAGTGAAGAAGAAGAAGGTAAAGTGTTGCCGGCAGGTCTCATCAATCACTACTTTACTTGAGTGTAAGTATGTTATGTTATGTGATTACTATGACTGTATGAGGAACTGTAGTTGTCAGGATGTGTTGAGTAGGGTGTTTTATTTCAAAAGACAAAGGGTTCTTATGCTTTGCAGTATACAGTCAAGGTTTGATTGCTAAGTCAAACTTGAACATTTCACTACCTTGAAGGTACCTTAACCATGCCATTCTCATGTGGGCATATCAGAGTTGTGACATTGGCAGGGATTTGTTGCTGTTCTGACATATGAAGTGAACATGGATTGATCCTGGTAATGTTGGTCACAGATTTATGGTGTATGAGTCTCGTGCCAATGCAGCTTGGACAGTGGGTGGGTGGAATTCCTAAGTGCACAATACACTGACTTGATGTGGTGTGTTGGTCCAATTGTGTCATGTGTGTGATCGTATGGCCTTGAAATATGTTCTTATCAAGTGCAATCCATGCATACTCCCTTCACATTGTGTTGACAATGATCCTGTATGACGACCTTTTTGTAGATGTAGATGTGTTTCCTCATTGCAGGCCACAGTGCTTGTGCCACAACACTGACATAGATCTGTATCATACCACCAGATGCTTTGTCATTGTAATGGGATGGACCTATGATCAGTGACTTTTGTACTGCCCTCTGTCTGTGCTATGGCATATGTTATGTTGGCTGACCTGGTTTTGGTATGTGATAAGGCTCAAGCTGTCAACAACATCCGCCAATCTGTTAGCCTATTCCACAGGACAAGGTCTGACAAAGCCCTTTCTTCTGTGGTCTGGAGGATGGTACCTTGAGATATCTCGCAAAATGGTTCAGCCATTCTTGGCTATGACATTCCAAACAATTTAACAGCCTATGTGCTGTACAGGGCAACAAATTGTTTGGTGCGACAAGACACTTGTATCATTGTGTTGCTAGTAATCCTCAGCATGACACTACCTGAGATATATCTCTCCTTCAATTACCATTCAGTGTCTTCCTCTTGAGCATCACAAGGGCTTACATTTCAACATTTCAAAATGTGGAAAAGAAGATAGCAGGCAATGTTTTAGTGATAGATGAGTTTATTGACATAGGTGGAGGAAATAATTGAGAGATGCAACAGAAAAGTAAAGTGGAGGTATCAATCATGATGGATGTAATCACATTAGTAAATGCCACAAATTTGAAGTCCAAGGTCCAGTATCCTACTACCATAGAAAATGGAAGGTGGTCAAAGAGCAGTCAAGTAGTAAATTTGTGGCACACAAAGGAGGTCCTTCAGAAAGAGTTCACTTGCTGGCAGTGGTTGGTGTCTTGCCGTCCGCACCTCCTGGCTGCCTATGTGGACGTTCTCACTTGCAGGGGGTTCTGCTGCTACAGAGGCAGGGGAGTCTGAGGTGCGTTCTTTCCCTGATAGGGCCTCCCTTCCACTGGCTGCCATCGATTTTGAAGGGACTAGTGTTTTGCTTGGCCAAAGGAAGGGGTGTGGTTTTGCTCACGGTCACTGATCAGGGTACTGCTTATCTCCGTGAACACCCCTGAAAGGGAGGTCAGGATGGTGTTGGTGGTTCCCCACTTTTCCAGAGACTCACGATCAAAGTCCCTTTGCAGCTGCTTGATCTTACTGAGTTCAGCAGGTACCTAGCCCATCACGCCTTGAGATTCTTGATAGGCTCCCAAGACTTGGCGTATGTTGTCCTGGCCAGGACCATCCCCAGTAGCCTCATGCCACCGGCCCACAACATCCCTCACAGCACCCTACCCACACATGCCTGTGCCCTTGCACAGCTTGTCCCCTACCACTGGTTCCAGGGTTATCATTTTCAGAGGTGTGTTGCTGTGGTTCAGTTTCCGGTACTGGGGAGCAAAAGATGGTTGTCACAGTCCTCAGGACACAGGTTGGGGGACGAATGGCTGCCTGCAGTGTAGATGCAACCGGGCTGGGAGGACTTGATGTGGTCACAGCGAGGCTCACTGGTGTCATCTGACCAGGATGCCCTGATTGGCCAGAAACATCCTCAACGTCAAGCCATCCAGGAGTTGTGTCCTCACTGAGGACTTCATCCATGGGGGTACTGGCAGTCTCTTGAAGTGGGATCAGTGTTCCCAGTGGCAGCTAGACCTGTTGATGTGAGATATACAATGTCACAGGTGTATTGTGACGTCTACCTCCAGTAGTTTTCAGTGATATTTAGTAAAGTCTGTGCACACCATTGGATTTGCAGGATTTCCTTATGTGACAGGTACCCATGCTATAAATTGTATTGACTTAACATCAACGTAACATACCATTACCATTTCAGTCAACCAACTGCAGAATGCATGAGTTCATTAGCACTTGGGAGGATGGCCATGGACTTAAATCTCGCCAGCAGTGCAGGCAAAACAGGGGCTGGGCAGAATGTGGTTCAGATCATTTTATGATCCAGTTTACTGTTTTCCAGGCAGACCCAAAACGTTGTTGTATATGTGAATGTTGTCATCATGTGGTCAGAGCATTGTGAATGTGTCTACTGCCAATACCAATATTGAGGCCTTTGATTTTTTTTTTTTTGCACACAGGTTGAGCTGTCCTTCCTGTCCACAATATTTTCATCTTGGCTTAGCTGATCAAGATGGATTTAGGTGGTTAGCTACATCACAGAGTGTACCATGATTTGTATATTGGTCCCTCCCATGTGGGTAAACTTCATTTATAAGTTCACAGACAGATGCACAATCTCCTATTGACACTGGCCTGATTATTGGCGTTACAGGTACTGGCCCTCCTGGGATCTAAAGTCATGTTACACCAAATACTACACAAAGTATGTATATGTCATACTCTCAGATGAGAACACTTCCATTGAGGGCTAATGAACAAGGATATTTGAACAGATGCACAATGTACTTGTGTTTGGATTTAGGGAGACAGAGCCTCCTGGCCTTAGCAGTCTTGTACTTCATGCACTTGAAAGCCAATAAATATTTGAGAACGTATTCTCTTCACACTTGGAAAACAAGATACATCACTAAATGTATGACTTGCAGCAGTGATTTCTGCATCTATGTATTGGTATGCTCCTGTGTAGACAGCACTAGTTTCCCGGTTAGAAAGCGGGTCTTGGAACAAATGCAGGCCATTAGAAATGTTAATCAGAGTTACCCTATGGCGAGGCATTGGTCAAAGCTACATACTAAGACTGCTGATGCCTTATCTTTCTATGGTATCGACAGGATGATCCTCAATAAGAGGGGATGAGACAGGGAGAGTAAAACTCAGGATCATGGAATTTGAATATATAATCTGGTTCAACAGCCAAACCCCTTGAGAAATAAATTCAGATGAGGAACTTCTTACATTGGTTAATTTGATTTTTGATCGATTATTTGTAAATTTTTGGCATTGGAGTTTGTATTGAGTCTAAATGTACATTGAATTATGTTTGTTTTTGGTTTTGAAATGAACTGTGCCTCAATTTTATGATAGTTTGAGGAGAAAATTGACAAAGTAGCCACTTCTCTGTGACTGAGATATGTGAATATGCATTGTGAGCAATTATATGATTACTGATAATTGTACAATATGAAAGGGCATTGTTTGTTTTTGAATGTTTACATACATCTAATTGATCATTAATTTCATTGTAACCTTTATTAATCTCAAATTGAAGTTTCAATGCGCTTCCTTTGCTTATCTTATTTTGCTGAAAAAGTTATTTGTGTCTGTCTTTTCACAATATATTACAAAATTATCAGTCTCTTTTCTCTTTCTTTTGATTTCCATGCACAACATGTTTTTTAAAGTGAGTTGGGTGCAGTTCACATCATTGTTGTGACAAACATCCTGTTGATCGAAGCTCGTTGCCGCATTAAAAGCTTTACTTAAGACCCGGTCCAAGCGTGCGAGTCCTCAGAAATGTGATGGCACTGCTTTGCCTTCACCATGCACCGCTAAATATTCCACATATTATATCAATGATGACATGTTCTAGCCCATCTTTCATAATATCCCTGCAAAATTTGCAATAAAATTATTGATGAGATAACTGTGCATGGCAAAGGCTTGGTATAGTGCCTTGGGGCACGTGTTATAGTTACCTGAAAGAACTATAACTGCTGAATTTCTATGGTTTAGTATGAGTAAATTCAGTATCTAACTATAACATCCCTGTAACCTTTGTTTTTTCAGTGAATTAATATTTTTTTAACATCTAGTAATTTTCATTATTATATGTTAATCCAACCAGTGCCATGCACCGCCTTCAGCCATTCATGTCGGCAGTTGGCTACAGGGCCTTTGGCCAGGCCCTGATGCCAACCCCCTATAAGCACCCAACCGGGCCCAGAGCAGAAGGGGTTGCCTACAAGGGCTGGCCTGCAGCCAGTCCTTGCGGCCAATCCCCCTAAACACCCAACCCTGTGCTGTATTTGGCCGTGCATAGCGGAAGTTGCCCACAGCCTTTCTGGATGTGAGAATAAGTGTGAGAGGCTGTATCTGGGGATGAGATCATCTGTCAGAGAGTCTGTCTGAGTGTGAGAGTGTGTACATCAGTGTTTTAGTGGGTGTGTCAGTATGTGAGCGAGTCTGTAAGTGGGTGCATGAGGGTGTCAGTGGGTCTGTGAGTTGGTGTATGACAGTCTGATTGGGTGTGTGAGTGGGTGCACAACTGTCTCAGTAGGTCTGTGAGTGGGTGCGTGAGGGTCTGACTGGGATGGTGAGTGAGCGCATAAGGGTCTGAGTGGGTCTGTGAGAGTCTGAGTGGGTCTGTGAGTGGGTGCAGAAGTGTCTGAGTAGGTGTGTGAGTGGAAGGAATTGATTGAAAGAGAGACACCGAGAGAAAGAAAGAGGGAGAGATTGTTTTTTGGACTTTGATTTCTGATATACTTAGAATGAGATATTTGTGTACAATTTAAAATTAAAAATGCATCTGTCATTTTACAAAATATAATAATGAGCGTGAAGGTTATACTGGGCTATTGCTTTTATTTTTTTATTTTTTTAGCCCTTTATGGGATATCAGTGTCCACGAGGGAGCCCTCAAGGGCTTCCCTGTGATCCATACATATTTATTTATTTATTTTATTTTAACAAAATGCCCTTTACAGGCTACCTGGCACTGCGGGGTAAGCCTCAAGCTCTGTGCTTGCTGAAGCAATTCATCTCTGTTCCCTGCAGAGGGAGAAGAGACGGAAGCTCCACTGTTTGACAATGGGTCCTGCTTTACAGGTCCCGCTGTTAAACAGCAGCGTGTATGCTGTGACTTGGCTGCAGCTTCCAAGCTGCAGCCAAGCCACTGCAAACAGTTGTATCTTGGAGTGGACACCCAGGGACATAGCAGGAGCCAGCCCTGGGGGGTGGTGGTCCCCAGGGCCATCAATAGTTCATTGAGAGGGGCATTGAGGCCCCCCTCCAACGTTCACATTGTCCCAGGGAGGTGGGGTTGGCCAGGGCTAAGAGAGTCCAAAACAGACCCCGTTTATTTATTGTTTGCCCTGGGGAGGTGGGGGTCCCTAGGACTAAGAGGGGGGCCCGTGTCCCTCCTCAACAAATTTGGAAAGTGCCCTAGGGAGGTGGTGGTCTCCGGGGCTCAGGGGCCGCGCAGCCCCCTACACCAAATATAGAAATTGCCCCAGGGAGGTGGTGGTCTTTGGGGCTGTGGTGGAGGTCAACGGCCCTCCCCCATGCACTTAAACCAATTTTCCCCAGGGGGATGGTGGTCCCTGAGATGCTGGGGGGCTGTGGACTCACGGCATATATCGTAAAAAGTCACCTAGGGGAGAAGGTGGTCCCCGGGGCTGTGGGGGGGCCAGGAGAGCCCCCCACACTCAAACTTATTAATGCCCCCGGGACTTGGCCCACTCAGGGCTCCATCATATCAAGCGTGGGAGCCTGTACTTGCTTTTATATTCTTTTTTTGCCACAAATTTGTAAATATTGTGATTTCGTGGCAAAACAATAATTTTAAAAAATGCCAGAGCTAAGGGATCAGGGTGTCCCTACCCTGGCCCCTTTTTTTTGTTTTACTTTTTTTGCTGGGACTCGGCTGAAACTGAGGCCCAAGATGGCTGCCAACACTTCCTGGTTTGAAGTGTTGGCAGCCAATCAGAGCTGTGCATTTCCCTGCACGAGTTCGACTTTGTTTGCAAATATTTCACGTCCAGAGATATACAAATTTGAATTTCCCTAAATTTCTTTAAAACTACTGAACAGATTTACTTTAAATAAGCGAAAGCATAATCTACATACCGAAAGCTAGCTTTCTGCCATATTAGGTGTAATTCCATCCAGAGGTTCAGGCTGTAGACGTGTCTAACGGTCCTATGGGAATTAATATGGGAAAGGCAACTTTTTTGACCCTCCCCTCCTTTTTTAGGCCCTTGCTTGACGGATCACCCCAAACTTTCTATGTGCAACAAGAATTACTGCAACACTTTTTTTTTTTTAATTTCAAGAAGGTTCATCAAATATTGCCAAACAAATAGGCACGTCAAAAAACACTTTTTCCATAGAAATACGGCCCTAACTACAACCACTAGGAAAAGTATATATATATAAATATATATATATATATATATATATATATATATATTCTGACTTATATTGCAACTTTTTGTGGGCTAGCTACAGAAACCCAGTGGCCACAAGAAAAAAGTACACCCCCTCTTTTATAGAATAATCAGAGATGACAAAAGATTATTTGATCCACATTGTGGATACCCCATTGGATTGCCCCAATTGGAACACAAGTGAGAACGTCCTCGGAGGGAACGTAAATTGTTAGTATTAAGTACTAAGTGAAAAGAGACAGAGTCCAAGAATCAGGATAATACAGAACTTATGCAGATAGGGGGCCTACACGGCCCTCTGACTGCAGAGAAAAAAGACTGGAAAAAAAGTTAGACCTATGTTTGTATTGTGGTAAGGAAGGGCTCTTTCTTCATGAGTACACTGTTAAACCAAAAGGGATTTGAAAGAATATTGCTGTATGTCTGATTCGATGCAGGAAAAACTAGAGAGCCTGGCTGACGCAGGGGTCAACCAGTCTGGTGTGGTCCCAGAACATACCCTCGTTACTTGGCAAACACTTCACATGAATTTCCATAACATTTTACAATTCTAGTCACCATAATACTTTCACCCCAACAGCTAAAGGTCTTACCTATACTCTTAGATTCTTGGGCTACTGGAAACTTTGGGGACCTAGCCCTTGCTAGTTCATTGCGTATTCCACGTGTTAAGAAATGCAAACCTAAACCAGTTAGAGATGTGGATGGCTCAGAGCTCTCCTCCTGGATGATCACATATGAACGAGCCCCTATAACTCTTGTATGTGAGAATGAGCATACATAGATCTTGACCTTTGATCTTATTGATACACCCACCAATGGCTCAATATTGGGGGTTTCTCGGCTTCAACATCACAATCCCTTCATTGACTGGTACCTCTGCCTTATCACCTTGGGTTCCCACTATTGTTGAACTCATTGTTATAAAGAGCTACAGGAAATGTTATCTACTTTGACATTTGCGACTCTAAAAGCTGAATTTATGTTACAGCGTCCTGTGAAGTACCAGGATTTTTGATGAACAAAAAGCTACTCAATTACCTCTCCATTGGGAATATGATTGCTGCAGTGACTTAATTCTGGGTGTAGCACTCCCTTGCGGTTATGTCTACACTCTCTCTGAAAGAGAGCATAATATTTTCACCCCAGCAGTGAAAGGTATTCTTGGATTACTGGAAACTTTTGGGACCTAGCCTTAGATTCTTGGACTACTGGAAACTTTTGGGACCTAGCCTTTGCTAGTTTGTTGCCTATTCCACGTGTTAAGAAATGCAAACCTAAATGGGTTAGAGCTGTGGATGGCTCAGAGCTCTCCTCTTTGTTGCTTACATATGAAACAGCCCCTAATACTCCATTATGGGCCAGATGTAGCAAAAAAACAAATAGCGAGTTGCAATTTGCGAGTCCTTCCGACTCGCAAATTGCAACTCGCTATTTGGTATGCAGAACGGTGTCTCCGACACCGTCTGCGAGTCGGTATGGGGTCGCAAAGACCCACCTCATTAATATTAATGAGGTGGGTCGCAAATTGCGGCCCCATAGCGACTATGGGCACTCGCAAACATGGAGGCCTGCTGTAGTCAGCAGACCTCCATGTTCGTGACTGCTTATAAATAAAGCAGTTTTTTTTTTTTTAAGTGTAGCCCGTTTTCCTTAAAGGAAAACGAGCTGCACTTAAAAAAAAATCTGAAACCTTTAGTTTCGGTATTTTTTCATGGCAGGCATTGGTCCCTTGGACCACTACCTGCCCTGAAAAAATAATTTGCGGTCCGTCCACAAAGGGGAAGGGGTCCCATGGGGACCCCATCCAATTTGCGAGTGGGTTACCATCCACTTCAAGTGGATGGTAACTGCGACACCATTTGCGACTGCATACCACTGCGAATCGCAAATAGGAAGGGAACACCCCTTCCTATTTGCGATTCCGAAATGCATTTTGCGAGTCGGTCCCGACTTGCAAAATGCATTTCTGCATTGGAAACTCACATTTGCGACTCGC